>NC_089851.1:42619469-42981969 GCF_036373705.1 Amia ocellicauda | reverse complement strand
CCTGTAAGGCATTCACCTTCCTCTTTGCCTTTGCTCACTTTAAGAGATATCCTATTCCTGTAGATCAGTGTTGCCCTGTCCCGGCCCTTGGGACCCACTGTGTCTTCTAGTTTTCCAGCCATCCTTCCCTTTTCAGTAACCACTTCATCCAGTACAGGGTCTAACCCCGGCAGACACAAGATGCAAGGCAGGGGACACCCTGGATGGGACACCAGGCCATCGCAGGGCAGGACAAACACACTCACACACCACACTCACACAGATACAGGGCAATTTGGAATATCCAGAAAATCAAAGCAGGATGTCTTTCGGATGTGGGATAAAATCAGAGCACCTGGCAAAAAGAGCGAGAAGAGCCACAAGGGAGAAGTGACACACTCCACACAGGCAGACTCCTAAGGCTGGAATCAAACCTGGGTCCCAGGCCTCCTTGGCACTCTTTCAGGTTTTCTTTTCAACTAAACTCTTGATTGCATAGATTTATTGAGCCCTTAATTGACCTCTGTGTTAATTAGCTCTGTTAATTTGCCCTCAGCTCTGTCTGCCCTGGGTCTTTGGTTTTAGAAACACTGGTATTTTTTTATTTATTTGATTGTTTGATTAATTTATTGATTTAAAAGAGCTCTTATCAGGCATATAAGAAGGGTGTGATTAGCCTATGTGATCAAGATCTTGGACAGAACAAAATGCAGAAGACAGAGTAGATCCTGAGGACCATGACTGGGAAAGAACACTGTTCCTAATACATCAGCTTTAGAGGAGTTTTAGTGATAAGCACCACGGGGATTTGGCAGTCCATGCTACACTGTGAACAGACTCTACAGTTAAATAATTGTTTCCTATCTTAGGGGGAGCAGGGACCAAGACATGCTGGAGCATGCCTTATCCTGGGGCAGGTACCCTCGATGTGAAGAGCAGCCTTTGCGTCTTTCACCACAGTTACTGTTGCTCGCCTGCTACTGAAGAAGCACTGATTAGTGCCTCTCTACTTTTGATAGAGTAACTTCATACGAGCACTACTACTACCACCACTGTTGCAGTACTAGTGCTACTTCTACTAAATAATACATTCTGCCTCTCACTCCTACTCTCTCACTCTGTACAATCACAAAAATATAGATGTCAACTACACCTGAATAACAGGGACCTCTTCATCCCACTGAAACTTTTGTCTCCACAGAGATTTGTAATTAAACTAAAAAACATGTTTTAAAACAGGCAGCACACACTGATTTTCCTGCAGTCCTGCATGTTTGTCCAGGCATATTCTGTTTTGGCAGTAAGAAAATGCTTTATGTAATATTTACATGTCCCCAAACTCCCCAACTCCTCTCTGCCACTTTACTGCAAATTTCAGTTTCATATCATTACACCCAATAAAACAATTTAAAGGAGATATGTTCATAGAAAATAAAAATATGTTTAAACCTGTTAAACTTATCTTTACATAAAAGCAAGCCATCTACCTAAAGATTTAGCATTTTTAACTTTAAAAGGTGTTTAAAAATAAATGCCAGGGAATTAAGTTTGTTTTTGTTGAACAAGGTGTTAACATTCTTATTTCATCAGCACGTTTTTATTTTCAGGGTTCCCACTCTTATTAGGAAATAATTTTCCAGGTCTTTTCAAGGACATTTTCCATAACTTGTGTTTGGACATACAGTGCTCGCTCACTATACCACCCACCATTATAATGCCACCCTCATCTACCACCAGCATAGAAAACCATTGTTTTTATTCCCCCAACTATATTCCCTTGGTTGTTGACTGACAGTATAATGACTGACTGACTGAATGAATGAATGAATGACCAACTGACTTGACACCCACACACACACCTGCAACAAATACAATAACCGAAACAATTTCACAATTATGATTTGATCACTGAAATATCAGAACTACAGTATAGGCTGACCCACAAGTAGAGGAAAGGTTGTTCTGAGGTGAGGACCCACTTCATTCACTAAGAAGGCATTAAGAGTTCCAATGAGGTTTTCTGAAAAGTTTATAAAATAAAACCTAAGGTATCTTTTGTAACTTAAACTGAAACTAACCAAAGACACATGTTTTTAACCATTAAAATTGCCACCTGTCAGTTCACACATTCACCTAGAGTATCTAAAAAGCTCCCACCTGCAACTACATTCGTTTTTTCTACAGTAACTACATAATATTGTTTCCTTGTATAATCAGTCTATGACCCCGTAACTCATATGTGAACGAGGTCATAGAATTAGGCCGGCCCTGGGCCAGGTCAAAACTAGTCCCGCTTTTCGTCCCAGCCTAAATCTTTTTTAACCCGACCTAATGCGGCCTAAATGTGAATGTAACGCTCTGGGCCCTGGGCCGGGTGGAAAGCGTCAGCGTGTGACGCAACTCAAGCCCCGCCCCCAGAGACTGCGTGTCTGAGAGACGGAGAATAAACACAGAATAAACACAGAGTAAACACGGGCACCAAGATAACTCACACAGTATTGTCTCTGTATTGTTTGAATGTCATATCGATCTATAGCCTTAAATGTTCTGATACATTTCGCTAGCTCACATCTTTATATATATTATAAAAGTCTAGGCTAAGTAATGAGTTATAATGTAAACAGTTCAAACGATTAAATCGGTCGATTAAAATAAAAGTGTGTAGCTGGTAAACTTGCTATTGTTTGTTCTTGTACTAAGTATGATTGAAGTCTGAAATTTAACAGCATGTATTTTACACGTGGAAATAGCATTGTGAAATTGTGAACGGGACCAGGTAACTTTATTAATTATCAAAATTTTGTATTAAAACGATTTAAATTTAACCGAAGCAGGTTTCCATTCAAATCAGTGCATTTTAATACGAGACCAGTTATTTACTATGCAATCCGAAATGCAGTTATATTGAGCTGAGCAGTACAATCACAAATGCCAGCATTAGAGGTAAAAACTGGGACGATGCAGAAATTAAAGCGCTGTTTACAATGTGGATGAAGATAAAGTTAAAACAGAAACCGCAGGAAGTGCAGCGCTGCTGTCTATGAGGATATATAACTATAGATGCATCACAGAGGCTGCTCTCGATTAGTACGATTGCATACTAATCCATACGATTTATTGTGATTTCATGCAGATGTCCTAATAAAGGTGCCTCGCTTTCGGGTGAATTGTATAACTGCACTTTTAGACTTGCAGAACCGAAGACAGACATTTGAAAAGGGAAATATATGAATTTGATTCCCCATTGAACCGGCACATTTTTAATTATTTTAGAAAGCTTCGGCTGCAAAGGGTTAAGATTACTTTCAAATAAAATATAGAACCGAACAATAGCCAATCAATATTAATAAGTTGTGATTATAAACACATCGCATACACCTGTAACAGACCTAATGTCCTGCGTCACTGGTTTGTTTGAGCAGATGCGTTTAATTCCCGGCATGCATTTCATTTAGGCCGCCTTTTTGCCCGCATATGTGACGCACTTAGGCTCCTAAAACCGCAAATGTGAACGGGGTGTCTGAAAAAAGCCGGACTAAATTTGAGGCGGCCCAGGGCCGGCCTAATAGGTGTGAATGGGGTCTACATTTGCTAGACAATAGAACAAGTTGATAGAAAACTGATGTTTTTAAATAAAGAACCATAATTCAAATGAAAAATAATAAAGATTGTTGTCAGCAAAATCCTGCAACTGCAACATATATAAAAAAAATATTTTTAGCAAAATATAAATTTAAAAAAATACGATTTATTCATACAGTCTACATGATCAATTTTAAGTTAAAAACGAAAAGTCTACTTGCTAAATTTGCATGGCTAAGTAATATTTTAACTTCCAGGGACATTTTACAGGAATTAAAAACGCTATAATACGAGACTTTTAGCTTTTTAAACACTATATTAATTTGGTTTATTGTTTATTCAAACAACTCTGAGCTTTGCATTTATAATCGAAGGGTGTATTGTGATTATATATATGTTTATGATATTTAAAAACACTTGTTTGTAGTGGCTGAACTTGACTTTTCGTAATAGAGCGTTCGTTTGGACCTGTCTGATGTCAGGCCCAGGATACAGGGCAGTGTGGACAGGCTTGTGTAACAGCACATTTTCTAGCTTACAGTAAATAAAACAAACAAAAAAACAATATGGATCCTGCATGATATTTTAATATTGCTGGAATGTTTTAATTTACACGCACTTAAATTCTATTGTATTTCAGTATAAATCAATTTATAAAATCATCAGTTATTTAGTATAAGCTACTGTCAGTTGCATAGCCAGGAATTAGGATGGGGGTGAGGGCGAAGCGTCGCATGCGGGAGGCCATGGTGGCGGTCTACCCCATATTTTTTTTAAATAAAATCAGAGCCCTGAAATGCGTGAATCAAACAATTTGTTACACTCTTGCAAAAATAATCGGGTGAGGGTGAATTAGAGATTGCTTCATTATGCAGAAAACAAATCACTAACTGCAGCGTGTACAGAACCAGAGCAGCGTCAGCCCGGTGCTCGGCTTCAGGGACACATTTACAGTGCACAAGCACAAGGAAGAGAACCACACTCACATAGGACGGGTAACAAAATACAACTACAGTGGAGTCTCTATCAGTCTAGGGCTCAGCTCAGTCTCTATTGCCAGTTTGTCACAATATCTTTGCTTCCCAATCACATATCACTAGTATGGGACGAAAATCTGCGAAAATCACACATCAACCGACATTTGCAGCAAATTAGACACAGTTTCTGGTGCTTGTCAATCACAGAGAAGTATTCAAAGTGAAAGAGAGTCTCCTGATGTGAAATTAAAAATGTAGAAATTTTAGGGCACTGAATGATCCTAACTGGCATAGTTGCAAAAATCCGCACAATTATTATTATTAGTAGAATAATATTTTGAGCCACAAAATGTATGAAGCATTGAAGTAGTATTTATTTTATTTCTTACAGTAACTAAGTAAAAAGCAGCCGGCTTTTTCACGATTACCTCAATTTTTTTGTGTTGGATGCTGACATCCTGTCACCTGGGTCAAACCAATACTAAGGGGTAGGCGGCTGGGGGTAATGTGATTATTTAGAAATGTTTGTCTGCACCTGCATCATTTCGCATATGTACATTTTGAAACATTTTATGCATAATAGTGAGTGGAAAAAAATATATAATTTGCCCCTATGCCCTATGGGTCAGGCGTTTGGACATACATGCGCACTAAACCAGTTTTAGCAGGTCATAGGTACTACTAAGCTTGCATGAGAAAGGTACCATGAAATGTCCCTGCCAGGACTCAAACATCACTTCATTCTGATTGGCCAGGAGGAGTTGAATTATAATTGGCTCTCATTCCCGCCCTGCTATTGGCTGCTGAATCACCTTCTGTTTTAAATGTTTTGGGCGGATTCTGCCACATCATTAGAGTGCTAGCGGGTAGACGAGGATTATAAACTTAGTTAAAGTTAAAATTAGAAACATAAGACAGTTTCCAAAGAGAGGACATTTGACCCATTGTTTGCTCATAGGTGTCCACCAATAACTTATGATATGAGGATCAAATAAATTAAAGAGAATGCAGAGTTGGACCAAATAAACAGATTACAGAAAGACAAACATATAACAATATCCCTGTCAGGACAAGATGGCTTACAATATCCCTGTCAGGACAACGCATACTATAACAATAAATAATTACAGATAGATGTGTGTGTATGTACACACACACTACATGATACACACACATACACATATTGTGAATATGGTGTTAATATTTGATTTAGTATTGCACACCATTTTACATTGTCTATAGCGGCTTTGGGAGAATAACAGAGGAATGAGAGAAAACACAGGGAGAACATGCAGACTGCACACAAACATCATGATAAACACACACAGGATAAACAGTACACAACATTGTGTATCGGTTACTTTTCAAAAGACATGTAGAAAATATTGCAAACTGCAAGCTTTTGATTCTTGCAAGTCAAAAGTATAATTCAACAGAGAAAGTTTGGATGTTACGTTCCCCAGATGATAGCTAATCGCTGTTTAGTTTTTGTAGGTTATTTTAAAGCAGTAATATTCAATGTAGTTTAATGAAGGATAATATACAAAGTGATGTTGGTGTGTGTAATCATGCTAGTGATTTTAGCATGATTACAAATGTATATAATACACTATTTATGTCTAAAACAACAGTTTATAATCTTCGTCTACCTGCTAGCAGTCTAATGATGTGGCAGAATCCGCCAAAAACATTTAACACAGGAGGTGATTCATCAGCCAATAGCAGGACGGGACTGAGAGTCAATCATAATTCAACTCCTCACGGCCAATCAGAATGAACATATGTTTGAGTCCTGGCAGGGACATTTCATGGTACCTTTCTCATGTGAGCTACTACTAAATGGAGGGGTATACACCATGTCTAGAGGGAGGCACAGATGATCAGCAAAGTAGAGGCTTGATATAATTTGCTCCATAGCTGAAACATAGGCCTACACGTAAATTAAAGGGGCAACCTGTATAATAAATAAATAACAAATGTGTGCAGTGCACAGGTTATGTGGGGGGGGGAATTTTAAGCTAAAGCAAAATCAGCATCCTCACGGCTCTAGCTAAAGTAACATAACTACTGTACACACCCCGCCCTGATAGCTGGCAAGCAAGAGAGCAAAATCACTAGGTATAATTAAACAACTGAACAACAGATTGAGGAAAGCTTGCTAACATGAGTGAACTTATTCTGAAGTAGTGTCTCATTCATCCGTTACAAATATTTGTATTTGCATAGTCACTTACATCCATCATTTCACATTTCTGCTCGAGTTAGGAAAGAAAGTCAAAACTGGAGAACGAGACTGGGAAAGAAGACACCGTGGGGTATGTTCTTGTGGGTAAACTGCTTAGTAACTTTTAGCTTGTCATTGAACATACCCCATACTTGGACTTTAATGTTGCCGTGTCCGCCTTATGTTTTTGTATCCTAACTGCATCATTTTCCATGACCTTTCAAATATTTCCTGGATATTCGATAGATTTTCACATTTTCCATGTGTTCTCCATGACTGGAAAAACAGTCAATGCATTTCAAGGTTTTCCAGGTTTTCCTGGATGTGTGGGAACCCTGATTTTAGTTATTAAACAATGATGCACTGATGTTTCACATTATCTCTTCAAGTGTAATGGGCCACTCTGTTATTGCTGTTAGTAAGGAACACACAGTGATAAGCAAATAGTCATTTGAGAACCACAGTATGCACTACAAAAACAATTCATTATAGGGCACTGAACAATGCAAGCAAATACCCATCAAGTCTTTGTCAAAGTGGCTCCCAGGTTCACTCACACTTTACTTTAAATATTACAAGTCTGCTCCACTGCTGTGACATTCTCCTTTTAAAGTATCTGTAAATTGTGACTTGTGAAGCTTCTTTAACTGTATGAGATGTATCATTGCCTTTCTTGTGGGTTTCAAATTATCACAACATGATTTTTTTTTTTTTTGGCTTGCAAAATATGGTTCTGTTTAGTTATGTATATATATATAACATGTTTTGTTGCTGTTTTTGTTACAGGGTTTAAGGAATAGCAGGTTAAATTTAGAAAAAATCAAACAAAACACAAAATCTGTGTATGGTTTTTCATTAGCAAGTTTCCTAAAAATGCAAACACCCCAACTATTATTTGCATAATAACCAACACTTTTGTAAGCTCTTAAAATCAACAAACATTATTGCGGGGGGGAGTGTGAAACATTTGACTGCTACTGGTAAGTTTGTGAACGTTTTAAGTTGTGACAGCGTAGACAGTGTATAGGGCTTTATAGTATCCACAAAGAGTAGCAGACCACAAAATATCAACCACACAGGCCCCATCACTTAGGGCATGTAGGTCAATACCGAAAATAAATATGCTGAATCTGATAAGTGATGCAGAGTATCCCACAGTACCACATGAGGATATGTTGTGTTTCTTGAGGTCATCATAAGTCTCACCTCAGGTCTCTGTGAGGGCTAGATTCCATGCACAGAACTGAAAAACAACATCTGCAGGAGGGAGGCAATGTCACAGCAATGGACACAAAACAAAAGTTCATAACGGGGCAGTAATAAAGGAAATACCATGGTGTTTTTATCTGATTTTATCTCTTCTAAATGAAATTTGCTATGTTCTCATTTTGTTCCTGCCTTTTTCTTTCAAGGTTAAAAAAGTGTCTGTAGGAGAGCTCAAAAGCACAGTAAAGACGACAGAGAGAGAGAAGGGGCTGCAATGCAGACAATTGTATGTGACGCCACGCTGCCCTTACTTAGTTCGATAGACAGTTAAGTCATTACTTTCAAAATGCAAAGCCAAGAACACGAATGAGCTTACTTCTTCATTGAAAACTAATACTGGCATTCAGCACAACTTCGACCACAGTAAAATCTAATCAACCAAATTAAGCCACTATTAAGTCACTCTTTATGAAACAGTGAATGTTTAGATGATCTGAAGGAGGGCCTATCACAATTCAGAAGCTAGAGCAGAACTGAAATTTCCACTCTGCTGAATAATAGGTAGATCCTGAGCTGTGGTCTTTCAGATGCCCTAGTTCTACTATCTGCTATCTACTATCAAAAGGCTGGTTCAAATGCATTTATTTCTTTATTCATTTTCACATAGTTTTATCTACACTGCTCACCAGCTTCTGTCAATTCACATAAACAACGGCTTCTGTACCAAAGACAATTTGAATTAATACAATAAAATGGGACACTGCTACTTCCAAGAATATACAGAAACACCACCAAGAGAGGACAAGAAGTGGGCTTCAGAAATTAGTGAATAGATGGATGGATGGATGAATTAATTAATTAATGGATTTTAAATTCCTATGCCAAAACCACCACTTCTTGTATGTCAGTTTTAAACAGCAAATTCTTGGAACTCTTCAGATTTCAATCTATTACTAATTGTTTTTTTTTTGTTTTTTTTTATGTCAAAGAAATCAGTAAAGCAATCTTGTCTGCTGCACTGTCCACGAGGAGCTGTTGGACAGAGAAGAGTGGGGAAGAAAATGGAGATGTCAGCAAACACTGTTGACTGCTGAGGATGTTACACTTAAAAGATGTGGATTTAGATAAATAAATTGTTACCCCAGCCCCCAGGATTTAGTATTGACATCAAATTATTTAAAGTTATAAACAAAATGCTTAAGTCTGTTATCAGTTTATCACTAAGAGCTGCAGAGAATGTAATATGATACAGATTTAATCCAATGGTTCTTCCAGACTTTTTATTTTCTTTAACAGCAAAACAATTTATCATGTGACATATCTTTGAATGCACCAACTGTTCAACAGCTAACCCTCTTCTCAAATAAGACAATTATTTTGACCCCATAGTGTACTAAGATTTGCTGTTGTTTAACATTCAGTTGAATGGGCCTGCGGAGGTATTTGCATTACTTTGCACCCAGCGTATTTTGAAATGCAGTAGGACATGTTTGGTTGCACCCAGAGATTGCATTTCGGCCCATTCTATTCTCTTGCAAATCACTGCTGGAGAATATATGGGCAGTGTTATATACTGATTAATGTACTTATATCACAATAGGTAGTGTTACTATTACATAACAGAATGTGTAGTGCTGTCAAATGTTTTCGTTCTCTTTTTCGCAGTTTCTTTCTTTTAACTTGTAAATGATTGCATTTTGTAAGACATTTAAAACAAACATGCTCACCCAAAATGAAAAGTGAGCCTGGTCTGCCCACATCTATTCTTACTTCCCAAAGCATATGAGCCACTTCGCTTTACTTTGCCAAACGTTTTCATTTCTACACAGATCAAACGCTTCACAGTCACGTCAGCTGTGCGTGATACCCGCTTTATAGAGGGAGGGTGACTGTTCTTTCCTGGTGCAGCAGCTACATCAGATGATGAAAGAGAGACTGGAGCCTGGTGAGGAATCTTGCACCTCCCTGATCAATGAATGATTCAGAGACGTAATGAATGGCTTGTGCAGAGCTCTGGCTGGTCACACTCTGCTCTTGCAGGAGAAAGAGTCCTGGAGGAGCTGTCCGGTGCTGAACTCCAGCTGGTGGTTATGAAACGTCTTACAGTGGCTATTCACTATTCACAGGTAATGCCCAGCCTGGTTCCATTACAACCCATAATATTGTGGACTCCATGTGTATGTATTTCTTTCTTGTTCATTGTCTTAAAAGTTTTATGACGTTTTAAAGGGTGATAAGAAAACGTATTTTACACTGATAATGTTAACTAAACTGGACTTTATCAGAGTTTCTGCTTTCTCCTTTGCCTAGTGACTACCACCCTCACTGGAAAAAGGGCCATCTACCTTCACATTTACAACTTCTCTCAAACTCTCTCATTCAATGTCTCTTATTCTTACTGACTGAATACCACAAAGTCATTCCTAGGCAATTTTTAGGCTGCAATTTACATATGTATATGCATTTTGGAGAATATTTATATTTGTGAAGAGTTCAGCAACGCTGTTGACAGCTGCTTTGTTATTTCTTTTGGTTTGCTTAGTATATTATGCTCTCATCTGGGGATCCCCATGTCCACCAGAATGAAGAACGAACCATTTGAGATACAGAAAATCCTGGGTGACTCACGTCGAATACGATTCTTCACCAACGCAATCAGAGATGTGTAATTCTCTAATTAGATCTTGGTGAATAGACTCCTTGGAGTCAGTTCAGTTCTTAATGGGATCTGTTGCTCTGCACACATCAAACATGCCAAAGAGACTACAAATTGACAGCACCTTCCAAGAGTTCAGAGACCCGTCATCATTTAAAATGCTGTAGACTGCACACAAAAGGCCCATCTCTCCTGCAACATTTCCCAAATTTACAGTCAAGGACTGACTCGGTAATGGCTCTCCACATGATTGTGAAATTCACCAGGGTGAATTCGCACAAGTGTAATTGAGGAAATAAAATGATAGCTTCATCAACATTCTAATACTATCTGTGGGGTAACTGGTGTAGCAGTGTGGGGGGTTTTGCCTGGACTGCTGGGGCTGTCAGGGCCCCGTGGTTTAAGTAACACAGAGATGAGGATGTGGGGAAATATGTGTTTTATTATACAGTGCGCCAAACCAAAAACACATACAGCGAGTAAAATAAAACAAACTCCTCTTTGAGCCTAACTATACATATCACAGCCCCTGCCTTTTTGCCTTTTCACACAGAAAGTGCCCTCCTGCAGTGCAGCAGTGCCTCTCTGGCCGACAGTTTGTTTGTCCATCTCGCCCCCCTGCTAGACCGATTGTTGTCTGTACGCCCCGCCCCCTCCACTCGACCGATCGTCAACACCCCCCAACCCCCCACTTGACTGCAACAAACTGCAACAATCCAAATGCATAATCCATTCTCAAAGTCATAGTGCATAAGCAAAGTTCCATTATCGTTGTTCTCTTCTATCTCTCTCATTCTCTCACTCTCTGATACCTCCTTCACACCCTCCTCTCAGGCTCACCTCCTGCCTTCCCAACAACAGGAAGTGTATCACTTCCCTGTTTTATAGAGGCAGTCAAGTCAGCTGTTCTGCCCATATCTTCTTCCCTCCCCCAGGGTCTGGGGATCCTCACCATGCCGCCCAGCGCGGTGTCACACTGGCTATTTGCGTCCTAGCCAATGCAACTCACTTTAAACATGTCAGGATGTATCATACATGCATAGGACAAATTTAAAATCAATCTCCTTCTGCCTTAGTCATGATGGTGATGAAGACAGAAGTCTGAAGATAAGGGAGGTGAATTATTAATTATTAATCAATTTAATTATTATTAAGTTGAAGCACATTATGAGGTATCTAAATCAGCTATGACATAAATAGCCCTGTCAGCTAATTTGCACCATATACAATGGGAACTATGACATGCACAGGAAGGTAGGCAGAGATCAATTAAATAACACAAAATGGTCACCTGATCTGATGTGTCATCAAAATCTGCTGCCTTATCTTTCTTTGCAAAAACAGTCAAACAACAAACTTGTGCCTCAGAGTACTATAACCTTCGTCAGATCAGTATTCACCTTGGCTGTCTCAGATCATAATGAGTAACTCGGTTTTATTTATTTATTTATTTGCTACGTTATTTATTTCATTTAATTAAAACAGGGAAATCTCATCTGCAGCAGTATACCAGAAGCAGGTAGGGGAAAGTGAGAGGTGTTCTGCCGCAGCCTCTGCTTTTTCCACAGAAGACAGGCTCCAGAACCAACTGAGGATGAAAAAAACCTTGTGTCACATTCAATCAGCCTTTCCCAGACCGTGGCAGATTTCAGCTCCCGCAAGGCACATCTCTTTGAGCAGGGCCTTTTTCCAGTCAGTTCGTGTTAGAGTTTATTAGTCACTTCAGTTATGAGTTGCAGCTATTATTTTTCTATTGAGCAAGCAAGATCCTTTCAGACTACTTTTTGTTGTATACAACAGATCACAAACGCTTCTCAAAACGGTACCCAAATACCGGTTGTTATCCTGTTGTCCAATGTATTTCAATTCCAAAGACTTCATTATTTTCCCTCAAAAGTTTTTTATTTTTGTTTTAAAGAGTCTAAGACAGTGAGACAGTTTTTATCAGCCCACTACCTTTCGTTTTTTAAATTGGTGCAAATGACTGAGCTGACAAACAATTTAGGGCAACTCCATGATAAAAGTCTGCAAAAAACATGAATCAATATCAACGCACGCAATCAATGAAAATGTGTCATTTAAGTCTTTTAGCTTCATTATCTCTCTACTGTTATGCTGTATGACATAAAGCAGTGGGACGAGCTCTCTCTCTGACCAACAAGGGAGTGTATATATCAATGCTGTGCAGAGACTGGTTTTTGAGAATGGCAAGTGGGACACATTGGCATATTTTGGATATTTTGGAAGTGAATGCTGACGGCCTGTGCATTTTCCAAACACAGCAAACCACAAAGCTGGGAATGTTTCACAACGGTTCAAGAAGGAAAGGGAAGAAAATAGTTAATTGACCTTGCATCTGTGGCCTTGGGGCCCTGGTTTTGAACACTGCTGCTGGAAGGAACTCCAACAGAGGCCCCTGAGAGCAACTGCTCTAGAGACTGCACTGTGGAAGGAACAGCACAGCATTCCTCTGAAAATCGATGGGCCTTTAAATAAACACTGTAATACCAAATATATGCATTGTGATTACGTGTGTCTTTTGTATTCTGCATGTTGTTGTCCATCCCTTTGGTAAAATAGCATACATTAACTGAGAAACCTTGTCTTATGATTACACATCTACTTTAAACAGACTTAAAACCGCCTTTTACCACAATGGTGTGGTGTGATAGATAAGAAGGCATGCATGGAATGGGATCATCACCCTTCATTCCTTAAGAAAAAGTAAACCTATAGATATCACTTAAAGGGAAGTGAGACATCAATACACTCACCTAAAGGATTATTAGGAACACCTGTTCAATTTCTCATTAATGCAATTATCTAACCAACCAATCACATGGCAGTTGCTTCAATGCAATTAGGGGTGTGGTCCTGGTCAAGACAATCTCCTGAACTCCAAACTGAATGTCTGAATGGGAAAGAAAGGTGATTTAAGCAATTTTGAGCGTGGCATGGTTGTTGGTGCCAGACGGGCCGGTCTGAGTATTTCACAATCTGCTCAGTTACTGGGATTTTCACGCACAACCATTTCTAGGGTTTACAAAGAATGGTGTGAAAAGGGAAAAACATCCAGTATGCGGCAGTCCTGTGGGCGAAAATGCCTTGTTGATGCTAGAGGTCAGAGGAGAATGGGCCGACTGATTCAAGCTGATAGAAGAGCAACTTTGACTGAATTGACCACTCGTTACAACCGAGGTATGCAGCAAAGCATTTGTGAAGCCACAACACGTACAACCTTGAGGCGGATGGGCTACAACAGCAGAAGACCCCACCGGGTACCACTCATCTCCACTACAAATAGGAAAAAGAGGCTACAATTTGCACAAGCTCACCAAAATTGGACAGTTGAAGACTGGAAAAATGTTGCCTGGTCTGATGAGTCTCGATTTCTGTTGAGACATTCAGATGGTTGAGTCAGAATTTGGCGTAAACAGAATGAGAACATGGATCCATCATGCCTTGTTACCACTGTGCAGGCTGGTGGTGGTGGTGTAATGGTGTGGGGGATGTTTTCTTGGCACACTTTAGGCCCCTTAGTGCCAATTGGGCATCGTTTAAATGCCACGGCCTACCTGAGCATTGTTTCTGACCATGTCCATCCCTTTATGACCACCATGTACCCATCCTCTGATGGCTACTTCCAGCAGGATAATGCACCATGTCACAAAGGTCGAATCATTTCAAATTGGTTTCTTGAACATGACAATTAGTTCACTGTACTAAACTGGCCCCTACAGTCACCAGATCTCAACCCAATAGAGCATCTTTGGGATGTGGTGGAACGGGAGCTTCGTGCCCTGGATGTGCATCCCATAAATCTCCATCAACTGCAAGATGCAATCCTATCAATATGGGTCAACATTTCTAAAGAATGCTTTCAGCACCTTGTTGAATCAATGCCACGTAGAATTAAGGCAGTTCTGAAGGCGAAAGCGGGTCAAACACAGTATTAGTATGGTGTTCCTAATAATCCTTTAGGTGAGTGTAATGTGTCCATTTACAAAAGCAATCCATCCCCTTTTATTTTAATGTCCGTGCCGATTTCAGGAACAGGCTAATGTGAAAAGAAAAATATTTCAATGATAACATGAGACCTTCTCTGTAAATGTAATTTAAGACTACACTTTTACTTGCCAGATATGTAAGGTTACATGGATCAAGCAATTTGCTTACAATAAAGTTTAAATCCACTGCATTTCCTTATGTTCATTATTGTGGCTTTCTTCCTAAACAGTTTAATGAAATTTCCCTACATTTTTCTAATCATGACAAACACAGTCACCTGTTTCAATTCACCAGGCATGGGCAATGCAACATAGTGAAATAAAGCAACCATAAATCAATTTGATTGAGCGCATTCTGGGAGGCATTGCCTCCTTCAAGTGATATCTGTCGGTTTCTACAAGTTTTAAAGGGTTGACAAGTTACAATGCAGGCCTAGTAAATGGTCATGGCATGCTACTGCCAATGACAATTAATTCTGAATTTAAATTTAAGAAATGTATGGCTTAATGTAATCTTGCACTTGAGGAGAACATAGATAGAATTGAGTGTGTAAAACAAATTAGAACTGAAAGAAAACCCACATAAGGATAATGGCATAATGTATATTAACATCATATCACCACATTTTGATTTATATGTTCTTGACCAGCTGTTGAAATGATTTGCAAACATCTTATAGTTTCCATGACTCAGGGCATGATATTTAGGTTTCAGGTCTTAAATTCTATCTGAAACACATCAATTACTTTGGGAGAAAGGGACAGAAGTGATTGAAACAGAGTTGGTGCTGTTCTCAGTGTGAGGTAGGCTATATAATGTTTGAATTATTATTATTGGTAAGGTAAGAATGCTTGTTATGTGGCAAGCCTACCAAAAAAAAGCTGAGTAAGGCAAAAGCTTTGAAAACAACTCTAACACTTATGAACTTCTGAATTAAAAATCAATCCACAACCTACGGTTTATTGCTGTCTAGTACTTCAGCCTCAAATGCATAAAATATACTAATATTTACAGGACATTTCAGAAATAGATAGCCAGGCCTCATACAGAAAATTTCCCTTAAAAGCTTAATACATGGAGACAGGAGGCATCCTTCAAATACCACACCACTGCTATGATACATTTCATCCCTTGTGTGTTGTGTCAGTTTAACAGCAGTCAATTGTGTGCAGTAAAAGAAACAAACTATACTGATCTTCTTTTTTTTCCACTCACATGCACAGCAGTGAGCTTCTGCAAAACTGTCAGGAAGATAAAAAAAAAACTTGACCTTCATATTCCCTTGACCTGACCAATTGCCAGCATCCTACACAATGAGCAGAGAGTGCTCTCCCAGCTAGAAATGTTTCTACTGCAACTGTGTGATGCTTATCTTTTTCTTTTTTTTTTTCTTTTTTTTTTGTGACATTTCCTGTTAGGTTTAACACCCTCCCCTCTTAAGATGCGCTTCAGGGCTTTAGACCACAACCCCCACCCCTGCCCTTCTTGTATCTTCCCCACAGTTAGCCACAAGGTGTTTTACAAAACAAAACATGGCCTACCTTCCCCACATATAGTGGATCGTTGCCAGTATACTCCTCCAGGACGAAGAACTGATTCCACACCCAGCTTCGTTTCTCCCTGCGCAGAACTGACCCTGAGCTGTGGGGCTGTGGCTGTGAACCTGAGCTTGACCATTCAGTTTGCCCCATCTCCCACAGGGAAAGGAGTAGGGTTAAGATCCCCAGAAAACTCTGGATGTTTCCTTTTCCAGGCTTCATTTGCTACCGTTTTATAAAAAAAAAAAAAACAATCATACAAAAGTAAATACAATTTGTAAAAATGAGAAAGGGGGGGGGGGGGGGGGTAAGAACTTTGAAAACAATAAAGGTGTTATTCCAGACTTTTTTTGGGGGGCTCGACGGTGTGTCTCAGAGAAAATTCGCACCAGGATTTCAAGAGATAATCATTTGTGGAGCCTTGGATTGAAAGGTCGATGCTGCAGAATGGGCTTCACAAATGAGAAGCTGTAATAGGCACCTATCAAGAGAAAGAGAGAGAAAAAAACACAGCTGTCAGCGAATAACCTTGGTGACCGCATTCATTTTGTACTTTACGCAGCAAGTAATGCACCAAGCCTAGCTGAAGCTGAAAGACAAACCCTTTTTTATTTTTTTATTTTTATTTTTAACCTACTGAAAAAGTGGACATTACAGTACATACAGTATCATTTTTGACAGGGGGGGGAAAAGGCAAAAGTTTGCATTTGCAGTACACATTTTCAGAAATTGCTTAAGTTGATTGATTCATCTGCCTCAAGGGATTGAACTCAGTGAACCCCAGGTGCAAGTGTCCCTGTGTCATTGCATAGCTGTGAGAAAATATAAGAATATGTTGCAGTATTAGTGAAGGGAGAGAGGGAGGGTATGGGGAGGAAGAAAACTCCCTCCAGTATACAGCAGCAAACTGATTAAAGACCATGAAATGAGAAGCATTGTATTAATACAGAAATATACAGCTTCTGTATTGGGGATTTTTTGTTAGCTGCCCAAGGTCATAAGTGAAATTAGTTTTTTGGGGATTTTTTTTTATGAACATTGTGCGTCTTTCTCTCTTTTTCCCCCTCTTACCATTTTATTAAAATAAAGGGTAATGGAACTGTGCTTTTTTCACACATGATTAACAAGGCATCTAAGCAGAGAAGATATCCCTCACCTACGATATCAAAAACACATTAGAGGTGTCAGTAACATGAAGGACTGGAGTCTCTCTGACCTCCTACACAGCTGTGTGTGCAAACAAGCAGAGTTTCATTGGCTGATTCAATGTTTCCACATTATTAGGCGAGTCTATATTCTTTGATTAGCTAACAGAATGCCAGTATAATTAAAGGGCCTGTGAACAGTTTGCCTTAGGTTCCTCATGATAGAGTAATACCTTGCCACCAATGCAAACTGGTGTTATATTATAATGAAGCCAACACTTTGAGGTACAAATCTATTCTATAACCTGCTTTAATTATTAACCTCTACCTGGCTCGAGAGCTGTGTGAGCTGGACGAGTTTCACACACAAGTCAGAGAATATTGTTAATGACTACTTCATGTAGTGTGAAAGAAAAAGGATTGATCAATCAAGAGACTGCGTTGTGGTGACCCTACGGTTATTTCTAATTATAAAGTAAAGATTTGTCTAAATGGTTTCAGTAGTTAATAGGATGTGACATATATTGTACTTCTTTGTGTTGATGTCTGAGCTACAGTGCTACTTCTTTCTTCTCTCTTCTTTTACCATTTCTTAATAACTACAAAAACTATAACAAAGTGATAGTATTTAAGATATCTACCAGAAAACTACATATATCCTTTACATTTAATTGTGAGGAATCTAAACAACAGTTTTGAACATAAATCCAGTAGTGGTAACCCATTTAATTCCACAGATTTTTCAGATATAGCACTATTTTTTTTTTTTTTACAGCCATGTTCCAAAGCTTATTTTGTTGACAAAACACTCCATGCTGCTAGATTTGTGTGAAATATTTTGTTTGTATTAATTATGTCATTATCAAAGACTTCTTAAGGAGGTTCGGTCCAAAGTCTAGAATATAATTTTAAAGCAATCACATTAAATTTGGCATGGCAGTAAATATAATTAATATTCATTGTTTCACTTTTTTTAATCACACCCTATTTAGCACTAAGTGCATTCATCAAAATGATTGTTAATTTTACCATCAGTAAAGAAGGCATGCATATGGTGAATGTATGTATGTAAGTATGCATATGAGTTTATCTATTTCTGTACATTCAAAGCCCCAAGGTAGAGTTGGCTAGACAGAGTTGTGCATACAGAGCTCCCACTGATAACACCAATTTTGACACCAGACACTCAGCAAGACAATAGTGTCACAGTCCCAGTACTGCTTTGGGGATTCCAGTGATACCAGGCTCATGTATCCATCCCTCATATCTGGGCTATAGGCCAATACAGGCCTCCTTCAGGCCCCAACCTGTGATCCAAGCAGGGCAGAGGCCTCTGACTGGTTGAGACACTGAGACACCTATTCTTCCCATGAAGAGTCAATGTGTGCATTCTAACCTAACCCATATTCAACAGGGGGGAGGACAGTAAAGGTCAACTTTTTCCTTTCATTAGCAACGTGGGCAGTTATCACAGCCACTGCGAAACAAAAGTTCTGGCATTTGCACATTATACATATTAATAGTGTCTCCTAGCGATAATAGGACCCTGATGAATCAGACGCAACTCCTCTGCTACATTCCCTCTGCGTCCTGAATCTGTCAACACTCAGTTTTCAGATTGGTACTTCCTGGTCCTTGTGGTTGGGGGGTCATTATGAACTATTTTCAGAAACCTCTCCTTTACTATTAACTTTCCAACCATCTTTTTTTCTCAGAGACCTACTAACAAATAGTGAACTGATGTTATGCAACATATTATTGATATGTATAACGCTGTATCACACAGTTAGGATTTAAATTCTTAAATCCCATAATTAGACTTGGGGGAAAGAAGGTGTGAAACAGGGTAAAGAAGATCACCCAGCTAATTCCAGTCCTAGAAAACTGATCCAAGGGCTTAATCAATTGTGACAAATCCATGTGAATACTGTATTGTGGTCTGTGTGATGTTTATGACCCAACATACAAAACTACCCACATTGAATTTGTTTCATTTGACTTAAGAAAACAAAGCCTTTTACAAAGATGAAACCAAAACATATCTATAGATTATATACATTTTGTTTGTGAATTAAATGGTCCAGTTATTAACATAACTTAACATGAGCACAGCAGTGATGTCACCAACAAGCACCAGAGAGTCAACGTAGGAAGTTCTGTGTGTGACATAAGAACATAAAAACATAAGAAAGTTTACAATCAAGAGGAGGCCATTTGAGCCATCGTGCTCGTTTGGTGTCCATTAATAACTAAGTGATAAGATCCAAAGATCTTATCCAGTCTATTTCTGAACGTTTCCAAATTTTCAGCTTCAACCACATTGCTGAAGCTGAAAATTTAGATCAAAAATAGACTGTAACGAACAAGACAGACTGATAAGAATACGGTTGCAATAATTCACATGCTTTCTCTGGCATCATTGAACAAGTACAAATAAAGATTGCTCCAGGACCTCATGTTATACTATCAACATAGGGCTTTACTGATTGCAGCATTAGGATCTCCCCAATGTAAACCAAAACCAGAATGTGACAACCTAGGTTTAAAAAGCTGCACTGACTGTACGTGAAAAAGTGCTTGTGAGTAGACTAGTTTAATTTCCTATCCCACTCTTTTAAGATCAAAAAACAGGGCCCCAAACCACATCCTTCACACAGTGTAAGAATGGGCACATCCACTGTCTCAAAGGGATTTTCTGCTTGCATTTCCCCAGCAGAGATGAGAGAGCCTGGGTGACTGTGGCATGGAAATGTCTTATCTAATCCCTTTAATCTCATTTGCAAGGCTCAGTTTACAGCAGGATTACAAGTACTTAGTAACTGATCATTTCTGCAATTTGGTCAGTATGCTGCCAGCTATTGAAAACAAGTTTAAAAGAAGAAAAAAAGTAGTGTGAACCTAAAAGAGATTTGCATAGCACAGCTTTACTTGAATCCCAAATGTCAGATCTACTCCAAGTGCTTTTTTTTTTGGGGGGGGGGGGGGGGGTAGTTGGGGTAGGGTGGAGCGGTGGGGGGGGGTTGCCCATGCCTGACAGAATACATTGTACTATTATTTCGTAGAGTAGGCAAACTTAAAAGGATGATTTTGAAAAGTCCTGTTTTTTTTTGGCTTTCTTCTTCTTGATTCTCCTTGTGAAACCAGACGTCTCATATCATAGAAGAAAAGGGATATTTTTAGGATTTAGATTATTCTCCTACATTATTCATTCCCTCTGTCTAATGCCTTGTGACATGCTGTTTCCTTCAATTCTTATTAGTCTTAACTATCTG
This sequence comes from Amia ocellicauda, assembly GCF_036373705.1. NCBI lineage: Eukaryota > Metazoa > Chordata > Actinopteri > Amiiformes > Amiidae > Amia > Amia ocellicauda. Next base: position 42,961,382 of record NC_089851.1, on the reverse strand, counting down.
ACCAAGCCTTGAGGGGAATCATGGCAGACTGTAGATAGTCATGTAAAGTAGAAGGAGTTTACGCTGTTATAAGTCTATTGTGCTGACTGTTTGAATTCCTTTCGTCTCCAAGGGGCTTTTTCCCCTGACAGGGGATTCCTTGCAACTTGTTTCTTTAGACAGTTTTTTTCTCTTCTTCTTCTTCTTCTTCTTCTTCTTCTTCTTCTTCTTCTTCTTCCAACAGCCTCCTAGTTGTTGTACAGAATGATCTCTGAGTGTACTATCCTTACCCGTTTGTTTACTTCAAAGAGGATTGGCTCTGCTTTTCAGAATGTTTGTACCATTACCAGTATGTGTTTGAATAATACTACTACTAATACTAATACTAATACTACTACTACTAATAATAATAATAATAATAATAATAATAATAATAATAATAATAATAATAATAAACTATTTAATCTCTCCCTACATTTCTTTTACATTTCTGCTACCTAAATTACTTTTTTGTATGAAATATGGTATGAAATAATCAGAGAACTTGCCAACAGTAAAAAGATTATATGTTCCAGCTTCAGAATTGTATTGAATACCCCCAGCCCCCCAGCAACTTAAATTAATACTAGTTGAGGAAAGAGAACTGTGAAATAAATTAAGAGCTTTCCTTGACATAACCAGTTTTGTGTGCAATAGAACAAGAGGCACACATGGAATACAACAAGGAAATACTTTTCATTTGGCAGATAAGAGGTTGCAAACATTTACCCCTTTAGGGAATACTATTGTGTATTAATACATACACAATAGTATTCATAATTCATAATAGTAACATAATACTATTATGTTGTTCTTGCTGATGCTTATTCTACAAGAGCCACTGTTTGTACCACTATGTCAAACGTAAAGCAGGAATTCGTTAAAAAAAAGATGAATGCATCTACAAAATCACACAGTTTTGAGAGTTTTCCCAGCACCATATGGAGATTATTCCAGCACCACTCGCAACAAAAAAAGCAATTCCTTAACTACTGATGTCCTATCATGAGGGGAACATCTAGTTCATTTTAATAACAAACTTAAAAACAAATGAATGTATTACTTGCAGAAAGGTTGCAAAGATTACAGATTACAAATTTGCAATGTTACAGCCTGAACAGATGTTGCATTCTATGGAGGGGTGGGGGGGGGGGTGGGGGGGGGTGGCAGATAAGAGTAATTTGAGATTTCATTTTATTAATTAATATAAATCTGTAAAAACAAGAAAGCTAGTGCATCTATATGTCTAATGCATGGCAGTGTTATTTTTTGTATGCAACTGTGCTGTGATTTCAGTGCAGACTCATGGTCAGAGTTAATTCATTTAGAAATGCCACTCTAGAAGCCAATGGAGTAATTTACAAAGTACAGTATGTTACTGCATAGATTAGCATTTCCAAGGCTGAGTATATAGCAGCCTAAATAGTTTTGTACTAAAATGCATAAATTAGATTAGCCCCTGTATATTTTGAAGTTTTCCTTTACATAATATAAACAGCACATGATCCCTTATGTGGGTTTACAAGTCTTCATTGTGGGATATCAGCTTCAAAACAACAAGACCTTGACTCGGGTTATAGAATGAATGCCTAACCAGGCCAATTGAAAGTCACAAATGTTGTTCTGTTAAGCATTGGGGACAGTGTTTGGGTCCCTCCGTAAGCGCAGTCAGTTTTCCATATCCAAGTGTTAGGAGCCTCCCAAAGTTGGTATATTTTAGTCATGGGGCAAATGTGCTACAGCCCTCCAAGCTAAGCCCCTGGACCTCCTTTCTCATCTTCAGCCAAGGCATCTGCAAACGCCCTCCCTGGCAGTCTCCTTGTGCATGTCCTGTGCCATGTTTACAGATGAACAGTGATTTACTGACAGCCTGTGGTGAGGATTATATAGATCCCATTTCCTCACTAACCCCCCAGATTTATGAAAAATGATCCATGAACACAATAACTGTCTCCTCGATAAAAACACTTCAACAAGAAATTCATCTCGCAGATCTAACTCTAGAGCAAGATTTGTCCTGGAATATCATCAGGAAAGAATACCCAGACGCTCCCCTCACTGCACAGAGAGAAGCCTAGGTAACCCCCCCAGATAAAATATATATTAATTACAATTTCACTGCCACATATTTATAGGTAGATTTCAGCTAAATGGAAAGTGTAAAAACAAAAACAAGAAAAACGATAAATAATATTACATATTCTCTACTTCACTATCTAATGAGGTTTAGAGCTAATTAAATTAAGTACATTGCCTCCCCCAATCCTTTTTTTTATAGATTATAGATTATAAGGTTATAGATGGTTGGCTGTCTGTCTGTCCACCTTAAAGGCAGTTAAAAAGTACTTTAGATAATTGCTGTCTGACTTTCATTGCGTACCCTCTTCGCCTCCTACTGAATCTGCCTGCTTGGCTATGGCCTTCTGTTCCGCGGACTATACCAAATGGACCAAGGCATGATGATAAAGCCCATTAGCTTCCTCTGCCATATGACACAGCCACCGAGAGCCAGCACCTCCCTACTGCTAACTGGCCCAGAGCAGTCACAAGGGAGCTCTGTAAACGGAGAACACATACTGTACTTTGCATCTGGATATCAAACGAGGCGCAGTGAAGACTGGGAGCATGTGGCGCGGTCATACTAGATGGGCCTTAATACCTCGCAATTTCTTGCATTGAATCACTTCACAGGCCAACTTTTGCCCGATTCCATGGGTATTTTTAGCAATGCGCTTGGTCATCTAATCATGAATCCAGCACCACCGTGAAGTGAAAGAGATACTGGATATACAAATTGACTGTGAAAACATGATCTGGCCAGGAACTCAGTCCAAGATGATGATTTGTATTACTTTACTAGTGTAACAGTACATATTGGATATTCAAGAAGTTGAACTGGTTTGTCTTCTTTTTTCTTTCTATATGGATACCCTCTAGGTTTTAAATTGTTTTTAAAATTTAATTGTGAAAACCAATGAGCAATTTAAGTTTATCTTAAACATTCTCATAAATTTGGGATGACCACAAAAAAAGATGATGAAGATATCAGACTCTTAAAAACTGTATCTAATCACTGTATCCTAAATAAACTGGAATTCAAATAGTTTCCCTTCTAAAGAGACAATCGGTTTAAATATTGTAGAAATGGAAAGCAGCTGTCTACAGGAAAGCTATAGTCAATTATAATAATGCATGTGAGTTTTGGATTTGGATGTATCACAGCATTCTGTGTAACGCAACATTCACAGCTGACCAATTTACTTAAAGGGCAAATGAGCGTTACTTCTTTTCATTTCAAGATGAATGTTCAAGCTCATTAATTCAGCAGCGGCAGCTTTGAAAGCTGGATAAATCTGCATGATCCGTTGTAACATTGTTCTGATATCCTGCAGCAGATACTAATTACAATAATATCTCCTAATATCAGGGCATGGTGCCCTATGATTGACGCCTCAATGCTTAATTGGTGCTGGCAATATATATATATATATATATATATATATATATATATATATATATATATATATATATATATATATATATACACACACACACACACACAATGCTGATCTACAATATAATATGGATACTAGCTCCCTAGCTATGCATCATAGCTCCCTCTTCTTTTATTTTATTTTAACAAACTTGGCATACAATGTAGCTGATGCATTAAAATAAATGTACTCATGTTTAAGGTCAACCATTTAATGTAAGGAAGAAATAATAATAATCATAATAACAATAATATTAATAATAATAATAATAATAATAATAATAATAATAATAATAATAATAATAATAAGTAACCTGTGTTTTTATAGGATATTTAAGTAGTGCATGCAAATGAATTTCCTTTGCACTTTGCATTAAACATAAGTGTAACTGTATTATTTTAATTGAAACATTTCAGCATTATATTCATGAGCATACAATAAATAAAACATAACCTATTCACATGCTGCTGAAAACACACATACCACTGGAAAAAAGAAGCTGAAATTGAAGTGAGTATTCCTTCTATAATTAAAGCTTTCACCTTGTTAATAGGATCGGCCTCCTACATCCATAAGAAATAAAAAGTGGAGGCAACCACCTTGATTTACCGTTTCTCTTCTCTGCCATCTAGGGGCATGAAAATGAATTGCGCTTCTATAAATGAACCGCTTGAGACACAGCAGAGTATACTAAACACTAGGGATGGAAAATCACTCAATTCATATTGATCTCGGAATTAGGAGATCATTTGAAACCCACACACAACACTCCACATGCAATCCCCTTTCCCTTTATACTGGTCAGAATTATTGACTCCAGACATGTCCCAATCACAGGTCCAAAGCCTACTTTTCCACATGTGGATGAGTATAACTAGACCGATTTTTTTTTTTTTTTGGCAGAATGGATAACAAATAGAACTGCATGCATTTTTCTAGTGTTCTTGATGTATACATGTAATTTCCCACAACACAGTTTGGGGGTGAGGGCTTGTAATGCAAGCAGGCAACTGACTAATACAGACTTCAAGTACATTCGTCTTCCTCTCTCCTACAGCGAAAGTGGAACAGCAGTCATGCACAATAACTAAAAGAAGGAAATGTGTAGCAGATCATTTCATATACAGAGAGAGACGCAGGGATATATGTGTATTTTTCCAAATAAAATAATACATAACTTTTATTGAACTCACGACGTGTGAATAACTTATACATTGTCATTACAGAAGAGTGCATGTTGTTCTCTCTCTATACACACACACACAACCACATGCTTATTTCTAGGCAACAGCACTCTTGAGTTGTTGTATTCAATTCCACGTCGCTTGTGCGTGGATAGATGCCAAAGCTCAGAGCCAGGCGATGATTGTAAAACAGCATCTAAATCTGTTTTGTCGGAACCTCAGCGTTTAGCTTAGGGACAGCAAATGTGATCCCGGCACAGAGCGCAGAAGTACAGGGCTCTCTGTGGGCACCTGCCATCCCCGTATCCTGCGAGTACCGACGCTCACCTGAACCACAGCAAAAGCGATACATATATTGATCTTAAAAAGAAGGGGGAAAGTGCGTATGCTTTGAGTCTTTACACACTGGCTAGCAAGTATTGTCCGACGTGTCCGCAACGTTTGACGTTTCACCCAAAAAGAAGAATTCGGGGCTCAGTATCATCACACAGAGCAGTCACTGCAGAGCTAGCCTGATCCCCAGAATACTAATTAAACAATTAGAGACTGATCACTTCAGACACTCGCCAAACCCTCATAACACCGGGATGAAGCAACAGCAACTATTCACATCTGTACCAAGAGCAGCAGTCGTTAATTAAATGTCACCAATAAAGACTGTTTGTTTGTTGTTTATTTATGTATTAGTTACTATAGTACTAGGTCCAGTTAAAATCGCACCTATTGTTATACATTACAAACGCGTTTATAGTCTAAACTGTTACAACATTGAGCTAAACTACCAGCTTAAACGAAAGGGGAAAAAAAAAAGTTTCGCTCTTTACCCAGATAACAATATTACGTTGCTACAACGTTGAGAGAACGGTGTGTGTTAGCTGGGTATTATGCATTATATACACCCTGTGCGTTTCCATTGGGGTCTTGGCGACTGCTTGAATACTTTATGTATACAGTTGGTTTACCCCCTCCACTTTACAGAGCATATAGCCTACGTACACGTGCACGTCTACAATACATATCCTTTCAACTGCACTTTCCTGAAAGCGCAAATAATTTGGAAAACATCAGTGCGCACCATTGAAAGCGCAGAGAGCGGATCGCCTTGGAAAAAAAAGCCTTACCTCCCGATGGTAGTCTGTCTCTGTGTGTGTCTCGGATGTTGCCACAGCCCGTATACAACGTGATTCAGATGCCACTGTACCTTTCCATGCGTCCGATGGCTGCTATATGAGCTCCATGGAGGACTTGCAGCTGCCGTGGAGACACTGAGCGCACGGAGCGCACTGAACTGCTGGGCTCTGGAGCTCCCCAGTGCGGTGCGCAAATCACCTCCTAATGGCACTTCAACTGAGACTAATACACAAAAAAGGAGAGACACAAGACTTGTTTTTTTTCTTTACCACCCTGGGATGACAAGGTGCTATTCAGAGTGACCCACAGCAGAACTGCCACTTGACAGTATCTATTGACTGAATCCTGCGCATTAAAAAAAAAGAAGAAGGGAAAAAGAGGCAAATAGATTGAAGGGGGGTGGGGCTGCAACCCATCTAGCTCATAGCGAGAAGATATTTGCATTTGAAAGCTCAAAAGCTTCAGGGAAAATTGGAAAGTGTGTCTTTCTATGTTTCTTGCATTTTTTTCCTTTTTTCCTTTATTTCTTTTCCTTTCTTTTTTCTTCTTTCTTCCTGGAACCTGGTAAAGGGAGAATTAATAATTTTAATGCGGTGAAAATATGTATGTGTTGGCGGGTATTTAACCTGGTTCAACTGTTTTTTCAAACAGTTACTGCGTTTAAATTGCATTAATTCATGTGTGTGTGCTATTTCTATTATTGTTGCAGTTGGTGATGGTAGAATGCATGACAAGGAGACAGGTCCAACATCCTGATGTGTCTTAATGTGAGCACTAGTAGGATTGAGTGACAGTTGTGACAATAGCCCACGCCATGGTGGAGTGATTTTAAATGTCATAGTAACTGCCTTGTCCAGAATTACTTATTTTTATTTAGATCCAAGACTCATATATTACTAAATGCTCTTCACAAGTATGCTGTAAGCAATTAGTGAGGAAACCTTGACAGAAGTATAATAGCACTCAAAAATACCCGTCTCCTTAAGAATGCAGAATTATGAACTGGTTCAAGGAAAGGGGGTGTAATAAATATGAATCTTGTTTTAAGAAGCAACAATAAAGACAGCAGTGAAACAGACTGATGCTTGTGCATTACCACTGTATACGAGCACAGCAGATTGCAGACTTTCAACATCGAATCTGTGGGATTTATTGGGCCAGACTGAACAACTCCACCCCATTACCCCCACCACCAAGATCAGGGCCGTTTCTCAAAGGCAATAATCTCAGAAGAAGAAGAAATAAAGAAAAATAAACAGAAAAAATATATACAGAGAGAAGAAAAAGAGAGAGAAAAGACAGAGGAATTCAAACAATTAATTAGTTAATTAACTTTACTGTCCAAAGCAAATGTTTTTCAAGATTCCGGTGCTTCAGCAGAACAGTGTACCCATCTTGCAGAATGTCTTGGCCCTTTTGTGTCATTATTCCAGTTATATCCATACAAACAAAACAGGAATCTAGTCCTAATAATAAAGGTATTTCTCTCCAACTCCAGTCCAGAGGTGGAAAGCCCTTACACACTAGGTTTTATAGGCCACCTCAATTTATAAAGAATTGAAAAGGTGTAATTCTGATCAGTCCAAGTATGCATTTTGGTAAAGCCAGTTATGTAGAAACCATTTGGAACAAACATATTGATATGATCAGAATAACCTTCTGTCCTCAAGGATCAGTTCCTGTAATTGAACTTGAATAACTGATTATTAATCAACACATGCTCCCAGTTATGATGACCTATAACACTTATTGGATTGTGTCTCTCTAGGACCAGGGCTGGTTTATGGAATCCCATTCTGATCTTGTGATCCAGTATTGTGAAATATTTGTAAAAAAACAAACAAAAAAACCTGTGGGACACAGTTCTCTCAATTGTTTTTTTGTTGGGTGTCAGGGGAAGTGTGTGTTTTCGGGGGGGTGGGGGGAATATAATGTATATAACTGAAAATATAATGTACAGAACTAGCTTCAAATATTAACTGGAGAGGTCTTCAAAATTAAATTTTCTAAAACTAGCACTACAATAGGTGTACATTTAAAGTGTAAAATGCCGTCTTGAAACAAAACTGAGTTAAAATAAATAAGAGATATATGTATTATTAATATTCATTTGTTGTTGGTTGTTGTTATTTCTGCTACAGAAAGTGTAGCTGTTGCAAATTATTCATATTAAGCTCTTAACTGTTTTTAACATCTTGACTATGGGTTTGAGTACTCAAGCTGCCACAATCCTACAAATAGTATGTCAATTTCAACTGTGCACATTAAAACAATAAATGACCCACACAAATATATAACATATTAACTGTTCCCCTTGGGATTAAACTCTCCATCGCTAAGGAGACTAAATGTCTCCATGTTGACCATAAACCACTCTGGTAATCTAACTTCCTTCAGAGAAAGGAATTAGTTCTTTTTTAATATGGTTTGGGAAGGGATGTTTAAAACCACAGCAGAAGGCATTCCAAGGCAAATTAAATCAGGATTTACATGGAGGCTTTTCGACAGTTTGAGAGTGTCATATGTCATAAGTCATATGTTTTAGATAACAATTCATGTCTAACTGGGTTGTACTGTTCAATTCAGTACATACAGAACCCTACTGATGCACTGTGAGGAGGGCTGAGAACATACAAAGTGGGGAGGAGGAAAACAAATAATTTCACAGGGCTCTGCATTTTGTCTTCCGCATTTGTCACCTTTTCTACCTCAGATAAATACAATTTAGTTTATATAACTTAATATTTTGTATATTTGTGTGGGTCATTTATTGTTTTCATGTGTACTGGTGCTTATAGCTTTTCAGCTTCAGAGGGCAATTTTACTTTGTTTCTCCTTTAAAAGCCTGCATCACTTTATCTCTCCGATTCTCTGCTGCAAAATAATACATAGTACAAGTAAAACCTTCCGCAGTATACGAAGGGAAAGGAGGGAGCAGGCCGTGAGCCGGACAAGTGAAATATGATTTGAAACTTTTTGTCCCTGGTGATCTGGGTTCATATTCAGCCAAAAGGAACCAAGTTTGTATTCAACCGACCCATCGATGCTCATAAAGTCTTTGATGCACGCTAAACCACCTACTCAATCTTCACCACTGGACACCTTTGGAAGCCACCTGGAGACGAGAGATGATGGGTATTCCCACCTGTATGAGGCTGGGGAATATCTGAAATTAAAGTTAGATGTTTTTTTTGTTATACTTTTTTGCTGTGCAGTTGTATTTGACTCATCTATCTATTTGACTCACAAAGTCAAGGATGTAATTCGTGGAGAAAAAAAAAACTTTATTAAAAAAAGCTTTCTTTTAAAAAAAGTGCTTTTGTATTTTGCTGTGGGAGGGGGGTGCAAGTACAGTCTTATGTTATTAAGAAATCACTTGCAGGTGGATGACAGTTGGAATTTTAAGAGTTTGTTTAAATGTTGTTGTGTGTGTGCATACGTGATTATTAGACAGAGAGATGCTGTATCAGGCAAAAAGTACACCAACACCAACTGTCAGTGAAAATTTGATTCCATAACTTATCAAGGGAAGTATTGTGATATAGTGCAAACTCCAAGTGCATACAGAAGAAAGTTTCCTATGTTACACTTACTATAAAGGATACAGGGGTAAAAAGGACCAGATGTAGTTGAAGTACTACTTTTTTAATTCTGTTGTGCTTTGCACTTTTGGGGAATTGCTTATGGCTTCAGCAATGGATTTATATATATATATATATATATATATATATATATATATATCCTTACTATTTGCATCGGCTAAAACAGTGCCGAAAGAAAGCTTTTTAAGACCATTTAGATAGAAGGTTTCAACTTCTAACACTATTACTCCATTGAACGCATCTAATTGTCATAAATATACAAACATGTCTTCTAACTGCTTTAAGTGATTCAAACTTTGCATAAACCCTTTTTAATCATGAGAAAGCACCAATAAAAATGCAAAACAACGCAGATCACATGATTCACGTTAAACAAGGAGTATTTTATTTTATTTTTTATGAGATGCATTTAGAATCAGGGAATCTTAATCAGTTCATGTCTGCCGCACAAGAGCAGAATTCTAATGAAGCAACAGTCAAAGATTTCTTTGGGCTGCTTTTTACTCAATGGGTGAACCCAAACAACACGTGTGGCCACAGAGAATGGGTGTTTAATAAACAGGCAATGGACTCTAATTGTTAATCATCATTTGAAGCACATAGAGGCTTCAAGCAAATTCATTAAAATTATGGGGGGGGGGGGGGGGGAGGGTAGAGGAAGGGAGGGCATGACCCATAGGTTGCTGTGGGTGCTGTATAGTAATGTATGTATTTCTTGTTAGTACATCTTCAGTGTTACAAAAGAAACAGCTAGCAATTATCTTTACTGATGTTCTTTTACAAATCAAACAAGGCTACAAACAAGTCCCCCAAACTAAAAATGAAGGTCAGGCCTGTTCAAAAGTCTCCTCGATTTATGAAGTTTAAAACATTTTGGACATTTGTTTCCATAAATGCTGTTTATGGTAAATATATATTGTTTCTGAAGAAGAGAGAGAGTGGGATGCAGGTGGAGGAGGCAGAGGGAGGCCAGGGGTGTTTACCTGAGAGTACTGTCATGTGCTCAGATCAGTCAATAATGTCTGAAAGTGTGTACGTGGCTTTTTTCTTTTTAGATACCATAACATTATAAAACATTATAGGCAGGCAACACATCTAAAACTAGGTGGTGTCTCTGCTGAAAAAGCAAACTCCAAAGGATTTGTGACCTTCAGCCTCCAAATCTCATCTCTGAGTTGACGTCTCCCAGCAGACCTGTTTTCTGTATGCTGTTTATGGAGTAGGGGCTAGAAAAGGCGTTTATAAAAAAAAAGAAAGATAGAAAGGCGTTTTGCAACAATAAAGCATATATTTTAAAATTGCATAGAGGCATCCTTTACAAATATACTGTAGTGTACGATGGTAAAACTACAGTCATGGAAATCGTGGTGAAGCACAGAGAGGCATAATATTCCATGATACAAACAGATCCAAAGCAATGGATACACCACCAAATGACTGTGCACATGTACTGTGGTCAACTCTTCTATAGGAACAGTCAATCTACTTATAACTTCCATCCAACCAGACACTTTGCTTCAAACAATTAGGAAGATAAACAGAGACCCCTGGTTTCTTACTGATCTGGTGTAAATCTGGTGAATAATGATGTGTTTAAAGAGTGCCAGCAATAGTTCTTTGAGGATTGTGTAACTGAGACCAGGTGGCAGTAGGCTTACCAAATGTAAGAGCCCCAAAACCACCAATAAAATGTTTTGCAATGTGGTCCTGAACAGACATAGCACAGGATAATCAGAAAGCCCTCTTGGCCGCTGTGGTGAAGCCGGAAGCATCGGGCGTGAGGCGAGACCGAGAGCACAGTACTGTTCCCGCTCTGGAGAAACACCAAGAAGAAAAAACGGGGGGAGAAAAAAAGACACACCAGCAATGTTCTCACAGTTTGGTTGGGAGGCAAACAATCTGTTTTAGTGAATACCACGATGAACCCTGCCCGGCTGTGTGGAACGCACTTTCAGAAGCTTAGCACCCCAGGATAGTGTTCTTTCATCCAAATTACTGCCCTGACTGCTGGAGGAGGGCTGTATTTTTTCCCCTCGGAAACAGCACTGAAGGTAGCTTCTAAGCCTCTTAGAGTGAGATTCTTAATGCTGTGAAGGAGTTGTCTTTATTCATGAACAATAAACTGTTGTGCTTTCGTAGTAGGAGAGCAAGACAGAAAATGTGTGCCTCCTTTGTTGAAAAAGTCCTAGCCTGTAGGCAGCAAAGGCTTCTTTGATCATATATCTAGAGGCAACACACTTTTAGTTGTCATTAGTTGTAGGAAAAAATGATGTGTAATGTAAGAAAATAAAAAATAAGAGTACACATTTAAAAAGACAAACAGTTATGTGTAATTAATTTTGTGTCTTTTGACAATGTAAAGTAAATAAAAAACAAAGACAAAAAAAGTAATGCAGGGTGATTACAATTAACACACTGTATGTATGTGTGTGTGTATATATATATATATATATATATATATATATACTATGGTGATGGTGATATATATAATGAATCAACTGTATTTTGCAATTCGGTGAGATGCTGGTTTTGAAATGCATTCACTGTTTATCTATACAAAGAGTTCTTCCCCGGCAAATGTTTACAGAATTACCCAAGGTGCTGCAAAATAATAAGTGTGAAAATATGTTAAAAGATTTGTTTAGATGTGCCACTGAACTTGTCAATTGGAGAGAATATCTGCCCAAAGGAAGCAAAAATAAGTATTCCCTTTGGAGTAAGTTTATTAAGCTTTATAATTAGATGAGGATTTTCTTTCCTTCAGTTTCCTAAATCCAAAGACTTTTTTTCTCTCCCTCCCGTCTTTCTTTCTGAAAAGCATTTAGAATGACAGGGGGACCAGACAGAATCCAACTGTGTGTTGGGGGAAACAAGAGTGTAACTTTGTTCTGGAGAATAAAAAAAAAAAAGTGGGGTGTGGGAGGATTTCCTTGGTCAAAGAAGACCCCTCCACCACAACTTATTCAAAAGTGATTGAAGCTAATCACTGCTTCACTGAAAGGTAACAGATGTTGCTAAGTCCTGCCGGTCTGTCCTCGCTCTCGCGCTTTATGTTCTATTGAGAAAAGAAAGACGAGGAAAAAAAAAAAAAACTTGCTTTAAATCACTGGGCTCCTCTTGTGTTCTCCAGAAAATCTGTTTGCACATGCTCGAACGGACATGCAGAAAAAGCTTGGCCTGTTGCATTCGAACTGAGGTCAGGCCTATTGCTCCCTTGTGTGGCCCACACTCCTCCCACATTGAGCAGCTGCAGGCTGATTGCTGGAACAAATTGAGGGTCTTTAGGCCACCAGCAGGGTAAGAGAACACGGCCTTTTCACTAGGAAAGGAGGGGAAAAACCTTAGAACAGGACCAAGCCGTGCTGCCCACAATGCACCGTAGGATTGGATTTGATACACTCAATATGAAGACATGTTCCTGCTGAAAAGTAGGCAGCAAGCATATAAAGAACTTCAGCTGAGTTAAATGTAGGGAACAGTGCAGAGACGATGTAGGCACGGCGATTACAGCGATACACCTAATTATAGGAAAAAAGAAAAAAAACATGGGCTTAATAAGGCAAAGATGAAAAGGAATGGGGAAGTAACCATGAAGGCAAACAAACATGGCTAATGTGAAAGGCCTCCCTGAAGTGATTTTTTTTTCCTCCCCCTGTCTAATCCCGAGGCCTGAGGTGCTGTTCTTCAGCAAAGTTTCTACGGTCATTAAACTTTTTCTAAGCACCTATTAAACAAAACCGAATGGGTATATTATCGTCGGTTCAGGTTTCTGCACTGCGGTAGAAGTGGACTCCCTTGCGATTTTATTTGTAATATATAAACAAACATATACACCACAAGAGTTTTACAAGATTTTGACTTCAATGAAGGTTATGTATGTTCAGAATGTGCATACATTAAAATCCACATGGAAAATGTATCAGGGACCAACACATCCTACCAGGGAGTATTTTATTTTTTGAACTTGAAGGAAATACGGAACACACAAACATAGTGTTTTGTGCTTACAATGTCTTTAAATAACATTTAAATCAAATCACTACATTAATTAAATAGAATTATTCTGAATTTTCAGTCTGGGTAGTTGCTGCAACTTGTACCCTGCTGCAACTATACTGCAGTGACAGAAGGTTTTCTGTTCACTGTGACATTGCTGACTCCTTATAAAGAATACATTATATCCAACCCTGTTGATAAAAAATTATTACAAATGGCAGGCATGTCTGAAACAGAAAGTAAACAGCAGCTGGAGTAAATGAAATGCAACAAATGAAATAAATCATAAAATAAAATAAAATATTAAACTGTATAAGAAACTATGGTAAATGATATGTCAAAGAAAATTATATAACTTTTATTATTATTATTATTATTTATTTTAAACAGATAGTTATGAAATGTAAAGAATAAAAAACACCATACCTAGCCATAAAACCTTGCATTTGTTTTAGTATGTAATGTGACCTGTAGTTTGCTTTGATCACAACATTCTATAATAGTTGAACTAACTTCCAACTTTGTTTTACTTTTACATCTGCACCCCAAAACTCAGTGTCTCCCAAAAAGGAGAAAATCCCTCATCTGAGCTGTAAGGAGAGCCAGGGAGCTTCATCTGAGAGTTTGTGAGTATCTTTAACTATCAAGTTAAATGACAGTTTTTCTACTTAGGACAAGTGTTGGTGATAATTGATGGACTCTTATATGGGCTGTTGCAGAATACATCTACTCACTGGTTTCAACATAATTGAGGGTAAACAAATTGGCTTCACTGAATGCGAGAACTGGAATTAAAACGGCTTGTGTGAATAACAGCTGTGGTAATAACATTTGGAATTAAATAACAGTTTTAGACCAAAGGAAATTAACAAAATAGCTAGCTAACTAACAGAATGATAATCATTATTATTCTCTTATGATATCTCATTTTGGTTACTTAAATCTGATCTACTCCAAAAGTATACTTTGGAAAAGAAGGAAGACAGTGTAAAAACATAGCATACTGAGTTATTCACAGTTAATAAAACAACAACAATGTAAACAGATTAGATAGTTCTGTGAGTGAAAAGGGTAAACAGAAGGAAAGCATCTCTTCTTTGCACTCCTACCCCACCCAGTGGACAGTGGATTGTTTTCTTATGTTTTGGCCTTAAATTATTATTTGAAAGAATGCAAGGAAACTGATGGATACAGAATTTAACAAAAAAAAAAAAAGAGAACGAAAAAGTCAACAAGAGCAGCAGATGTCCCTTGTACCCAACATTAGGATATTAGGCTTTCATTACCACTGGTGACATTGCCATCTGTAATGTGCTCCAGGGTAAAAAGCAAAACAGTGCCAGCAGCATCAGCACCCAAGGCAGATGCTCGATCATACTGGAAGATATATGGAGGCAGCGTTTGCAGGCCATGAATCCAGACACTCGAGAGAGAGTGAAAAATCAGTCTGCTCTCCTCTCTTCCGCCACAAAAATCAATGTGAATCTGTACAAGAGGAAAGCGGTGATTACTCAAACTACACAGCAGCCGGCGAGCAGACAAGAGAACCAATCAAGGCAAGTGAATGTTGTTATGTCCTCTGAGAGTTTCAATTATCCCATTTAACCCCTTCAGATTTCACTCAAGACCCTCCTGTTTCAGCCCCAGTGCGTTGGCAAAGTCTGTGGAAGGATGGCTGTTGTCTCAAGCTGTGTGTTTTATTCATTCTCTTTTTGCTCTTCTCAATATCATCTTCTTTACAGGAAGCCCAGACGTTTATTAAATAGATAGCACAGCCGTACACTACAGCTTTCCCCTATTTAAACCAATACCTATTAATATGTAAGAGTTGCCTTGTTGCTTCTCAACATTTCAGCTCTTCGGTAAAAGATCAGCCTGAGCAAGTGTGTGTTTTGGGCCAAGTGTAATCCCAATCTGAGGGCACCAGATGAAGTCTAAGATGTTGTTTTGTTCTAAGAAAATGTGTCAAATGATTTTCCTCATGGTAAAGGTGGATCATTTTAAGAAGTGCTGTGTCTGGAGGGGGAAAAAAAAGCTTGATCTTAACAAATATTATGCTGAATAATTCTATCTCCGCAACAGGAAACTAGTTCATTCTCACCTGTGCAGGGAACATACTGGCTTCTGACAAGGTTTGACTTTATTATCTGCAGTGTGTCACTGTTATCAGCTTAAATCCATGTTAATTAACATATGGAGATGACCTTTTAGGAGTGACATTTTGGTTTGCTTTTAACACTCGGCAGCAAATCTGGGTCAAGCTGCAGTTTAGGTGTAACAGCTGTATGGGGAGAAAAAATAATTTGATAATGTCAAGTCCAAATATTATTTCTCCGTGACTTTATGTGGGCAGGTCTGTTTTTTGGGGGAAAATGTGTCCGGCCAGGAGGGGAAGTTTAAAAAAATAGTTTATGTAACACGAACATTAAGTTATTTGTAAAGCTTATTTATTACATATGAACTGTAAAAGTATGCAGAGACCAACACATCCTACCATTAGACAGGCTGTCTACTGGAAGGAAGAGCCTCAGTGACACTGTCATTTTTCGTTCTCATGGGATAGTGAGAAATGCATTGAAAGGAAAAATGTGATCACAGTTTTTTATTAAAATATTAAAATATCTATTCTCTCTCCCCTCTTGTGTCACCACACTTTTGTCTTTCAATCAAACAAAAGCACAGACACGCACACACATGCACGCACACAAACACACACACACACACACACACACATATGTGTGTGTGGATTTAAGAATGACCTGCCTTTATTCTAGAGAGGGAAAAACTAAATTAATAATAATAATTATTGACTGGAAAGGTCATAATATTTAGAACTGTGCCAGTGTTGAAACCCTGAATTACTTATTTCATGTACATTATTTAAGCACAGTTATCTATATTGCTTTATCACACCTGTGAGCATTGCATAAATTAGGCATTACAGTTGTTTCAGAACTTAAAATGGACACAAACAAAAAGGTCTAATAAACAGAGAATTTGAGTAACAGCTGGGAATAAGCAGTTCTACTCATGTGAAGGTACGTCAAAATAAAATTAAAAAATCAAATGTCTTTGACTGTTGGTTGGATTCGCTTTGACTTTAGTGTAGACATCATATCTCACTCAGCTACCCGTGTCTGTCATAGGTCACTTTCAGTGGGCATGTCAAATTTAATTAGAAGTGACACAAAGATTGCACATGATGTGGTTAGATCACTGATCCTTTTTAATTCATTAGAAGGCGTGTTTTTGTTTATTTATTCATTGTAGCTTAATGGATCATGATGCTGATACTTTATGATCTGGAGAGTACTTGGTAGAAATTCAATAATATATATGTACATGCATATGTGTGTGTGTGCAATCAAATCGTAGATGATACCAGACACAACAGTGTCATTGCAAAGAGAAGGGGGGGGTGTCTATTGGTTAACATGATTAGGGTGCTTTCATTGCTTGACTTTTATTTTCATGAGAGCGTCAAATGAAGGCAGATTGAGATTTATGTATTTACTTATTTGCTGCATTGTCACCCAGAGATGCTGTCATGGTCTTATATCAAGTAATATTTATGTTAATGTCATTAAGCCATTGCTGCCATTATGCACATGGACACATTTAAGTATAAACATATGGCTAGTTTTAGGATTAGGGTTAGGTCTGGAATATATAAATAATGTTAACCAGGTACATTTATACAAAGTGTACAGGAAATACATAATCTCTGTGTTAAATCTACTTGTTTTTACAGGATATTTAAAACTTCATTCCCAGATAATCTCACTATTCGGGACAGGAGACAGGAGACAGGAGATTTATACTCTCTTATACTTATACTACCCCCTGCCCTTCCCTACTATTAATGCTACAAAACATAAAAGAGGCTTGGTTAAGAATACAAACTAATTAAATCTGGGATATCATACAGACCCAAAATGGGCTTCTGTGCCTGAGACGTTTACAGATATACAACGAGAGAAAGAACAAATGAATAAAAGTGTTTTACCCCTTACAATTACTAACAGCAACTACAAAATTAACAAAAAATGAAAACAGTAATGGAATCCATTTTCAGTGTGTTGCTATCAATGGTCTTTGAGATTTTAATTTTTTTTTAACTCCCTTTATAATCTTTGTCAAGACCTCTTAAAGGAGGAGATTTTTATTATATCTGTCTTGGCTTGTCAAACAATGTTAACTACACAGAAACAGGCTGCCCAGGGTAGCCTGCCTGCTGACTAGCTATGATCACATATCTCGACGTTGACATTTCAGGGTTTGTAAAGAACGCAGGAGGCTGTCCAATGCCTAGACATATGGAACTTCAAAGTAATACAAATGCAATATCTCTTTATGAAAAAAGGGAGTACATATTCCACATCGGGGCCTGTGTGCCTTGATTCAGGACTCTTGAAATCTGAGAGGTACTTGTATTTCTTAGTTTTGTTTGTCTTTCTAAGTGGGATATGCTCTCCTTGGTAGCCCAGCTTCCTCTCCAACACTGTAACAACAGCTGACTGACCTTCCAAGCGCTCTGAAGTTTCCCTGAGGTAGGCCTTACATAGCCTCAGTGGTAGCTGCTGGGAAAATGTAAGGATTTAAGTTGGCTTGCACGGCTATTTCTATATCAGGGAAATTATATCAGTTCTAAAATATACCATCACAATTTACAACAAATATATTGGTACCAGAGATTTCTACAAATGTCTGTTTTTGCATACAGCAATACTTAAAATAATGACTGCTTTTGTTATAGAATACTGCAATTAAGAGAGTCACATACCACTACAGCATTCTAGTATGTCATATTAAAATACTTTACACAATGCAGACAATATACTACACTTATGGGAATTTCCAATAAGATAAGTACATAGAACAACCATATTTTTCTCTTTTTGGAGGTGTTTTGCTTTTACTTTTCAAGATTTGTTGCATCCTCAGTTCTGGAGTTCATGCAGTGCAAAACATTTGTCAGGTGAATGTGTTCTCACAAATAAGGAAAAAATACAAAACAAACTTACATTTCACAGTCTAATGCTATATATTTTCTAAGCTGAGATACCTGTCTGAGGACTCACAGGTTAAACATAAAGCTAAAAAGCATGCCATGAATGTCCATAAGGAACAGCATTGTAACTCCATTCCTGCCACACAAGTGTAACATTTACAGTGAAAACTATACTTAGCCAGCACTGTGATGTTTTATTTCTTGAAACTCAGACATATTTTAAGGAAACAGAATAAGCCTCCTGCTTAAGATATGCTGTTCGAGATCATGCATTGCATTGGAATATGTTTTGTGCTGAATTGTGCAGGACTGTCTAAGGCTGTTATAAACATCTAAAATGGTAAATCATTCAACTGAAGTGTATATTGGCTTTCCTTGCGAGAAATACATGCAGAATGCACACTAGACTACCACATTTATTGATCACAAGAGTGTTTACCTATTTTAAGTCTCACTCCCTGTTATGTTCAATGAAAACAGAAAGCTGTTTGGTTTTATTATAACTCATAAAAGAAGAAAGAAAACATGAGCCTAGAGATTGTTTTGAATTTATTACAGACTATGTCTGCTTATCTGACACTGATATATAACACTGCTGGTATAGTGAATATTGCCATTTTTCAAACTTCAAACTATCTGCTTTACCTGGCTTGGTCCTTTAAATACAGACTGATGTGAAATCAGTTACCACAGAAGTGTGAACCAGAATCAAGTCAGTCTACTTATTCGATTAATTATTTTGGGGATTCGGTGCTCCATAAATTTACTGTTAGAAACATCTAAAAAGAGAACTATTCACTCCCAGGTCATAAACTATCCTTATCTTGAAGATTTTGGTTCCATATTTAAAGTTTACAATCTAAAAAGGGATGTTTGCAAGTAAATGCCAAAAGTCAATAGTCTGCCCCCTGCTGAAAAAATACTAGAATCTTCCTGGCAGTATTAAGTTCAACAAGAGGAAATAAATCACTCTGGTTTGAGGACAGACACTACCTGCATGGGCATATATCTGAGCATGTGTGTTCCATTCTTTTGGGGAAATGTTCGCTATCTGAGTTGAGAAGAGTAATTGTCTGCCCTGAGTAAAGTGACTTTTAGGATCACTGACTGTTAATCTACCTTAAACGCTTGAGTGCTGGAGCATTTCTTGAGGTATTGTATACCTCTGGCTTTTCTAGACCTTTGCCATCAATTGAAACACAGTGCCATGCAGCTATTCTCTTGCATTGCTCTCTCTCTCTCTCTCTCTCTCTCTCTCTGCAAAACACAAATGTTTCCAGTCTTCCCTTGCTGGAATATATTTGTTATCAATCAACGCCAGGTACTTTTAGGTCATGTTTTGATAACGTAGTGTGTGCCCACCCTTTGTTGCCCAATTATTTTGAGGCTGTGTGGAGGATGAGACTGTTTCATGATAGAGGTGTAACACTTCACTACAACTCCACTTCAAATTCCTCTCTCTTGAAGTTGCTTTTCAGGTGGCAAGTGCATCTTCTGGTTGCATGAGTGATCTAAACCCAACCATGACCTCAACTTCCTGTCCATTGATTCAAGCATCGATTTCACCATCTCCACAGAACATCTCTGATCATTGCCTTCATCCAGTAAGTTGAATGGTTGCCTCCAATTCACCTCCCCAAAAGTCAGAACATGATCCCAGGTACAAACAGTCTGCTCAGTTTGAGCTCCGGCTTAATATCAGAACTGAACCAAGGACTAGCTTGAATGTGAACAGTATTGCATGTGCAATGGCTCTAAACTCAAAGGCCAAAGCTCCCTCCAGGGACCGCCGATGGAAGTGTTTAAGTAGGGGTACGTTACAGCTGGACTCTACAGGGTGCACCTATCAAGCACATCTGCAAGGAGGTAGTTGTGTCATCTCACCTTAACTTCCCCAGTTAGCACTGGCTTAACACAGGGCTCTGGGCTTCGGGATAGCGATCTGAGAAGCTGGCACAGCTGCAACTGCTTGTACATATTGATCAAGTCTTAACACTCGTTCACTGATGTCTGTGGAGTGGCAATACTGGGAATTAGGTGGGGTGACCATTTGCAAGTGGAAATGATCATGTTACAGCTGTGGACAATAGGATGCTCCCACAGTTTCATGAAGCAGAGGACAGGTTGAATAACGTTGGTTGATGTATTGCTACAGCCAGAGGTGTAACTGGGATTGTGAGTGATGGCACTAGCCCTATGCTGCACACATGAAGGAAGGGTCTACCATAGCCCACACCAGCCATACAATTTTAGCCTTTATTGTGGGTTAAAATGACAATATGGCACGAGGCGAGGGGAAGTCACATGGTCAAGTGCACCCTGTTACCTACTAGGAAACATAGGCCTGTGCAATTAACCTTAAATCGAGTGATTTAAAAAAAAAATGAAAGAAAATATAGCTGGTTTGAAACTAATTAGCCGAGCCACTTAAGGGTTTGAGAAATCAACATGAAATACCACTCTTGCACTTTTGGAAAACACCTTGTGTGGCACAGCATCAAAGACCTCTCAACAAAGAAGTCTAATTTCCCTGCTAGCATGCTTGTGGTAATTAGATTCCAACTGATTCTTCTGGATGAAATGCACATCTGGGTTTAAAAAAAATAATTATTCAAATTCATATTCCTGATCTTAGGTGAAAAAATAACGTGTTTCATATGTTCTTTTGTGTTATTGCAGAAACTCATTTGAAACATTTGTGTGAAATGTTTGGCTAGCTTAATGCTACTAAACAAAACAAGTAAAGGGGACAATCAATTAATGGACCATGATCAAATGTGAATTAATTGAATTATGGAGTGATGTGCACAGCAGAAGACATGAGCATTCAGGCAAAAAATCTCAGGTGGGGGACTCACAACGAAGAATGTGTTTGTTTAGTTTCTTTATATAAACATTGCCCATTCTGGAATAAAAATCAATCAATCAATCTAAAAATAACAATAATAAAAAGTATGTATTTTATATTTAATTTATAGGGCTAGATGTTTTAACCATTTAATACACTGCTTATTGAAATTACAGGTAGAACTAAAGTAGTGTATATTCTAACCACACAGAAGCCAGATCTCACATGATCTGAGTGTTTCACAGCCTTTACATCTAAGTGTGTGCTTCTCTATACCTCTTTCCCATAGTTCAAAATAACTGAAGTTAGTAAAGCCCGTAAAGCACATGTTCAAGGGATGGGAGATGGGAAGAAGATGGTAGACTTTAGTTTAGCCATTCTGTGCGCCAAGCTGTCGGTACAAACTCTTAAACAGACATGTGCATGTAGCAATTAAGAGCAAGGGCTAGTTGCGGAGCACAGTAACGTTTTTAAACACGTGCATTGCATTTCTTCTGACTAATTGGTGACAATGGTTGGTAGCGAAGTAGTCAGGTAAAAACAATATGCAGTCTACTGCTGTATCCGCCACTGTTTAAAATACCCAGTACAACCTGGAAGGGTTGAATTGACCCAGAATTTATGGTAATCCAAAAAAGTGTAGGACACACCTTGACCCCATTTGACAGGTGGTGTGTCAAACAATTGATCCATTATTGGGATAGTTTAATTAAATTCCACTTTGGAAATTAGCATCAAAGAGACCTGGGACGGTCCTTTCCTCCGATGTTTGTGGGAATGGGTGGCATTCTTTCAGAGTTTGAGGGCTTAGTGAATTGCCAAGCCACAGATACTTTGATGGTCACAATTTTGCGAAGGATTTGTTTCCCATGGGAAAGGTAGAAACTGCTGTGAGAGAAGTTGTTTGTGGATTTCTGAGCTTGTTCACGGCTAAATACCCTAATAGAGTCACAGCCAGGGGAAAATTAAACAGCAGGAACTCAATTACAAACTTCAGCCTTGGCATCTAAGACAGCATTCCGCTTCTATTTGTAAATAAATCAGAAATTTGTTCGATAACCTTCTGAGACCCATGAGTATGTTTCTGGGGGTGTCCAAGATGGAGTTAAAGTGTCTGATTGGTTATCTTTGGAAAACCATGTGGAGGTCAAAGTGTGTTTTTAAATTGGCATTCTGTCATTTTTTCCTTGTTCTTGCTGCCTACTTTGCTGTATGCAGTGTGTATACTCTATCTGGGCTAAAATCAATTCATAAACATGCCTGAAGAATTTGCTGCCCAAGTAAATATCTTACACATAGATACTGCTTCAATGAGGGCTGTGTGGTTAATGATTGGCAGTTGTAGGACCATCTTCAGAATAAGAAAGAAACTTTTGTCTTGCCTAAACTGTATATTAGATATAAATATATGATTTTACTACACATAATATTGAGTGCCTTTTATGAAAAAGGATGGTATATTGCTCCAGGTCTCTCAAATAAATTGCATCTGTATAATACTTAAGCAGAAATAATGGTTCATTTGAAATTTCAAGACACTGCAGGCAGGATTTTATCAGTTGTTAGCTCACTAGTGTGCATCCTCTAGTAATTTCTAAGCGTCTAAGAAATAATTACGTACCTATGAAGGAATGGTAATATATTTAAAATGTTTTAAATGTCATAATTCAACTCTAATGAAATAGGAGTTCATTAAAAGTTTAGTTATTTCCCTTTATCACATTTTCCATAGACTTGGTTACCTTTCATTTCAGTCAGTTCAGCTCTGTACTGGTTTTGACTTTGAACCATCACTGAAGCCAAGCAAATAATACCTTGAAATGCAGCGACAGTGAAATAATGCATTTCAATATAGATTTCTTAACCTTTTGACACGTAGAACCACCTCATGACACTTTACAAAAGCAACTCAACAAAAAGATTAATTAGAGCTATGAATGGAAAAGTTTTGAAAATAACAGATAGCCTGCATAATATGTAAATAATTGTATTTCACATTTATTGTGACCACATAACCCTTTACTACATTGTTGATGTCAGTAAAAGATACAGAGTCTGTATGCTTTTCACTACAATTTTGTTGAACAATTACAGTTCAAGTATTCTAACACAGGTATGTGTTGCGATGGTTTCCACACATAGATAATCTGAGCCCGGCAGTTTCCGCCTTGTGCAGCAACTCAGAAATAATTATTTTCAAAGAACACATCACACATGGTGTTTTATAATTACAGATTATTTACAGAGCCTAGGATGGCAGATGTTTGAGCAATTTTCAAAGGCCTGATTGACTTTCCCTGCTCCTAATCTGCCCCCTAGCAAAAATAAATAAATAATAATAACAGTAATTCATTCCATTTCAAAGGCTTCCTGCTTGTACTCTGTTGTCACTGCTTAGAACCCAAGCAGCTACCTTAGTCTTTTAAGGACAGATGTGGGGTCATCTGTCTCCTTGCCTTCTCTCTCTCTCTCTTTCTCTCAGCATGGCCAGCTTTGGTGTGCGGATGACTGGACTTAGGAAGGGCAGAAGCTTTATGAAGAAAAGAGTGTGTGTGTATGGGGGGGAAGTCATTATCACTGAAAAGGCCACAGTGACAATGTTCATATATTCTAATCATGTTGTTTATTGTAAGTGCTAATCTACTCATTTGCCACCAGAAATAGCGACCATGTTTCCTTGACTGTAACGGGATATGTCAAGAACAGCATGGCACCATCAGATGGGAGCATATACAGTCATTTTGCTGACTCTGTTATACTGGGGAGGGGGGGAGAGAGAGAAACAGCTTCCCAGTGGCTACACAGAAATCCCTAGTCAGAAGGCAATGCAGCACAGCAGTAATGTATATGGCAGAATTTATTTAATGCAGTGACAAGGTCCCTTGTTTGAGACACATCAAGAAATGATTAACGTGATGGTGTCTTGGCACATTCGTAAGCTTATTTATTTGCACATTATTACCCTTAAATAAAGGAGCTTGTCAAAAATCCACTGTAAGGAGATTGCCAGCAGAAGGCTTATTCACCAGCAGTGCAAGACTCTGGCTGCTCTGATGGCTGTCGAAAAGGCCAATTCCAAACGTAGCTCGTCAAACTATAAGGCTGTAAGTGCCATGAAGATGCAAAATGATATGTAAATGAATGGGTGTTTTGTCCCTTGGGTTTCTATTGTAAGGGACCTGAACATTAAGTGCTTACAACTTGACAAAGGCAAATGTCAGTTGAAAGTTGTTTGTTTTCTTGTTTGTTTACGTGTTCTATTTTTCTTTTGGTATTATATTTCACAGCCCTAATTTTTTGTTCCCTTTCCAAATTTGGAAATTTGTCTAACTGAGATCTGTGAATGTGACACAGCAGGGCAATTATATGTGCATCAAAACATAATAGTGTGTTGTTGTTTTAGTTTTTTTATAGAAGCGTAGAATTTAGTGAACTAAAATAAATAATAGACATATGTTTTGTCATACTTAATCCATTGTGACTAATTCTTTCTTTGTCAGCTCCTAGAACAATTCATGGCTCTTGCAAAAGCCAATAAGCCCAAGGGTGCTTCATTGTAAAGAGGTGCATGATACACAGTACACATATGCATTTTTGACTTGATTTCCCTTTCAAAAAGCCACTCAATGATGAGATGGTGGCCTTAAACTTAAATGACTCAGAACATGCCACTTGTACAGGAAAAAAGGAAAGGGATTGCATAAGCTCTACCCCCAATGACTCCCTCATGCAAATTAATGTAGCTTGCAAAGCAACTTGAAGATCTCTGAAGCAAATAAACACAAATTAATGAGTAACTTTTACCGACCTTAAAGATCAAAAAGCCCTTCCAATCAGTGCTGCACTTCAGCCTCAAAATGAAGCGCATTCGTCTTGGGTACCAGAGAGAGATGTGTTCAGAATGACTGATTAAAAAGGAGCCCCGAGAATGATAATTTCCACTCTATTAAAGCATCCAAAACTGTGAAGAGTTTTACCAATCTTTTTGAATTTTAAAGGCTTATCAGTCTACATTTTAAAGCTGATTGGACTCTTTGGTTTTCATTAGCGTTATCATACGTCATTACAATTATTTATTTTATCATAATGATTAGCAGTTGACTTATTATTAGAGGCAGATGTCACAGTAATGGAAATATGCAGCTTCCTAATCCAATTCATGGAGAGTACGAATGCATAACCACGCAATCTTCCAATATTATAAACATGAAAGAAAATACCAATTCCTGCAGTCACCAACATTCTCACAGCTTATCTGTCAAAGGTCAATATACACATGATATCCTCAATAATAATAAATAATAAAGAACATTTACCACTGATTAGACATGCCTCTGGGCTCTCACCTAGTCACACTTTTCATTCACATATCTAACTATGGACATCCAGCTATGTCCTCTTCACCAACTGAATAAAAGTAAAATAAATAAACATACACACATACACACATACACACACACACACACACACACACACACCTCTTCTGAATATTGGCTTTCTAA
Source organism: Amia ocellicauda (assembly GCF_036373705.1). NCBI lineage: Eukaryota > Metazoa > Chordata > Actinopteri > Amiiformes > Amiidae > Amia > Amia ocellicauda. The sequence goes on along the minus strand of NC_089851.1, from coordinate 42,935,596 downwards.
ATGTCATGCCTCATTACCACAGCAACCTGCAAGAGAGAGATAGGATATATGATAACAAACATGCTTTTCATCAGATAATGCTGTCATTGTTGTCTTGTATCCAATACAACTGTTTTATTACATTGTATACTCTTATCCTGTTTATTTTCCAGTTCATCTTCATATGTAGATACATGGCTGCAATAAAAATAAAAGGCTTCAATTACTAAATGAAAAAGGCTCAGTGTAACACAGTATCACAGGAGTAATTGTGATTTGGCTACGTTCCCAATAACCAACAGAAAACAAGGGAATATTGCAGCTGCTTTAATCCCTCTCACTTAGCAGAGACTGTACCAGTACCAAAACTGGGCTGTGCTTTCTGTCTCAGTCTCTGCAGCAGACAGGCCGAGCTGAAGAGTTACACTTTTCCAATTTTATGTAGATTTTGTTAAAGGAAAAGTGGAACTTGATTTTCTGTATCAAAGCTAAAGGATTTCCCATATGCCTACTATAAAATGTTGCAATCTAGGACTGAGGGGGGTAGGTGTGGGTGGGGGTGTCTGTCTGACTGTTGGGGGTGGGGCAGTTTATGATGTGCATGCGCGCAGGTGGTGTGCATGTGTCATGGGCGGGGCGTGATTGGCCATTAGCATTAATTGATCACTTATTTAATTACTTATTGTCACTCCTTTCACATAATTATTGTATTGTGCACTATGTTCATTATACACGAATGTTTTATTTATGAAGTATGTTCTTTTTACTTCCTTATTGTTTCTATTTCTATGGTTAATTTGGTATTTGGTTTGATTATTGGTTTAATTGATTGATTGCTTTTGTTGCCAAGCACAAGCTGCTGGATCACATTCCCACATGGACTAACCTGCACGCTTTCTGATTGGTCGCTTTTACCTGTGCCCCTATTTCTCTATTTAGTATGTAAGCCCAGGGACATGGTCATTCAAGACAGAGCAATGGACTACTGAGCAGGACATCTGCTGGAGAGGGGAACTGACTGACTGACTGACTGACTGACTGACTGACTGACTGACTGACTGACTGACTGACTGACTGACTCTCCAAGCACAGATGATAAAGGAAGCTTCGGAAACGATGGACATTGGATTGCTGGAGATGACAGCGCAGGCTATGGAGCGTTAAGTACCCGGTTGTATTTCTTTAGAAGGGAATAATTAGAAAAGAGAAGCCACATGCTGTGGAAGGTGAACTTTCTTTATTACAACATTGTTGAGATCTCCTCTGCCGGTTTACTTTGTGGAGAGGGTTCCCTGTCCTGGGGTTAGAGACTTACCTGCTGTGATTTATTTTTCGGTCTTTGTGATGCAGATCGGTGACTGCGGCATAGAAGAAAAGACATTAATTAATTGCATTTGAGACTTGCTAATACTTGTTCCTACCTGCAGTTGTTGGGGTCCCAGTTGGCCGACGGGGTTCCAACCCAGCTGCAGAGTGACTTGTGTTTCCTCCAAGTGGAAGGGGGATTCTTCCGTGTGGTGTCGCCTATTGTGAACAGAAGAGACTGTGAAACCTTTACGTTGCTTTAGGAACTTTTAATTATTCTATTCAGTCTTCCTTTTTTGTTATTCTGGGTAGGGTTTTTAGTGTTATGTGCCCATTTTATTAAAGGCATTTTAATATAGGGTTTTAGAATGGCATGTATGCCAAATTCCTAAGGTTCTGTGCTAGTACTGTTTTATTGGGGAAAGTAGTTTACATTTCAATAATAAAAAAAACATTCAAAACAAATTTAAATGCTTATGATTTAAAATGTGTTAAAATCAATATTCTAAAACCACTTAATTTTAAAATCTTAAGTGATTAACAGAATGCATAAACTCAAATAAACAAGTGCATTAAACCATAAAACAAACTCGTGATTAAAGCAAAACTGCGAACCAACAAAAGGGTCGAATACATTGAAATTAACTGAAAATGCACTGGACAAAGCAAAAAACAAATAAAACGATAAAAAACAAACCAAAACAGTCCGATGCATTTAAAATCAAAATCCTAACGGCCAATGTATTTGACAAAAGAAGAAAAAACAGAACAAAACTAACCAAAAAACCCAAACAACCAGTCAACTTCCCCTTTTCTTCCATCATTGAGCTGCAGTGCATTATGGGAGTAACAGTTCCGATGGGGCTTTTCACTTTATGTATAGAATGGAAAACCTGCCTAATTTCATAATCAAAGCTTTAAATGCACCTGGATTGTATTACAGAATTCCCTTCACACATACAAGTTAATATTTCAACTAGCAATGCTTTCACCTGGCCTGACGAGCACTTTATCACCAAAATGCTGTGTCTAGTAGTTGACTCATGAATATTAATTATCGCAAGAATACAGAGGCAGATCCTTGATCTAGGAGGCGGGGTTTGTTACCAAAGACAAATGATAGACATTGGAGGCAATTCAAAAAGAACAGCTAGCATGTGGATTATAATTATCATTTGTAAATCATAGTAGATTCAAATACCATGAAGGTGATTGGTATTTAATTGTGGAAACGCAACCAGTAATAACTAATTAATATTCCATTGGATGATATTCTGTACATGTTACTTCATATATAATACAAATACCGAACACTTCCGAGATTAGTATTATTGATTTTATCAATTTATTAATGACAATATAATAACCCATGCTGTCCCTTATGTTTTGAGCTGCTGCCGATCTGTCTCCCAACTAAACCAGGCCTCAGGCTTGATATGTGCTAATGAATATTAATGAGTCGGCTACTAGAAACCACACTTTGGCCATAAAGTGTTCTTGTCAGTCCAGGTGAAAATACTGAGTTGAAATAACTTGTATGTGTTAAGAAGGGGTGTCTAATACAATCAAAATGCATCATGTTTAAAAAAAAAAAAAAAAAAAAAAAAAGTCCCCGCCTACTGGGTGCTTAGGGGTGAAACGCCTTGGGGTCCCCTAAACCAAAGCATCAAAACCGTGTCCATCACTGGAGGAGCTACTTCCGGGACTTGCAAAACCTGCCCGTCCACGTGTGGTGTCTGGGGTCTTGCCGACGCTACGCCAAAAATGTGTCACCGCCTACTGGGTGCCACGCAACCACGCCACCTCCTTTGGTATACGAGAGAGGACCTCGTTCACCCACGTCAATTCTCTCCCCGGGCAAACTCAAATGGACCCCAGAACACCACCACACAGAAGACAAGTTTTCAAAAATAATTTATTTCTAAATAGCCAGGACAGGGCATGAAGACTGTACCAGCAGAAACACCATAAGGAATTGGAATGCTAATTATATAAAAGTCTAAAATTGCCTTCAATAAAACGGGGCACTAAAACTAATAAAAACCCTACCCAATATAACAAAATAAATAAGAGAAGGAACTAACTAAGAATAAATAAAACCCAGTTTCCTTATCTAAAATACAAATAGCAGCAAACCGTAATTTTACAATCTCTTAATCTCCATTACATTCTTAATATTTAGATGTATAAATGTAAATACATTTTACAATATTTGATTGATTAATTTCTCGTTCATAGGAAAGTGCAATAGGGCAAGAAGAATGCCCCCTTCCCCTTGGAGGATATAAACAAGTCTCTTTCGGCTGTGCTGGGACCCCAACCAGACTGCAGGTAAGAAACAAGTATTAATATCAAGTTTCCGATTGCACAAACCCAAGTGTGAGCGTTCACTATCTTTCTCCTTTTTATTCACAGGCATGAATCCGCACTGCAGGGACTATGGAGAGAGGAAGCCGATAACAGTTTCTACACCCCAGCGCAGGGACCCTTCTCCATCCAGGTAAACGGCAAGAGGGAATGAATGTCCAAAAAGTTTCAATAAAACTCTCACTGGCACCACCCACGCAAAGCAAGAGAATAAATCTCCGCCCATGACAAATGCATTTTTTTTTTTTTAAAGAAAGCTTTGAATATGAACTGAGACAGGTTTTCCATTATATAGATAATCGCCACCAAGACTCTGTTACTGCCATAATGCACCATTTTGGGTAAGATGATGTTCCAATGTTAAATAAGCAGAGACTATCTTGTTTAAATAGACTATCTTTCCGGGGTGAAGGTTTGGCCCCACACAGGTGCACGGGGGGCGCTGTGGTTGGGGGAAACCAGTCATGGGGCCTGAGGACTTAAAGGGGAAATGTAATATTTTCTCAGGTTATTCCATAAGTAGAAACATATTCTGTGGAGTCGGTTTTTACTGTCCAGCTCATTCTATTTACCAGAAATCAGAGATCGAAAAATATGCTGTGATTTCAGGGGGTTGCTAATGTCATGAACGGTAACAACTCAGGGTTTTTAAATATGATTTATTGCACTGTGTGTTTTCCTTTTGTTAAATATTCTTTATTTATACTTTCTCATTACTATGTGGGTTTTTCTTTACATTGATCACTTTATTGAATACTGGTTTGCATTTACTTATTGTGGTTGCACTTTGATTTAATTATATTTGCATGTGGGATATGGCATGAAAAATTCCACATAATATGTTTCTACTTGGATTTTCTATATGGATTTTTGGTGGAGTTTTTATTATTTATTTTTATTCCCCTTTAGGGGTGCCCAGTTCCCCCGTGAGTCAGTTCAGTTCTATGTGAAAGGGGTGCATGTTGAGGAGAGTTGCTATAGTCCAGACAGTGCACCATGTTCCATAAAAAGTTCCTGTTTGTTTGAACACTGCATTCCCTCCATTATCTGCTGCTTTGAATGAAGAACCCAAAGTTGTTACAATATAAAACCTTATTTTTAAAAATTCACAATAAATAAACAATACATTTACAATATTAAATACATAAAATGTAACTGCAATAACTATGATGGACTATGATTCGCCTATGATTTGATGCATAGTTTACTGAAAATGCAGTATACAATGTTCTTTTGAAAGTTAAAAAATCACTCAAATGATTTAGGCTACATGTTTCATGCAAAGTCATACAAACCTGATTAAGTTTGCAGTCCAGACATTTATAAGCATGATACATTAATAATAATATATTCAGAGAACTAAGACAAAATCAAAGAAGTGCTTAATTGCTGGAAATGCAAGATGTCATGAAAATAGCTGCATGTAGGATAGAAGAATTTCGAACAGACAAGATAAACCCATCTAGACTAAATTTAATTGATGGGATTATGAAGAAAGTCAGGAGAAAGAAAAAAAGATGACCTTGAAAAATGCAGTATGTAATGTTTGCATTTGAAGATTGACAGAAAAAAAACAAAAAACCTAATTGCAGCAGCAGCAAGCAACAGAGGGGTCAAGGTTTCACTAACTAAGACCTGTGGAAAGACCACCCTTTAGAGCTTGATTTAATGGAGAGATTAATGGTTATGGGCTTCTTGAGGCACTGGGACACATGAACATTTTTAGGATCACTTAGCCAGAGGGGCAATCCCTGGAATATCACCCTTCACCCGGGAACTAATCCTGCATCACCATAACAACCCCATAGATAGATGAAGATCAGTGCTGGACAAAGTGACGCATAATTAGGAACCTATAACCAGGGAACCAGGGCTTCCTAAAAGTATAAAGTCATTAACATGAGTATTGTCCATTGTTCTCATAACTTCTCATATCCACATGCTACCAATCTTGTGTTAAGGGAGTGGTCATTATGCTATGCATGTATAACTGGCTATTGGTGCAGTTAAAACTAAAAAAGTGTTACCAACAATTTCTAAAACCTGATACTTTCCATGGCGGTAACACAAAGATTCCCACTGAGACCGGGAACTAAGTCTCCCTTTCTTTTGCTGGAATGCTGCCCCAATGTTGAAACCAAAAAGGAAAATATGAACGAGAAGAAACTGTAAAGATACCACCTGCTATGCACCTAAAGAGGGCAGAATGGGCTGCTAATGTGAGTGAGCTTCCTCAGGAGTACGTGTGAGAGTACAGACTGGACGGGGTCGGACGAAAATACCTTCAGACCTCAAAACACTACAATGCCTGGAGCTGTTTCCCCTGGCGAATGGCTTACAATTACTTTGTAGCTTGTGGCAGCTGCCAAGAGTTTTTTGTTGTTTTTTTCCCGTTCTCTAGAATTAACTTTTCAGGTCAGCCACAGGGCCGTTTTCAAAAATTGTCACTGAAACCTGCCAGGCCATTTATCATGTTCCCTGTGACAGCGGACGGTCCAGTGCTTCCCAGGCTAAGAAGGACGGGAGAGCCAAGAGTGTTATTTTTATTTTTTTATACGATTCGGCAGATATCGCAGTGCATTGGTGCACCTGATGGCAAAAGCACAATATCCCTGATAGGACATCCAAATTCCAGGTCATGTTTTTATAATGATAAAAACAGCCTTCCATGGCACATGCTGATCTTGACTTTAACTACGTGAACATGAATCTGGGGTCAGATTCTTTACACTCTAGGCCAGGGGTGCCAAAACATTTTTATCGTGAGAGCTACTTTTTGTAATGATCTCCTCTGGTGATCTCCGGTCCTGTGGGTGTTGACCGTAAATTGAATTCGGTCGCCTCGGTCTGGGGGGGGATCGGGGTCTGGGGGGTTACTGACGTCAGTTTAACATCTGTCCGGGGGGGTTTGATGGCAGTTTAACCTTGGTCCGGGGGGCGGGGGGGTGTCTAATGGAACATTATTTTATTTCCAAAAATCTTCTCGCGATCAACTGACTAGCACTCTGCGGTCATTTTTTGTAAAGAGAAAAAAGAGGAAAATAGACACAAATAGACAAAGCCTAGCATAGATGTAATAACACAGTTGAACTATGAATTCACAAAGAATTTGCTGACCAACTTAGTTATTAGTATTTTTGTCACTGGGCTGGGATTTCAATGAAAAGGCCAGAAATAAAGGCGTTACACTGAAACTCTATCCATAACCGCAAACACAGCACCAGTCCATGATTATTTTTATATTATTGTTATTTTGGTGAATGTCATGGAAAGGTCTCTTCTGCATACACAAGTTTCTCCCATATTAGATATTCCTGTGATAACCATTTATATTTTTTTTAAAGGAGACAGAAAATAACTCTAGAGTCTCATGACCTTGCTGATACCACTATAAATAAAGACAGTTATTACTCCTTTTTTAATAGATATTTTTGTTCCAATACAGTAATTAATCAGTTATTTGTGGCAGCATATCGAAAAGCAATTAACAGATGCTAATTGAGCAACTCCACATTTTTATCATCTTGTTAAGTGTTTCTGACATTTCTGAAGCCTGAAAATTAAATGTGTTACTGAAGAAGAAGAAGAAGAAGAAGGGAAGAGATAAGATATTTAAGGAGACTGATCAAAATTAATTACATTAGAATCCCAATTAAAACATTTTACTTTTCTGTAATGCTCCAACCAAAGTAAACCACTTATATTAGATTCCTTTCTTTGTGGACGTTTGAGCAAACTACACTTACTTTGGTGTGATCTACCAGCCAAACTACAAGCGGAACATAATGTGGAACCAGCCCATTTCATTAACTAATGCAATATCACTATGCACAAAAAGGTACACAGTTGTATCTAAGACCAGTCCTCATTTAATAAGAAGTTATTTAGCTTTTGCTTTTATTTATAGTATATTGCCACACATTCTGCTGCAGAGTCCCTTATAAGAGGCATTCACAAGTAAGAAACACTAGGGGGTAACAAATTCCCAGTCATTCAAAATGAAGGAAGTATCACAGAATCAGTGTTTGAATAATTGGCTTTAAATAAGGTGTATCTTGCTAAATAACCCATCAATTAAGCCAGGTGCAGCCAACCCTGGTCCGGGAGGGCAGTAGGGCCTCCTGGTTTTTGTTTTCTGTTAATTGCTTAACTGAGCCAATTGTGGGCCTAGTCAGTAAAGTATCCAGTCATTGGTGATTTAGAGAGACCTGGAAAACCCTCCAGGAACAGGGTTTTCTAACAGGGTTTTCTATAACTAATGGACCACAGTAACTTAATATACAGTGTGACATGGGTGTATGCCTGGATATTCTATATTACAACTCTTCTGTTGTATATGCATTGTATAAATGTAAATACATTTTACAATATTTGATTTATTAATAAGCTCAAAACAATTAGATATACCCAGTGCTTAATTTGTAAATCACGAGGTGCCAGAGCGCAGTGTGAAGGCAACAGAACGGAGGTACGAGGGGCAGCGGAGGTACCGGAACCCTAAATGTGACAACATGTGCATAAAGCTTAACATCAATATAATGCACTTTCATGAAACCACTGTAGATAACATGCTAACAAGAAAACATAAAAATTAAAAAATGTTTTAAATTAGTAATTTAAAATACTATAATCATATGTTATCAGGCCTACTTTATTTTTTAAACATTTCCACTCTCAAGGATGTTATGGGTCCGTGGGGTTTCAGAATCTGACTGTATGATCTCCCCACTATTTTGCATACAGCAGCCCCAGCCTTGTCAATTTTTGTGCCCTGAGCCTCATCACAATTCGCCACTCCTCCCAGCATTTCCTTAAAAACTGCGACACACCATTCCAGAAACTTAGCAGTCCAGCCATCGACTACTGAGGCTCAACAAAGAAATCACGTATGACTCTGTGAAACTTAAACTGGATTCTATCTATATTTGCATAGACAAAATATAGACATCATTCTAATGTGCACACTAACTCCCCCCATAACATCCACCAGAAGATCTTGCAGTCGGTCACAGTTTCCAGAACTTTTTGAAACTTCAATATTACTTTCTCATGTTTTTTCCTTTCAAAATTGTTTAACATATAACAGCAATTTTTTGGAAATAGAAAAAACTGATCCATGGGGGAGAACGTATATGACGTGTTTGATTGGTTACTTGTCTTTAGAAGGCGGGACATACATGACACTATCTTACCCTGTGTTTACGTCATGTGAGAATTACGATAGAAACCACTTACTTGGTCGGAGGAACAACTTGAGAGTTTTTCATGCAATGACCTTGACTGAACCAATTCAGTGCCCCATGGTCCTTGAGACCGCGACAGTCGGGAGCTCGTATTTACGAGTGGCTGATTTTGTTCCCTTAGGTAAGGCACCTGGCCAGAGGTGGAATATCAAAGAAAATTAACTGACATTTTACTCCTCTCACTGAAAGATATTTTCGATTGTCTTTATTCAAAGAACACAAACTCTCTTTGTGAAACAAGCTTTAATTAGTCTTATGCATAAACCTAAGTGTTTTTTTGGAAAGTGTAAATTTGTATTGCTTTCCTCTCATACAAACTGACATTAAAAGTTTACGAGGTATAATTGAACAATTAATCCATGACCATCAGGAAGAAGTTATGCAGATGTGTTACTCCACAGTGCATATCACATGGTGCTGCTGTGAAATGCTACAAAAATATTACTCTCCAAAACCAACTGACACATGCATAAGAACATAAGAAGAAAGTTTACAAAGGAGAGGAGGCCATTCGACCAATCGTGTCCGTTTAGTTACTAATAGACACCAAGTGATCCAAGGATACTATCCAGACTATTTTTAAATGTTCCCAAATGTTCAGCTTCAACCACATTGCTGGGTGGTTTGTTCACGATTATGATGACTCTCTATGTGAAGTGTCTCCTGTTTTCTGTCTTGCCTTGAAGCCCAATTTCCATTTGTGTCCCCGGGTCCGTGTGCCCCTGCTGATCTGGAAAAGCTCCTCTGGTTTGATGTGGTCGATGCCTTTCATGATTTTGAAGACTTGAATCAAGTCCCCACTTAGTCTCCTCTGTTCCAGGGTGAAAAGGTTCAGTTCCCTCAGTCTCTCAGTAGGACATTCCCTTCAGACCTGGAATAAGTCTGGTTGCTCTCCTCTGAACTGCCTCTAGAGCAGCATTATCTTTCTTGAAGTGTGGAGCCCAGAACTGTCCACAGTATCCAGATGAGCTCTAACTAGTGCTTTGTACAGTTCTACACTTTTGACAATATACCCTAGCATTCTGTTTGCCTTGTAGATTGGTATGACATTTCACAGGAAAAGGGACAAAACCGAGTCAGGAAATTACAGACCAATCAGTCTCACCTGCATTACTTGTAAAATGTTGGAAAAAATGATTAGACAGAAAATAGAGGATCATCTTAATGAAAAACATATTCTGAAATATTACCTTGCCTTGTCTTTATTTCTCGAAATAATGTTCACCCCTCAAAGACTGTCTAAAACACATTATATAAGAAATACACACATAGACAAATACATACACACTTACATACGCTGGATCAAAATGACTTAAAATGATCCGTCTGCTTTGCTTTATTTCCCAGAGCTCATTTGCAAACTATTCCAACTATAGATAAACAAAACTACAAAACACAATTTCATATAACCCTGATTAAACTGAAATACACCAAACACCTGCCAATTGGCAGACATTGGCAAAGATATGATGTAGTGCTTCAAGCTGACTGGGGCTGGGATGAAATCACAAGTCTGACCCATTGTAATCACATTAGGTTGTTCTTAAAAATTAATCTACGTATGTATGCTGAAAACACAACACAAGCACCCGAGTATGGATAACAAATACACACAAACTAGCACTGTCAATTGTGGGAGCATGCCAGAACAAACACGTTATCAATTCTGACACAGATGTCTGTAAATCCCATTCCTATCCCTGGGAAAACATTTAAACAGTCAATAAGCCAATAATTTAATATAGACTTACAGGCGAACTAGGCAGTGGCTTAGGGCCCCATAATATCAAAGGGACCCTAAAATATGACAAATAGTATTTAAAACAAATAAAAATCCAACCGAGAGCTTTTGCGCTGCGCACAATATGTCGGCTACGAGCGGGGTGACAGAGATATAGTGTGTGCGGGCCTAAAAACGTGCACTAGTGTGGGAGGGGCTCTGATGCGGGAGCTGAGGTGGAGAGAGAGAGAGAGAGAGAGATACATGGCATCTTTTAAAAGAGAGTGCAGAAAAAAGGACGAGGACAAGAAGGCGCAAGATAGAAGCATCTATCAGCCGTTATTCATAATTTCACCTCACCTGTTGAGTGATGTTTTTGTGTGACCTCAATGCATCCAACAAGCTAACTATTATTGAACTAATTTTCAATTGGAATCAGTAGTTAGCTTTGAAATCAACACAACATACCATGTAAGCAGACAACTGGCCAACCAAATGTTAAGCAGCTATGACAGAATGAATGATCTGCTGACTAGTTCTCAATGCTGCTGCAGTGTGATAACTGATGCATTACATTTTTGCTTCACCACAAAAAAGTCAGAAACATGCCCATTTCCACAGCAAGCAGTTTATGTGCAAATGCTACTGTTTGAAATAATATATCATGAAATGGTCACATTTTAAAACTGCAACATAACTGGTCCGTATATTGAGGGTTTCAAGTTAAAGTAATGCTCGGCGTTTCATGGTTAATTGCAATGCCTAACGCTTTTGTTTCCTATTATCATTATGCTCTCTATATTATTGTGGGTCTGTTGTGCACTGTTCATTTACATCGTGTTGTAATCCTAACTTTATCAAACACGTCTATTCACGACTATAGCTCTGTCAGTGACGTGAAATACCACTCGATAAGATCATTAAAACAAAGTATTAAACAACAAGGCATAATGCATTAGACACTCCTTTGCCCTTTGCATTGCTACGGGTAAACAACAGATCCTCTCTAGTGCAATAAATTAAGACCAGAGGGAAGGAAGAGTCACATTTCATCTGTGACTCAAGCGTAGTGTCTCCAGTGAGGTCAGAACACACGTGTCACGGATATGTATGCTAAATTTAATGTAAATATGATGTATATAAGTGTATATTGCTGAGGAGTTTATGAAGAGAATGTAAGCGGAACTTTAACAACTGTTTTGTATATTCCAAGTAGTGGGACTATAAAATGTCATAACTTTATGAGCAATGAACTATTATATATAAAGCAATAATCCAGCTCAATCAGATAAAGTAATAATCGAATTTTTGAAAATGTCGGTGATGTGATCACATTAATAGATAGCTAATGATTAGTAGTTAACTACTACAGTAGTTTGCCAGTTGTCAGCTAATGATTTGTGATAGTATTGTATTTTTTTTAAATACATTTTGTGTTCTACTGTGTAATATGGCATTTTCAGTACTGGGTGTTTATGGCATGGGTGTTTTTTTACCTAAACTCTTTATGAGTTATTGCTGTTATTTCAATGTGCACAGTGTACAATTTAAATGTGTATGCATTACTAAATCTATTTTATTGTATGTTAAAGTGCAATACATGTTCTGTGATATGCACTATTCAAATGTTTGTGTCTAGTTTTACCTAAACATTTTCTCTCTGGTCACCACTAAAATGTTTTGCGGTGAGGAGGAGGCCCCCACAATCAAATCTCCCCTATGGCCCCCAAAAGGCTAGGGCCGGCCCTGAATTAATCTGTAATGACCTTAAGTGTAAAATAAATTATTGTCATGTTCTCTGCTTCACATCTTAATATGTGAAAAATAGTTTAAAAAAACTGTGGCCTTTTTAAGTAGCTTACACTTTGAAGCCTGCTTGTACATGTTTTATTATTGGACACAAGGAACAATTATCTGTCTTCATGGGCTTTCTTCATCAAAAAAACAAAACAAAAAATGTGCTACCAATTGGCCTTTCACAGTGTGCATCACTTTTCAGCTCAAAACCTCCCCAAAGTGGCAGACACCAGTTCAAACACCCTCAGAAGAAAACTTTGTAAACATTGCTTTCTTTTCTTATTTTAATATTGAACATTTTACGAAAAAAATAAATCTGCTGAAAAAGCTTGGGGAACAGCTTTTGTGTCTGTTTTCTTTTTTTTCTTTAATCCTTTGCAATACAGTTTTATAGTGTGAGATGTGATCTTCATACAAGAAAAATAACCTGAAAGCAAAGCACTTTATTTATTAATTTATCTATTTATAAACAAATGTTAACATTAACAATGTATCTCATGTAAAATATGCATTTAATAGCAGTGCATACAGTAGTGTGCAAGTCCATTAGAACACTTCATGATTGCTTCGTTTATCAAGCTTTGCTGACAAAAATATATTCCATTTACTACATAAATTAGTAATGTGTTTCTGGAAAGTCATCCAAACTAATACAGAACTAAAAACACAGTTCAACATTTCTTTGAAGTGTGTTTGGGATCATTATGCACTTGGAATATGAATTTCTGCCTAATCAGCTTCTTACTAGATGGAAGAGCATGACTAAATTCCTGGAGTCTGTATGGCGATCCATAACTATCTATAATATGCCCGTACTATGGCATCTATGTGGTCCTGGCTATGGTAAATTAACTGAATGCGTCTTGCCATCAATTAAATTAATCCAGGTATTTAAGTTTTAATCTGCTGAAGATGTAAATATTATTAATAATAATAATAATAATAATAATAATGATATTATTATTTTTGTCATTTAGCTGACGCTCTTATCCAGGGCGACTTACATTTGTACCCATTTATACAGCTGGGCATTTTACTGGAGCAATCTAAGTGAAGTACCTTGCTCAAGGGTAGAACAGCACTGCCCCACCTGGGATTTGAACCTTCCAGTCATGAGTCCAGAGCCCTAACCAATACTCCACAGTGCTGTACATACACAAGTCCATAAACAAACAAACAAACAAATAATCAAAATCACTGTTAGTTCAAATTAAATATACAACTTTTATAAGTCTCCGATTCTGAAAGTCATAGATGCTGGAACCAAAGTGGCTACAGGGGTTGCATCATCACTAGGGAATAAACTGATGACGCTTTGGTATCCAAGAACCCCATCACATTCCAAGACATTAGGTTTAGAAATAGTAGTAAGCAATCAGAACAATGTTACAGGTTGTCTTCCACAGATTGAAAGTTATAACAGACTGACAATCTATCAGTACTCATATATAAAAAGCACAGATAATAAAATTGGCCCCTTTAGGTAAGAATGACTGTAGAGTAGCTTATTTTGAAAATCCCAAAATTTTAAGCCCTACAGTGGGGGAAATAAGTATTTGATCCCCTATCAATCCGCAAGATTTCTGGCTCCCAGGTGTCCTTTATACAGGTAACGAGCTGAGATTAGGAGCACTCTCTTAAAGGGACTCTCCTAATCTCAGCTCGTTACCTGTATAAAAGACACCTGTCCACAGAAGCAATCAATCAATCAGATTCCAAACTCTCCACCATGGCCAAGACCAAAGAGCTGTCCAAGGATGTCAGGGACAAGACTGTAGACCTACACAAGGCTGCAATGGGCTACAAGACCATCGCCAAGCAGCTTGGTTAGAAGGTGACAACAGTTGGTGCGATTATTTGCAAATGGAAGAAACACAAAATAACTGTCAGTCTCCCTCGGTCTGGGGCTCCATGCAAGATCTCACCTCGTGGAGTTTCAACGATCATGAGAACTGTGAGGAATCAGCCCAGAACTACACGGGAGGATCTTGTTAATGATCTCAAGGCAGCTGGGACAATAGTCACCAAGGAAACAATTGGTAACACACTACACCGTGAAGGACTGAAATCCTGCAGCGCCCGCAAGGTCCCCCTGCTCAAGAAAGCACATGTACAGGCCCGTCTGAAGTTTGCCAATGAACATCTGAATGATTCAGAGGAGACCTGGGTGAAAGTGTTGTGGTCAGATGAGACCAAAATCGAGCTCTTTGGCATCAACTCAACTTGCCGTGTTTGGAGGAGGAGGAATGACCCCAAGAACACCATCCCCACCGTCAAACATGGAGGTGGAAACATTATGCTTTGGGGGTGTTTTTCTGCTAAGGGGACAGGACAACTGCACCCCATCAAAGGGACGATGGACGGGGCCATGTACCGTCAAATCTTGGGTGAGAACCTCCTTCCCTCAGCCAGGGCATTGAAAATGGGTCGTGGATGGGTATTCCAGCATGACAATGACCCAAAACACACAGCCAAGGCAACAAAGGAGTGGCTCAAGAAGAAGCACATTAAGGTCCTGGAGTGGCCTAGCCAGTCTCCAGACCTTAATCCCATAGAAAATCTGTGGAGGGAACTGAAGGTTCGAGTTGCCAAATTTCAGCCTCGAAACCTTAATGACTTGGAGAGGTTCTGCAAAGAGGAGTGGGACAAAATCCCTCCTGAGATGTGTGCAAACCTGGTGGCCAACTACAAGAAACGTCTGACCTCTGTGATTGCCAACAAGGGCTTTGCCACCAAGTACTAAGTCGAAGGGGTCAAATACTTATTTCCCTCATTAACATGCAAATCAATTTATAACTTTTTTGAACTGCGTTTTTCTGGATTTTTTTGTTGTTATTCTGTCTCTCACTGTTAAAATACACCTACCATTAAAATTATAGACTGATCATTTCTTTGTCAGTGGGCAAACGTACAAAATCAGCAGGGGATCAAATACTTTTTTCCCTCACTGTATATAGCCTGCCTACTATATATACACATATGTGTGTTCTATGGCTCTACAATAAGTTAATGCACTTATGGTTACAAATGCTGAAGTGGATAACGAATAATGATGGGGCTAATTGATATGTGGGCAAATTGTCCTTGGGGACGAATTGTTATAGGGGCAAATTGACGCGGGGATGAAATGTCGCAGGACGAATTGTCATGGACCGGTTTATTTGTCACTAGATGTTTGTTTATTATATGAATGGTGTTTTTCCTTATTTTCTTTGGTGTGGATTTATTATGTTTTATCTAATTGTGTGATTATTGGCGATTGGGCCTAATTATTGTTCTTTTCCCCAGTCTGCGCTCTCAGTTTTGCATTCTCACCTGGACTTACTTGAACTCTCATTGTTAATTATTCTCACCTGTGCCCCTGACTCTCTATAGACTATGGGTTAGATATTCCAATTTCGCGCAAGTTCCGTACAAAACGAGTGCCGTGCAAGAAAAATGCGACTTTCCCAAAAAAGTAGAGATATTCAAACATTGCGCAGATCTTTGCGTGACATTGAAGTATAGCATTGTTTTCCTTTGTCGCACAAGCCAGTTTGTGTCTCGCAAACCCACCTGCTCCACTCCACAGTGCGCGATTATCCCCACTGTTTGAACACAGTTTTGCACAGTTATTGGATGAATGTGCCACACTAATATCGTGCAAAAACTGGTATATTCAGTCTAATTAAGGCTTTCACGTAATTCAAGTTCCATTGCGCTATGCGCATGTTCAGTGTTGGCCCGGAATATATTTGAATCTCATGTTTTCAATTACCGAGTTATTACTGTTAATAAGCATTAACCATGGCATTAAAGGAACCGGACTCTGCAGGTGGATGAATGAAGGCAGTGTTGTTGGACAGAGGCGAGTGCCATGTTTCGTGTTCTGTTATTTGTAAACACACACACACACACACACACATATCGAATTAGAAATCACATCTGGCATTAGCCCACGCTGTGCAGTCTGGATACATCCCGAATGCAGACTTTCTCCTTAATATAGTATTGCACACCTCTATGCCATTGTCCTGACAGGGCAAACGAGGCTCATATGCATAGTAGTGCTGTACAAACACAATATTGTGGACGTAGTAGTGATAAATATTACCCAATACTCATAATTGTCTGTATGTATGTAGGTCATAACAGATTCAAAAATAATGTATGTTACTGCTGCTGTGTGTCCAAAACAGGTGTGTAGCACCTAGTGCTGTGTAGCCGCCATATCCTTTTGATTTCCATAAGTAAGCTTTTTATCTTTTGAAAATATATTACTTACACTGCACAAAGGGATGATTTGTTTATTTAGTTTACTTAAGCGTTGTTATTAAATTCAGTGCATATTCGGATGGCCTATTATTATTATTACATTTCTTACATTTAGTTTGGCTGAATTCGATTAATGATCCACTCTAACTGGATCAACTGTGTTACTGAAACACCATTCTAATGAAGAGAACCTGTATAAAAGCCTTATTAATCACCTTATAATGGTTGGTTCTCGTTTAAATTCAGGAATAGATATACATATGTAAATATGGTCCTTTTTACTCAAACATTTCTCAGGGATAGGATATAAGAGTTCTTCACAAACTGTATTTCTGCATGGACATGTCAATAAACTACAACAGATATACACGTAACTAGCCATTTGCCTTTGAAACTTTTGACAATATTGATAAATTCATCATGTATGAGTAAATGCAACATTGAAAGTAATATGTATTCCAACATTTTAGAAAGTGCTTGTAAGCAATTATTAACATTTCTCAATGCCAGTAAACAAAGGGTGACAAAATATTTGTCACAGACACATCTGTATGCATATATATATATAGAGAGAGAGAGCGAGCGAGAGTAACAGTTATTAAGTTTTTATTGATTATTGCCTCAACTTTGTGCTTATCCAAAGTGCTTAAATACATTTTTAAATATACAGCTAATGTAAATTATATACATGTATTTAACCAACATATATTATGCATTATATTTTAGTTGACCAATGTATTTTTCATATATTGCAATATATTTAATTTCCATATAGGCTGTAATACATAGTGTTGTGTTTATATTTGCTATTGTTTGCTGATATATCTTGACTAATGCAGACTAAAGCACTAGGAAACTTCAAGAGTTTCTGACCCTTGTGCTCAACAATAATAATAAAAAAGAGTTCCTTACAAGAACCATTCTGCTTGTGTAGTCATATTTGGGTTGTTTTCCTCCGTTAATTCCTCTGTTTCACTCTCCTGCACTTTAATCTGCCTTTTGAAAAGCATCTGCATTCACTTCATCTGTCTCAGTGCTGGCGGTAGTGAGATTTGTCTTATCTATTCCAATCTGATCTACATAATTTTGTGCTTGGGCACTTAACTCCACACTCAAATCCTCTTCACAGTTTTACCCTTTCTCCTTCTCCCTGCTGCCATATTGGATGTGTAAGTCACCTTCTGCAATAAAACAACACCACTGAAAATTTTTATTACTACTCTTTCCGTAATTTTAACAGACTGACTCCCAATGATTGCTGCTGTTTGACCACGTCAGAGAGTATTGTTTTTTCACTGTGCTTCAATCTCTGCTCCACACTTCTTGTATCCACACAACCAGCATATTTTCCTCAACCCTTTCTTTATCAAGGACATGTGAAACAAGAACTAAAAGGCAAGCCCTGTTTTATTAATAATAACCCTCTTAGCCAATTCCACATACAGTGTTACATGTACATCACCTTCTATTGTTGTGTCTGATCCATTCTGTGCTTGGCATTTGTTTTGCCATAGTTTTCCAAGCTTTGTATCACGACTTACTATACTTCTCCAATGCTCTGCTACAAATACACTTCTCAAACTTCACAGTGCTTTTCCCAAAGTAGAGTAAAGTTCAAGTTAAGGTTGGAGTCTTTAAAAGCAACTTAAATAAACATATTTTAAACATGCTTCCAGTGTCTTCAGAGAGTCCTATTAATTCACAGACAGATTAGATTTGATTAGACAATTATTAGGGGAGAATAAACTAATCGCATAGGCACCTCGACATGAAAGAGCTGAAAGAAATGACACAGTATTATAGAATAACTTCTCTGTAATTATTCTTATGATTATTTTCTTGCCTTTCAATTAAATATAAATCCCTGTTCCTGGAAAACTGCATATATTAGACCTCCTGCATTGTTACCAGTCATTTGCGTAGCTCCCTGGGGACTGCTTTAATCAGATTGAATTTATGCATCCTTTAGGGGGTTTACAAATGTATGCAGGAATAGATAGGGAGGAGAGGCAAGCCTGTGGCAGCTCTGTCCAGAGACACTGTCTCTCTGCCCTCCCAAGGACAATATATTTCCTATGGCATCTCAGGTGAGAATGTGCACCCTGTAACTCACTCTATCTCAGAGTTCTCACTTTGCTCTCTGCAATGCCATTTTCAAAGCTCAAAATGCCCTGGATTAGTCTGTGATCAATGCCTGGTGTCAACACTGTTGAGTACTTCTGTATTTGCCTTGCTCAGCCATACACACAGTAAGGTATTTGATAAACGGTACAGCAAATTGTGGACAGAGTTCTTTTACATGTAATCAATCATTAAAATGCATAGTCTGTGTAAAGCTACAGGACTATCATTACTGCACAAACACTGTTTTATTCCTTAGCTGGTTTTTAGGAATACCAGTAATGTACTTCAACATTGAAAGTTAATAAACTAATCTGCATTTTGGATGTATGTTTTATCCTTGTCCTTCAAAGTAATATTTTCATTTTTATTTTGTTATCTTAAACAAAATCTTAAAAGAATAACATTATTATTATAGAAAATTATAATTACAGAGGAATAATCCTGTACTCATTCATGTACCTCATGTAATTTTCGGTAATGATTAAAGTTTCTATTAAACATCTTTATTATCCTTATAATCAAACCCATTTTAGCCAATGAACACAGTTCTCCTTCAAAAACAAATTCACCTTATTAACACTTACACATACCTGGTCATACTACTAGAAGTAAGATTGGTATTAATTTAATCAATTATGTTAATGGGTCATATAATTCTTACTGGTCTGGAATAATTTTAAAGCATTTGTAAACATTTAAAACGACAATATCCATAGTTCCTTCTTGTACCCGATTTGACAACTATGAGGCAACATATTATATCTTTGTCTCAGGGGGATATAGGGGGACTATATCTTGTCACCAAGAAGAATGATTTCTAATGACCTGCCTTAACTGCCAGTAGATATACACTGGCCCAGCTCAAATGGTTGATTTTCCTTGACAGTATTCCATTCAGTAGGTTAATCAAATTCACAATGCCTGGTCAGTCATCAGTTATATATACATATTTTTCAAGAAAAAAAAATTGGCCAGGTAATGTGTTGATTATTATGAACAGTGAAACACACCAGGGACACTGTTTAATGAAATATCCCTTCACCGGTTTCTAAAATATTATTTTACCAAATCAGTTAAATGCCATGAAAGACCCCTTCTGTATCTTTCAAGTATTTCTAATAACAGACTGATCAACCTTGAAATTAGTTGTGTATGTTCTATATAGAAGTACCTTAATTCCCATGAAGATATAAAAGCAATCTATTCACCTAATTCTTCCTTCCGTTTGAACTCGCCATACTTAAACTACTGCATCTAGTCCTCCGGTTACATGCATTCAATCTCAAATATTTTGTAGCATTTTGGTATATGCTGGCAGTTTCACGACTGACAGATCCTTCAGAAAACCAAGATACATCAATGACTGCGTTAGCATTTATGATTTGCAGAACACTAAACAACACGAACTGGAATTTGACACTTTGCCTTTGATGTGATAACCAGCCAGATAGTTTGAATTGCACAATTCTCAAAATTAAGATTCTTCCACTGTTCTTTTAGTATTAAAAATAAATAAATTATATTTTCCCAATCAACTGATTTCTCAGTCACTGCGTGGAGAGCTGGTCTTTTGTCAAAGACAGTGTGGGACAAACCAATGTCACCCACTGACACAGCTTTCAGCACCCAGAGCCATGTTCCTGACAAATGATTCCCACGGAATTGCAATGAGTTGGGCTATGTTGTTGGAGGTTCCAGGTCCGAACCTCTACTTGTACATTACAATCATTGTTTTTTTTTTTGTTTTTTTTGTTCAATAACTACATTTTCATACACAGTTGTATTGACTTTAAATTGTGTATGCATGAATATATGTGGCACGATAGCACTAGGCAGTGTGATGCAGTTTGACTACACCAGCACGGGAGTAAACTACTTACAAGCCTCTCATTTACACTCAAAATGTTACTAGATTGTCAGAGGTTCACTAGACTCCTGAAGGGGAGTTCGACCACTAGGGCCCGCCACTTGCCAGGATAGACACACTCCACAAGCAAAATGCTAAAAAACTATTTATTACAGAATTAAAATCACAATCGTTTTAAAGAATCCAAAAAATAATAAAACAGAAAGTTTTAAACAGACTTTAGTGCCACCAGTTTCTTTCTTCTGTGTGCCCCTCTTATCTACTAGTACTCTTTCACTGCTCAGGTTGGTGTGTCTTTCCCCTCTGCTGGCTCACGCTCGTTCTTGCTTTCTTCCTTTCATTCTTTCTTTCAGTCTTTCACTCTTACTTTTGGTGGTCTCTTAATCAGTCAGTTTCTTTCTTTCAGTCTCTTCTCCTGCCTGCTCTCATTTTGCAGTCTCCTCTGTTCGGTCCCATTCTGTGCTTCTCTGGCTGTCTTTTCAGTCTTTTTAAACCTGCCTCGGTATCTCTCAAAACAAAGAGCTTAAGGCGGGTGTCCTTCGTTTTACCAGTGTGTGTGCTGCAACTGAAATTGACTCATTAGTGCATGTGAAAGCAATTAAAAACAATTCAATAAGTGAAAACAATTTAAACAGGTCAACGAAAATCAAATGAGTGACAGTGCACAAACTACACTAAACACATCTAAATAAAAATGAAGAAACAAATTTGAAGTGTAGAGAAGAAAACACATGAAAATACATATAATTAAATGCACAATGGTCACCTTGTGACACTCTCCCCCACCAATCGGTTTTCGGGTTACAGGGTTCGGTGTCTCTAATAAGGACGCCCAATAATAACCCAAAGCTCTCCTAGGAGCAAAGGTGAATCTCTATCCCTCTGACTTGCACCCTTGCTGCTGCCTTACTTAGATGTTGATTAGTGGCCTCATAGGCAAAAGTCAATTTAACTTGGTGGTACCCCACCCACTCCTCGGGACTCATGGCGGGGGCAGATGTATTCACACCTAAAACCATGTCGACTGGTAGGTGGGCATGGCAACCAAACATCGGAAAGAAGGGGGCAAAACCAGTGGAATGTGCACAGCACAGCCTTCAGCTTCTCTGGCTTCAGTGGCTACCTTTTTATTACTGACTACATGCTCAAGAAATCTGACTTCCCACTGAATAACTGGCACTTACCCAGTTGGAGTTTCAGCCCATATTTTCTAGCATGCTGAAAATTGGCCCATCTGGGGGTGTGGCTAGAGGACTAGGGGTCCGATTTTCGGCCCAAAATTCCACGCCCTTTTTAGCCTTAAAATGTTTTTATTGGACAAATCTGCATAGCAACAAATTGTTTTAACCAATAGCAGAGATGTTCATTGAGGGAGTTAACCATTCAAAAAGCTTTTAACACAAACAGGTTTTGTATTGGTTAAAAAAAAATACCAGTCTCTTAGAGAAGATGGGAAAAGATGGTGGCACGCTGAAAATGCACACTACATGAGAACGCTTTTAAAGGAATCAAATGGGGGATGTTTTGATCATTTTACTACTTCTGAGACCGGTAAAACTAAATTAAACAAACTTTTTAGTATTGTAAACTTTAAATTTTGCACATTGATTTGCACAGCGATTTGGAAGAGGGGGAGGCAGATGTTTATCACGGGAATGTAAATGTGAGGCAGTGACAGTGCAGATTAAACGTTTGTAGTTTATTTCCACAGGTCAACTTATATGTCAGAATCACCTTTTCGACATAACAGATAATGGATAAATTGACACAAAAGAAAGCTGGTAAGATTAATAAATAATAAATAAATAGTAATAGTCCGAGATGTATTTCCACACAGCAACCCCGACCAGCTGATTTCTCCGCAAAGGAGAAAGATCACATCTTCCCCGAGCCGAACACAAGCGTTTACAATCAATGCAAAGTAAGCTATGTACATTTATTGTTATTATTATTATTAGTAGTAGTAGTATTGTTATTATTATTAAATATTACTGGTAGTAATGACAACAACAACAATAATCTGTACATTTTGAAAATGTTTTTATATGTATTCAACACACCGCACAAGCCGACCGTCCGATTAGTTTCATTTTTGTTATTCTGACTAGTTTCTAGACAGGTGCACTACTTGCAAAACTTATTATATCTCTTGAACAAGTATCTGTAAACATCTGTGTTTTTTGTATTTTAAAAAGACCATTCTGGAGATTCATATGGATATGACTTTTTAAGTGTTTATAAGCCAGGTTAATTCTGAAAACTGGGTTGTTTTGAAAATAAAAATGGTGTCTGTATAAATTTAGTTTCTTTGCCAATGCACATTTCTGTATTCATTCAAAAAATAAACAAATTATAGAAGAATGAAAAATGTCAGTGTCTTATATTTCTTGTGATATATAAGTTTCATAATATGCTTATATGTATTTATGTAAAATTAAGTAATGTTAAGTGCTGTGATTTTTTTGAGAGCACTCTAGGCCTGACGCGTAGGGTGGTTTCGATCTATAGGAGTGGGTGGGCATCTTTATGAGTGATGGTGTTCAGCTTCCTGTCATCAACACAGAATCGCAAACTCCCGGCTTTCTTCAACACCAGCACAATTGAGGCAGCCCCTGCACTGCAGCTTTCACAAATCACTACCACATCCAGCATTTCCTGCAGATTCAGATCTCTTTATATAAGATTGGTGGAATTGCTCCATACCTCTCGCATCTAGTGGGAGCACGTCCTGTAGGGTTCTGGTGTTGTACTGCCCATTTGCCCATAGTCTCTGTCATGAGTCACAAACCCCCACCGCCATCGGCTCAACAGCTCCTGCAACTGCTTCTGCTGCTCCGGGGTAAATCTGTCTTCCTGCAAAGACAGCTGTTCAAAACCATTCTCCTCTCCCCCCTTTTAATGTAATTCACAGCTTGTAATGCTAGCCAATCAGTCTCCCTCATATTACACACCTTGTCTTTAAAATGGTGTAGGAATATCATCAGTGTAGCTTGAGAGCCTGTGTCCAAAAACACGACAGGTTATAGGAAAGCCTGTAATGTGGCCTTTCACTAAGGGGCAAAGCCCAACTACGAACTCCGATAAACCTTCATGGGGGGCACTGTGATCTTGCCCTGTCACTTGACCCATAGTATCTAGGGATAGTAGTTTAAAGCTGGCTGCTATTGTGAGCTTTGAGGACAGTGCCTAATTATATGGCACACATTCTTACACAGATAGGTCTGCCCTGAGAATCCCAATGAATTCCTACAGGCACATGGGACTTCCCCTGGTCATACAGAGTTCCTCCTTAGTCCATTCCATCCTAGACCAGACATGTTACCTGCAGGAGAGGGTTGTGGGAGTGGTGGAGATTTATTTTGCATCTCACATGGTAGAGTCTATGTCATCTCTGCAGTTCTTGTCTAAGGCTCCTTTCCCGCAGGCCATTAACAAACTGGTCCCTCAGCAGCCCCTCCTGGTAGTCCATCCTTTCTGGATCCCGCCACTATAGTCAAGAAAAGAGTTCTCTAAGATGGACAGAAATAACTCCAATAACCCAAGTATTTGGTGCAAAGATCTCAAACAGTCTCCCCGCTGCCCCGGGTTCAGCATTCAAGCCTTGTTTAGGAGAGGCTAGGCTCAGACTAAAACAAAGAGAAAGACTAATACGTCTCAGCCTACAGTACAACCCCCCTAATTAGGCATCAAATAGTCTTCTGCTAGTTGTGCCTCCTGGGCTCACATACCCCTCTCTAGGTTCCAAGCCGGTCCCCATGGAGGTACCGATCCACAGGGAATGAGTCCAGGAGAGGGTGTTGGCATTCCCATGAAGGGACCTGGAGTGGTGATGTTGCTTGAACAAGAGCCTGTAGTGCCTAGAACCACCTTGTAATATGACTGTTGGAGTCTTTGGAGCGGGCCATCCACTGAAGGGGAGCATGGTCATTCACTAGGGTGAAGTGACGGCCCAGTAGGTAATACCGGAGCTTATAGAGGGCCCACTTGATCCCTAGGCACTCCCACTCAATGGTGGCATACCTAATTTCTGGTGGTCATGGCTTCCGACTGAGGAACAGCATGGGATGTTCGCCATCCTCCTATGCTTGGGAGAGGATGTCCCCCAAACCTGTCTCGGAGGTATTGATGTGGACCATGAATGGTAGGGTGCAGTCTGGGTTCCTGCGGATGAGTTGCAAGGTCAGGGCTTCTTTGAGTTTCTCAAAAGTAGTCTTGGCCTCTGGGTTCCATGTCACCTTCTTTGGTTGTCGTTGTTGTAATTTCTGTCAGGGGAGATGCTATGGAGGAGAAGTTAGAAACAAAATGTCGGTAGTAGCCAGCCATCCCCAGGAATGCCCTCACCAGTTTCTTGGTCTTGGGTCTGGGCCAGGCCTGGATGGCCTCCACCTTCTTTTCCTGGGGTATTAGGAGGCCCTGTCCAATTCGATAGCCCACGTACTCTGCTTCCGTTTGCCAAACTGACATTTCTGGATATTGGCTCGGAACCCCGCACATCAGAGGTGAGACCCCCAGTCTTTGGAGTGAATCACCACAACATCCAGGTATGCAACCACAACATCTATGCTTGCCGGGATCGGCTCCAGTGACCCACATGGATAAGTGGTTATGAAAATGGATGGATAAATGATCTATTTCTTTCTTTCTGTTTTTTCTTTGAATATTGAATTTGGTTGTGTATATAACACATGGCTCATAACAATCTGTATGGGTTGAACAATGTTGGGTGCCAGGTGAGTGTATTAATCCCACCAAATGAAAAAAGAAGACCATAAAACCAGTTACGTAGGACCCTGTAGCAAAACTATGTTTCTACCAAACAGGACCTACTGGACCTACAGGACCCTCATAGAAGAACCTTTACACCTGCATTATTTGGTACTCACTGGCTGAGACAGGACAATACACCATTAAGGACAAATGTATATATCTTGCAGTTATATCCACAATGCACCCTCCCTACACTGATAACTATAGTAACTTAACTAAACTAAAGTCAACCTCCCTCAAGGAATTATGAAGTATATTATAAATGACTATATATTGTTGGTGTGATACAAATAATTATCAATGCAAACATTTGTATGAAACAAGCATATCACAGGCAAAGCATAATCATATAGGCATACATATAGGATTGTTTAGAACATTTCATTAGCATAACAAGGCTCTAGAATTGTGCAACTGTGCAAGACTTGTTAGGAAACAAAAGCATAACACAGCTCTAGGATTGTGCAAATATGCAATAATTTGTACGGTACTTTAGGATAACAGCTCTAGCAATATGCAAATACACCGATCAGCCATAACATTATGACCACTGACAGGTGAAGTGAATAACACTGATAATCTTGTTATCATGGCACCTGTCAGTGGGTGGGATATATCAGGCAGCAAGTGAACATTTTGTCCTCAAAATTGATGTGTCAGAAGCAGGAAAAATGGGCAAGCGTAAGGATCTGAGCGACTTTGACAAGGGCCACATTGTGATTGCTAGACGACTGGGTCAGAGCATCTCCAAAACTGCAGCTCTTGTGGGGTGTTCCCGGTCTGCAGTGGTCAGTACCTATCAAAAGTAGTCCAAGGAAAGAAAAGCGGTGAACCGGCGACAGGGTCATGGGCGGCCAAGGCTCATTGATGGACATGGGGAGCGAAGGCTGGCCCGTGTGGTCTGATCCAAGAGACGAGCTACTGTAGCTCAAATTGCTGAAAAAGTTAATGCTGGTTCTGATAGAAAGGTGTCAGAACACACAGTGCATCGCAGTTTGTTGCGTATGGGGCTGCGTAGCCGCAGACCAGTCAGGGTGCCCATGCTGACTCCTGTCCACTGCCAAAAGCGCCTACAATGTGCACGTGAGGATCTGAACTGGACCACGGGGCAATGGAAGAAGGTGGCCTGGTCTAATGAATCACGAGTTCAAGGTGTTGACTTGGCCTCCAAATTCCCCAGATCTCAATCCAATCAAGCATCTGTGGGATGTGCTGGACAAACAAGTCCGATCCATGGAGGCCCCACCTCGCAACTTACAGGACTTAAAGGATCTGCTGCTAACGTCTCGGTGCCAGATACCACAGCACACCTTCAGAGGTCTAGTGGAGTCCATGCCTCGACGGGTCAGGGCTGTTTTGGTAGCAAAAGGGGGACCTACACGATATTAGTCAGGTGGTCATAATGTTATGACTGATCAGTGTATGCAGGACTTCATAGGGAACAATAGCATAACACAGCACTAGTAATGGGCAAAAATGCAAGAATGTGTAGGGAGCAATAACAGTGAGGAAAATGCTAAACTGTATATCTGCAAGCATGTATCTGTCCACAACAACAGCACAAAGAACTGCAATATACTAATGTAATAGTGTGCATATGCCTCTCCTCGATTAATGCTCCGGTTGTCCTGTCCTCAAATACTAAACCTTTGTTCCCATTCCATAAGGGCCTCCAGTGACTAAACATGATTGGCTAATTAAAATTCCAACTGAAATACGGAAAATCTTCTCCAACAGGACCGTAACTCTCTGTTTCGCTTCATGGCATCTTTCCCTTCTTCTAGAATGATCGTCCTGATTAGACATTTTCTGGGACTAAGAGTTTGAGTGTTGTGGACAGAATATTCCTCTCTGCGACAGCCCAGCCACCTAAACCTAGACATATCAATTTTACAATTAAAGAAAGGAAATGTTTCGGTTAATCACTGAGAGGAGAGAAAAAAAAACAGCTGCAACACCACCAGGGCCTAGATTAAGGACACCAGTACACAGTACAGTAATGTGGGAGTGTTCCAACACCATTTAAATAAATTGTGTTTGCAATGCAGCTCTGTCAAGGCTCCCTGCTTCACCTCTCTGCTGGTTCAACTGCAAAGGAATCACAGAAGAAGCAATGACTTATATTAACTCCAACATGTATAAACGTCTAAAGCTGAATACAGAGATCTATATCCATTTATTGTACACAAAACAGACTTAAATTAGTATTGTCTCCCACATGTTCACATCTCCTAAGAATAAGCATCTCAGCTGTAAGACTGCCAGCTGAAAGTGGAAAAAATAAAAACCACAGGCAAACAGATTTGTATGCATTGCTTCATAATACCAAGTCTTCCTTAGGCACAGTGTAATGGGAGAGCAGGGATAGAACTAGACAATTATATATATTTTGTTAAATGGCTTCCTTCATAGTATCAGAGTATTGCAGGAGATAACTCAGATTTTTTTTTAACCTATATCCTCACCTTCTATGAATAACAGCTGGGATCAATTTGTACTTGGGGTTAGTGGTATTACTGGAGTGGAGTACTAATGTATCCTCTTAAACAGAGAACACAGTATTATATTGTTTTGAACCAAATGTGGCTTGTTACCAGTACCACAGACTTGCTATAGAAAGATGTACAGACACAGATTTTGAACTATTATTTCACTTCATTCACTCATGTATTTATTAATTCTTTTTGTGCTCTGTGGCACAAGGGGCTTCCACTTCAGACTGCTATATTTTTTCTGTTCCTTACTGGACTGACCACTACATTACACCCTGACAGGCAGCACTTCATTTTTTGTATGGTTAAGAGGCTCATATTTGACTTATCTTGCCCACACTCTTCACCCACATTCCCCAGAGCCAGATGGAAGACGCGCCTCAATCAGAAACTTTCACTTGGTACGAGATGCTCGTCTCATTGAATTTATGTAATTCAAGAGGCTGCCACTGTCAAGGTGATAGCCTCTCAATGGTACATGGGTTGTCTGAAAAACATACAAAGCAATCGAGTGTGTTGCTTTAGAAGAGCCAACAACAAAATCATTTGCCACACGTTCAGGAAGAGCTCTGACAATTTGTATGTTAATTCACATGTGCCAGTACAAAGCAATCTTCAACCCATTTTAATTTAAACATCCCTTGGAACAGGTTTGTTGTGTGTACATCATGTTGCATATTACAAGAATAAACATTCAGTGTACTTCATGGAAAATTGTTTCTCTATGACCTTCAGGTTTCATATACAAGTGTTACATAAAAAACAAGAGTAAGAGAAGTCAGAATTTGTTGTGGAACATCACTGTATCTGTGATTAAAAATGTTAATATTCTTCCACATGATTTTCTGACATATATTTTTAATATTCTGATATATATCATTCCAACTACATGCACCATATAGACATCAGTGTAGTAAATGAACATTACAACTCTTCATATTTTAACAACCACTCATTCGGTGACTGAGCACTTACACGCTTTACAATCCACAGTGTTTAATTACATTAATGGAGTGAATGCATCTCCATTTGCACATTGTGAGACACTGATCCTCTGACATTCTTGGAGCTACTTCAGGGCTAAACTGGGCCAGAGCCCAGACTTTATGATGCTGGTTGTGGGATTTTCGAAACCGGTTTGTTGAGCCATTGACTGTGAGTACTTTAGTAAGGAAAATAGCTAGATCATTGAGGAATTAGAAAATACAAAGCTCTGAGAGGATTTCTGTCTCACTAAATCCTGAGAACGTCCATTCTTAGTATTTGTTTTATTATTATCATTATTATTGATCTTCAGCATCCAATCTGCTCATACAAATTGCAATTGTCATTAGCCCATGGTGACTTATGGGTCATAACCTTTATAAAGTCAGTTTCCTGTCCTCAAATACTAAACCTTTGTTCCAACTCCATAAGGGCCTCCAGTGACTCCTCTTAATGTCAAAACTTCTGAGGAATTTAAGTTGACTGAAGAAATGCACCCTATAGTCGACTCAGAGAACAGATGCAAAGAATCCACGTCTGTGAGTCAGAATGAAGCCATGCTCGGGGGTATCTGCCTTCACTAATGGTCACAACCCTGTGAGGTTAAAACTATGGCATTCAGAGCAGAGCATGATTTAAAGGAACAGAAGTAGCAGACCCCCATAGTGACTGGCTAATATAAGGCACAGTGACCCTGGTTTGCAGTGCCAATCATCACATCCAATTACAGAAAATGAGTTAAATGAGTCTTTACTTTGGAAAATAAAGAAGATGAAGCCCAATTAATTGAAAGAAACAAACAAAAAAACACTTAAAAAAAAGATATAAAAACAACTTTTTCTATATTTACAACATAGTCTGAAGGCTTACGGATACCATTGGTGTTAAATATAAAATGCTTCCTTTCCTTAGCAAGAAAGATCCTGAAAGTTTTGTATTTTGAGACGCAAACCAGCAGACCTGACTATTTCGTACCTGATTGTTGATAGTTATTCAGTTTTTTGTTTTCATTAGATCATCGTGGGTCTTATTTTTTGGTCCATGACATCAAACGGCCAGAAAATGTATAAAATAATAATCATGTGGTTTTATGTGGTACAAAAAAGTAAGGGTTCTGTTTTGTGCTAATCAGAGCTCAGAAAGCATTCTACGAGAGGCTAAGCAAAATAATCTCCTCGTAGGCACAAAACAATAAAAAATAAAATAAAAAACACAAAACAAAGTTAATCGAAAGCAAAGAGGATTTCTCCTGTCTCCGAACATGCTTTAGGATATTCCTGTCTGAGTGTTTTATTGTTAGGTAGGTTCAAAACATTCTCTTATTTAACTTAAGATGTCCAAACGCCAATAAGTTTTTAATTGGCTGAGCTTGAGCTACTCATGGAGAAGCCAGATTGCTAAAGCACAATGCTAAACATTCTCTAGAGTATTGCCAGTTGCCCTCATAGGCCACACAGTAGATTCCCTTTTGACAACCAGCGATGTCACAAAGCACTATTGTGGGACATTTTTCAAAGGCTTCAGTCACAACTGATGTGTCCGGGTGAGAATGAAGCCTGGAATGTTTTAACCTCCCTCCTTTAATAATTGAACTGTGGAAAAAAAAAGACTGTTTCAGCAATCTCAGTTGTGCAATTTGTTTTGATTAGCTGCTCGAAATGATCAAAGTGCACTAAACATGTCCATCACCCGAGCTGTGCAGAGGCAGGTGCAGCCCTGTCCTGTCCAAAGCTGCCGGGCTGCCTGGTGGGAATGGGAGGTGTACACCTCCACACAAAATAACAAAAAATACAAAAAATACATATCCCAAGTAAATGGACATAAGAATTCAGAAAACTGCAAATGAATTAGAAAAACAATGCCTGTAAATTGTTTCATGGAATTTTGCATCCTGCTCCCCTCCCCTCACACCCTTTCCTTCTTATCATGAAAAACTGTCCAGGTTTGCAACAAGGGACCACACTTAAATGATATCTCTTTGGAGCATGAAAACCATTTCATTGGCTTTTTCAGCTTGTGTCACATCAATGCATCGATAGCCGGTGACAGCCATATAATGACCCCATCCTGTCACCCCGCAAGTGACTGGACTTGACCATCAATTTAAAGGAAGATATTAAGTTTCAGTCTTGACCCATACATATCTGCTACATAATCTATAGTGTGATCTTGTCACATGCTAGTTTCTAGTAGCTTCACACAGCTGTATAGCTCCTCCTTGTTATGTTCTAATTTGCTTTGCTATGCTCAATCATCCTCAGATGTTCTATTTTCTGTGTATGTGTATAGTACAGCTCTTTATCTACTTAAATCATAGCATGAGAGGTTTTCTAAAAAAAAATGATACATTGTGATATATTCACACACTTACAGTTGGCTACACGATCCTTAACCAATCATTGCTTATATAATGGTGATGATGGGTCCTATTTATGAAGCTTTTAATGGAGAAGAAACACCTAATGAAGGTGTACTAAACAGGTACTTTCAGATAACAAACATACATGTTTACATTTACTACTAGTATGGAGCTTATTAGCTACAGAGGAAAAAAAAGAATTGTGTTAATTCAATATAGTATTGAATTTTTTTGCAATAATTATTACTTTAATATGAGATCAATAATGATTGTGTTAATACAATATAATGAGTTATTTTTACACTTTTGTGGTAAGTAGATTGTAGGCATATGTACAGTGAGAATTACAAATATATAAGTATATTTAACCATTTCATGTATTTGTGATCCTCCGATAGAATGATCTGAATCTCAAAGCAAACTTATCTCATATTAATGCAATAATTATTGCAAAATAACACAATTGTATCTTGTATTACTGCAATACGTATAGTGAAATAATGCAATATCCCATATTAACACAATAATTATTGTTTTTCATTGTGGCACTAATAAACTTCTGTAACTTACATATACCAGAGTGTTTGCATTTGGCAGCAAATTGAACACTATATTAAAGTTTTACAAATATGGACCTCCATGATATGGTGTACTTTTTCACTGTGTGATGATGAAAAGCACAGTTAAGGTTACTGGTTATAAGAAACAGCTAGTTAAAACTCTGTAAATACAGGACATGTAGTGGGGTGCCTAAGAACCGTAACATTTTTCATAATGTAGGAAAGACAGGAATACACAGATAAACAGCTTAAACACAATACTGGTTGCTCATATTTGGTGCTATTCGAGTGAAACAGATGTGAACAGATAAACTGAACTGAAAATATACTGTAGTGGATTTATTCTCTGTTATGCACAGAAACTCAGGACTCAGGTTGATTCTCAGCTCCAGATATTTTATTCAATGCATGCAAGGGAAGAGCACCCCATCACCCAGGAAGCGATGAAGCAACTCTTAAAGCATTTTCAGAAATACATACAAATGTATACATGTAATTTTTATGGGTGTATTGGTTGGGAGGGCACACACTGTGCTTGGTTGGACCTGGGACATCCAATCATGATATTGGTGTAACATGAGATAGAGAAATGGACTGGAGATGTGTTTACTTGACTGACCACTTTCTCAGGCAGTCATCCCAATTTTATCAAAGCAGGAGGTCACATACCTTTTGTAGCAGGGTTCCTTTGTTATATAGGCAGGCAATCAAATAACAGTTACACCCGAATCCTGAGTGACTGCAAGCTTGACCGGCAAAACCTGTTTCTGGACAAGAGTTGTACCCAGCTATTGTCTTTATGCAAACCTTGACCCCAGCCCATCTGCAAGTGAGGGTCATGTTCAATGCAGTCCAATTTAATATTAGGAAAGTTCATTTTTCCCTCTTCAATACAAAATTCAGACATTGTTACAAATGGGACTATACACAAATAGCTACATTGAGTGGTTAAATTAAGTAGTTTAGTGTTGATATTAAACGTGTTGACCAAGTATTTCCGAAATACACCTTAGGAAAGAAAGACTTCTAAAAGGATATTGGGAAGGAAATGTGCAGGTAAAATACATGATTATCATACAACCCTTCAATTAAGCATAGGAGACTAACTGTGAATTGTAAGGGATATACTCCTGCTTAGAATTTTTCAGGAATACTTAATTACCAGGCCAGTTATCTTAGGGTTTATCTCAGTGTACATATATTCACACAGAACACGAATACAAACAAATGTAAATGTAAATTAAATATCTTACCTATTTGGGTAAGATAAACTACTCCTTTACAGGTTAAATAACAGCAAACGATCAATCCCACTTTAAACATATTCATGATATTATCTTTTCCACTGTTGTAGTCTAATTGAATGCGATGATGGCTCTTCCGTGAATCGTTTATAAATATTAAAGTAAAAGGAAAATCCAGTATATCTGACAATAAATCAAATACCAATCTTCCCTTAAGGCTTTAAATAACTGAAGCTATAATTTAAATTTGTCTGGTATGCTTCTGCCAAAACAAACATGCAACAGGAAAAGCATGCTTTTCTATTCATACTTTTCAGGGACTATTTATTAAACCTTAAATGTATCAATGTGTTTTTTCTGAAAACAAATTCAAAACGCAAAATGTTGAATAAATAGTACATCGTTCTGCTAACAATCTCAGATTTTCTGAGTTAAGGTGTTGATATTTTATTTTATTTCGTATAATGACTGCATGGAACCTACTTAGAAACTTGGATGAAGGATTAGTTTCACAGACCCGGATTACCTAATAAGGGTTTGTGAAACCAGCTAATATAGCATTGTGCTTTATATGGTATGCTTTTTGATGTATTGGCATGTTGCCAACGTGTTTTAAAACTCTGACTTGAACATTTACAAAATAATATAGCAAAGAAAGTAGAAAGTGAAACCTTCTGTTGGGGCACAATGAGATGTAATGTCACCCACCGCAGCCTTCAAATGTATTCATTCCCTTGATGAAATGCAACATAAAGTTGATTGAGAGAGATAATGCAGATTTTGCAAAGTAAACAGATGATGCATTGTATGAATATCAATATTGTTGCAGCAATAGCATATCTGTCAAAAGCCATTAAATATACTTCTAAATACACAGTGTTCAAATGTATTTGGACCCCTGTAAATCAGTATGTTAGTGAATACTCTGGCTTTGACAACATGGAGGAGATGCCTCCTGTAGCCTTTAAACATGTTCTTGAACTTCTCAGGTGGGACCCTGGAGCACTCATCCACACAGACTCTCACCAGCTCCTCTGGGTAGCGAAGCTTGTGCTGGGGAACAAGTTGCATTGTTCACTGGATACTCCACATTGTCCTTGACATAAGCTGTGCAGATAGCCAATCAATAATGCCTTAATGTGCTCCATTAACCATAATATCATAGCCATGGATGTGCACTTTGGATCGTTCTCATTCTGGAATGGCCATTTGACAATCCGGTTTGAGTTTTGTAATAGAAGGCACTAGGCACTACGTTTTGGGATGTTTTTTTTTAACAGAAGTCCCCCTTTTTGGCGACAATCTGCAAATCCAAAAATAAATAGATTATTTCCCTCAAAATAAAAAACAAAACATGCTTGTCTCAGTGAAAACTGAGTACAGTTAAGTACCCTCTTAGTATACTTTGGTATAATATACTTTACTGTAGTATACTTAAGTGTACCTGTTATTTCATAAGGGTGTAATCAGCTTATGTCAAGAACCATAACAGTAATCAGCTAATTAGCTACTTTGAGTGCACATACTGCAGTATCGTTTTACAAAGAGTTACTCTTTAAGCACTCGCACACACACTCTTAGCTATTAGCATGTCTAATGCACAAAACCAGCATTATGGTCAGTGCTTCACTATGCACTGCCAAAAGGTCACAACATTAAGAAAATGACTCTGAATCCTAAAACTGAAGAGAAAGCAGTGCAGTCGGTCAGCAGATTCTCTTGCCACACGTTAACATGGCTTTCAGTAATGGGACTCCACTACGCTGGGATCTGGGAATTGTGGATTTGGCCTTTGAAAACCGTCCATTAATAAGGTTTTCGTGCACTGGCACCTGTGCTTTCCCCAGTGACTGATTAATTTGTGCAGGTAACTTATTAATATTATTATTAGTTTCTTAGCAGACACACTAATCCAAGGCAATATGCAGTTTACACCATTACAAAAGTGCAGTAATACAATCAATACAATATACAATTTAAGCATTACAAGGATCTGCCAAAAAACACATCATCATCATCATAATAATAATAATAATAATAATATACATAATAATAATAATAATATACATAAGTTGAGTCATTCTGGATAACACGGTTGTAGTTTTGTAGAAGTATAGTTACTAATTTCTTAAGAAAACACAACCTTGTGTAATGTTGTAGACCAACATCAATCAAGATCCCTCCCCACCAAAAAAAATTGTTTAGGGGGGACCTTTTATTGAATTATATGCGTATGTGTGAGACTATGTGGGCTAATCAAAAAATCACTCAATTGTTCAGTAAAATATAGAGCTACATGTGTAATAAACAGATAAAATTAACTCTGCACATATGTGGGGATGTAGGGGAATCTATTCCTGTCTCTAGTGCAGATAATTGATTTTGATACGCATTAGCACTTCGTTTCTATTTGCAAGGTTTTTTTTGTTTTTTTTTCTCATTCTGTACAGCTACCTACTAAATTATGGTATATATGCAATATATGTTTACTGGCATCCTGTGCCCTTTCCTTCTGAGCACAATGTTGTGTGCAACTGCATACTGTTCCTTTTAAACTTTGCAAACAAGTAGAATAAAGACTTTTCTAAAACAATCTCTCATATATCAATACTTAGTTCTAATTTGTTGTGACAAACAAGCATTGCATTTTAATTCCTTCCCTCTGGCGATGACTTCTAGTTGACAAAAGGAATGTGTCTGAACCAATTTTTAGCATAGACAAACAAATCAGCTTTTGACATACGTTTCTTCCTTCTTGTATCTGTGCAAATTATTAAGCTCTGGTAATGGTATGTAACACATACTATTTTATTTGTATTTTTTGTAAATCAATTTGGTCTCTGAAGCAGATCTGCCTTCAAGCGGTTTGTCCTTTTAATAAAAATAATTTGAAATCTCCATAGCTTGTTTAATGCCTGTGTGTGACAAACAGATAAAGACAATGTTTGGGCTGGATATGGTTATTTCAAATTGAATGGGAGTTTGAAAGGGAGCTTCAATGAAGATCTGAAATGAGTGGTTAGAAATCATTCTGATGCTGGAACAGTCATAGAACAAATGTTCCAGGGGAGAGGAACAGACTCACAAGGAGAAAACGTGCAGCTATGGATCTGTGTGTTGTATGAAGCAATGAACAGAACAGACACACCTGCTGCCACCTGTGAGATGCCATTTCAGTTGATCACACTAGGATGTTAGAGTACCTGGGGCTTCTGAAGAAAGATCCAAAATTATACATTTCATAATCAGTAGTTTTATGAGAAAACATTGGAAACTATCAAATTTTGCCAATGAGATTGGTATAGTTCCAAAGCACGGTGGGGGATTGTTCTTTTTTCTACCTAATGCAAACCCACCTTCAAGGTCAGTGTTTTGTTATTTGCGTTTGGCAAGTGTGTGGGATGAGAGATCTGGTCCAGCGCTACAGGTCAGGTAGTAGTTTGCAGAGACAATTGCAGTTTACTCAGGCACATTTAGGTATGCATTGTGATAGGTTGAGGGTACAATTGAGGGTGGGAGAGTTTTATATACTCGGATGCGCCAAGGTTCTGACAAGAATCCCACAAAGTAAACAAATTATCAGAAATAAAATTAGGGAATTTAATTAAGATATCATCTCTCATTAGGAATCCTGCACATAATGGAGCAAATGGAGGCCTAATCAAAATCAGATAGCAGACCCCCTAAAAATGCTGTATACTCCTGTTGTTCTGGTAAAAATTACATGCCTAAATACCTTGCTATAAAGATCATGTTTAATTCAACTTGGCTCATTCCAAGATCAGGGAAACCAACTTGGTTACCAATAATACACTGCTAGCTTCTAAATTATGAACCAAAAAAGCATTACAGTTAAAACTTAATAAAGAAGAGTAATTTAACATAATTAATGGCACATGAAGGAATTAATAACCACTTTTGTGCAAAGTTCAATTTAGTGACAATGGACTAAAATGCTGCAGGTAAAGTGCTCAGAATGACATGCAAATGTGACATGGAAAATAAACATTAATTCACAATGTGGAGGGGGGGTGGGGGGAAGAACAAAGCTACACATGAACTTGTGGTTCTTAGCATTTCATAGGTGTAGTATCATAATTTGCAAAAGTGCTAATAGGGAAATGGTGAAAAAGGTTTGCAATACTGCTATTAGTTTCTGTATGTCTTTCAACATTTAAATCCAATTACAACACATTTTTGTTCTTTTATTTTTTCTAGTTTTTTTGTATAAGAAGAAAACCAACCTAAAGAGAAAATCAGATAATTTCTAAGCACACAATGTCCTTCCACAGTTATTATACAGATATGTGGCTTTTCAATAAATTTGAAAGATATTATTTTATTTTTTCAAATTTTTGACCAGCATGTAATGATAATAATTGCCTTACTGTCAACAGGATTAATTCATTATCAGGTAATAACCTGAACTGTACTTTACTAGATAAGTGTTTTTTGTTGTTTATTTAGTTTAGTTTTTTTGTGTGATGGCAGGTGGTGAATTAATTCATAGCAGGTGTGAAACACTGGTCTGTTTATATAAGCTTTTTGTCTGATCAAATTAACGCAGCTCATGACTGTATTGTCATATTGACCAGTTTGGTTTTCTATCCATTATATAGGAGCTGTATATGAGGATATGTCCTCATGGGATATGGTTATTATAGAGTCTATGAGGGTCTATGAAGGTGCTGAAGGCAGTGGAAAATATTAAATATTCAATATAGGTAGCCAGCACAGGACAAACGGAGAAGAGGTGATGAAAGGGAGGATCACACTTTACCATAAGTCTCCCTAGTTACAGTGTATTTACATAGTAGTTACTCATTAATTACATCTGTAGTTAATAAGTACAGTGTATTTATGCATTATTACAATGTACTTAAAGTGTAAAAATTATTAATGGTAACTACATTTACATTTTAAACTTTGTAATTATTGCACTTTTTGTAAGTTGCCCTGGATATGGGTGTCATCTGCTAAGAAATACATAATACATATAAAACTAGTTCCAATTTTCAAGCCTTAAGATCTCTGCCCATTGGGACATCTGGTAAGGATGCCCACCGGGAGGCTACCTTTGGAGGATTCCCCTAGGAGTTGGAATCCGTGACTGAGGAAAGGGACTTTTGGTCTGCCCTGCTTAGGTCTGCAAATGCCTGGTAGCATGTTGTTACTGAGTACCTACTATGTAAATACACTGTAACAAGGAAGACTTATTGTAAAGTGTTAACAAAGGGGGTAAGGACAAGTCTCTTGACATGGATGTCAGTGAGCAGCCTAAAACAGAGGAGTTAGATAGAAGAAGCAAGGCTGGGGAAAATAAACTGATAACTTTATAATACATTGTGTTTAAAGTAGCCAGTAACTTGGATGTCACTCCCATAGACTTGGAGAACAAATACACTGCCTCAGGGAACAGTTCATTCATTTTTATTAAATTTTCTTCTAGCATAGCAGATATGTTAGTCCTTTGGGGTTGCACGGATCAGGCGCTGGGAGTTGGCCCCGAGATAGTGATACGAAGTCTGAGCTTTTGGGGGTGGGTCTCACTGAACATGCTAAAATCAGATACGGTAGTTATTGTAAGAAAATAATGGCATCCTGCACAGAAAGCATACCTTACCCACTCAGCACACAGTTGGAAATGTTCACTGGGGTTCGGCAGGAGTGTCCCACTCCCAGCAGCTTACTATTTATGTTATTGCATTTTATTTTCTGTGGTTTCTCGAAGGGCCTCTGCAGCCATAACGGATTCTGGGGGGGATTCCTTGGGGAATTTCATAATGGGAAGGCAGGCAGCAGGGACATGACATATGTAATGAATTAAGGCTCTGCTTCAGTCGCAGAATACTAATGAGTTAAAACAATCCCGGATTAGGCTGTTTTGATTCAGGCAGAATCACTCGGCCAAGTCAGGGAGTCTTGCTTTGGCTCCACTCAGTACACCCTAAATGGATTAATTGCTGGTTCAGCGCAAGGTTAATAATCACTATCAACCATCAAGTCTCACTTCAAAGATCACTCAGGAGGTATTAATAAAATGATGGCATTTGCAGTGTGCAGGGAGGAAAGCTTACTGTCTCGAAGTGAGGTGAGGCATAACAGGGAGGGGTGCTCCCGCATGATCCCTGACTTCACTCCCACATAACTTGCACTCAACATGAAAGAAATCAGGTTGCATTTATTTAACAGTTAGAAAACAAGCCCAGCTGATGCATATGTGATCTAAGTGGCTACAGACATACTTTTATGTGACAACAACTGAAACGTTTAATAAGGACTGTGGTTGATTACAATAATAATCAGTCAAACTGGTGAGTGAATAATCAATATTACAATTACTGGCCACTAGAAATTGAGACTCTTAATTGAGCATCCTTTCCATTAAACTGTGTAGTATGTCTGCAAAGATAATCTTTTAAGGACTGACATTTGCCTAAATTGGTATAGTGGAGTCAAAGGCTCCAAGAAGCTGATTTTTGTTCCTGCCACCGCTGTTGTTTCTTAGATGTTTACAATATCCGCATACTTTCCCCTACGTTACATTTTTAGTGGGAGAAAATGTAATCAGATATGATAGCCGGGGGAATAATCTCTTACAGCCGAGTAATTCAATCTCATTCCCTAACAGTTCTCCAAAGTGAGGAAATTGTAATTGTAATACTCTGCATACCTGTGCAACTCTATTAAAACACAATGTGGATTGAAATGCAAATGTGACAGGTCTAGAATGGGAGATAATGCCTTAACAAAGCCAAATGCATGACATGTTTAATGTGTTATTTGGATTTTGACATAACTCCAACACATCAATGCGGCAGGAAGAATTTTACTTTAATGCAGCCGTGCATCTCTATTGGGAGCTTTGAAGATTCGCTGCTGCTTTTCTTCTTCTTTTTTTTTCCTCATTGTTGTTGTTTGGGATCACTTGCAGATCAGCCCCACCTTGCTGACAGCTGTTTTCTCATGAATATTTTATGGTTTGCAGATATATACGTATTGATGGATTGTCATGTTAATGTGAAGGGCTTTTTCAAAAGAAGGGGAAATAATAATCCTTGCTTTTTCATACCACTTTGGTTATGAAAACACAGAATGCTCTTCAACTTTTTATCCTTCTTCGCAGGTGACTTTGTTTTTTTCGTTACTGCAGACAATGATTTAATTCACATAGTTAGCTAAGCAAAAATACTGTTTATTAAATGGGAAAAACCTTTTAAAGATTAGCCGCGCTTTCAAAATACAAAAGTTTGCCCATTCATATTAATGTATAATATTACTATAGAAATGTATAGAAATAAACTTAAGTTGTACAGTTATAACAGAGACTGCTGTCTTTTTTAGTCCGTGCTATTATCCTTCCTTCTTCATAAATAGTAAACTCAACAAACAATTCTAAACAAACAGAAAATTTTGGATTTTATGAGTTTTTATTATTATTACATTATAAGTATAGTTGTTCTATTATTTTTTTTTAGTTCTATTTGTTGATTTTTGCCTTACCTTTCAAAAAAGTAAACCACCTTCATTCCTATACACTTTTAAAGTGTAAACATGTTTCCTCAACAAGGTTCAGACTTCATCAGTTCCAAACACCTAATCTGATGGTGGCTTTTGGCTATTTTTATTTTATTTATTTATTTATGTATTTATCTTTTAACTTGCTGTATGTTTGTTGTATATCTACCTCTCTGTAAAGCTCTCTGTGGCTACCCTGCAAAGGGCGCTATACAAATAAAAATTGATTGATTGATTGATCAATGACTCCTCATTACAAAAAAGTCAAGCTTTAGCTGAAGCCTCCAGTGCAGTCAAAGTAGTCCTGAATGAGGAACACAGAAGCAGAGAGAGATCAGGCTGAAGAAACCAAGACTTTTGCA
The DNA here is from genome assembly GCF_036373705.1 of Amia ocellicauda. Taxonomy (NCBI): domain Eukaryota; kingdom Metazoa; phylum Chordata; class Actinopteri; order Amiiformes; family Amiidae; genus Amia; species Amia ocellicauda. The sequence goes on along the minus strand of NC_089851.1, from coordinate 42,894,654 downwards.
AAAAAAGCAACAACAAAATATTTTATTAGGGTATTTGTGTTTGTGTGTTTGGCAGGGAGGGGGGGGGGGGTGGCGGACATAAATCAATTAACACAAACGCTGCTTGACGTGTTCCATCTGAAATCTATCTTTTCTTTTGTTTTTCTCTCAACTAAACATGGAATGGAGAATCACTAATTTAATAATTTCCCTGCCACAGATTGACAGAAGAAAAAAGGAGCAGCCTCCCTTGATATGTTTTATACAAATCCTCTTTTTTTAGTTTAAAAGTGCATCCTTGACATATACTCTGGACAGCAAAGAATAACCATCACAACAGGACATTGTATGCAAACACTAATGCTCTCTGTAATCTTAATCAACCAGGTTAAATAATTGAGTCAATCAGAAATCTTTTGCATCGGCCATAAATCACAGCTTCAACTGTGAGGCCCAGACACTAAACCTTGACTGTGACTGTGACTTTATTGATCGCACCTTTCTTGTCCACTCTGAGTCACTTCTTACAGACACACTCTCCTCCTGCTCTGTTCGCGGCAACAGGAAGAGAAGAAGAAACGGTGCGCCTCTATCACCACGCCTCGCCAGAATTAACTACCTCCCCGGGGAACGAGTCAGAAGGGGGAAGCAGCAGGACGTCTTGCCATCCAGCACAGGCCCCACGGCATTGCCTTGCACAGAAAGCGGATAATAGCACTACGCAGTAGGCAGTGATGAATCTGCCAGGCCTGTGCAAACGCACTCACAGGGCTCACAGAAGTCAGTGATGTGGTTTTACATGCACTTCTCCCTGCTGGGTGTAAAGGAGGCTACTGAGAATTCACCAATCAATGTCTTGCAGGAGGGTAGGAAATAATAATAGGCTTGCTAAAGGATATCTCTCTATTGAATTTAACATGGTTTGTGTGTGAAGAAATTAAGTAATTGCTACAGTCTTGTGCAGACTTGTGTAGACAGAGTGCAGCTCTGAACATTTATATGTTCTTTCTAAGAAGGAATGTAACAAGATTACATTTCATAGGCCTTTTTATTTTGTAATTTTTTTGGCCAGTGTTTACAACATGAGTTATAAAAGTGGGAGTTATGCATTTTTAAAACAAGATGAAGGGGTGATGTAAGGGAAATAAGGCATATTTATTTAGATGTACTACAAATAGAGTATGAAGTTTTTTTTACTCAGATGTTAGTGTGTTATTTTATATGTGTTTTTTATGGCTTATATGCTTTTTAGTGATAACTATGTTAACTAGACTTAATCTTGATTCTGACATCTTCAACTACTTTCCCACCTCACAATGAGGGCATTAAACAAACAACCCATGTTTTAAATATATATTTAATTTTATACACATTCTACCAATCATACCACAATAGTAATTAAAGTATTTTAAAAATGTAATTAACATATTTTAAAAAGGCAGGCTTATTTGACAGACTGTGCACAAACACCCTGACAAATATTACTGCTCCAAACATAAGCTAAATACTTCTTTACCTGCCACCTGATATTGAGCAGGTCTGTTCCTGTTGCCACAGTTCCTGTCCTCTGCAACACTGTGAACTATAAAGACAACACACTTAAGGACACAATTATATGCTTCCTTACTGGCAGTCCCGTTTGCATGGAGCTAGAGTCCCGCCAGTCTGTTATGTCAACTCCTCACAAACTCTCCCCAGCATGGCACTAATTGTCAAGGCTTCCCCACCCCGGCAATGTCTGAAATCCTGAGAAACGTTGTCATAGTTTCATCATGCAACTAACCGAATAAAAATGATGGATTGTGTTCTGACTAAAGCACTGGCAGTTTAATTTATAATCTATGCATCTCAGCAGTGGAACTTTCATTGTTCCCTTTTTTCTCCTCTGCATGCCACCCCCCCAACACACACACACACATACAACAACAACCCCACTTTCCTTCGTACAAACAAGGATATCATGATGTTTTCCAAGCATGTGCCATTTTTAGACACAAATCAGCCAGTGAAACTTACAACCGACTGCTCTGCCATTGCTGCTGCGTCATCAGTGTTGTCTTTGGGAAGCTTGTCAACCATAGCACAATATGAAAAAGGTCCAAGTTAATAATGTGACAATTCACTGTTATGTTTTTAATGCTTTTTTTAAATGCAGTACTGAGAATAATCCAACTAACTTTGCTACTTTGTTCTGGTCATTTTAGTCTGACAGTGACAGCACTGACTGCATAAACAAATAGATTTAAATCTAAGCAGTTTTGGTGTTTTTTTTATACAATTGTGTGTATATAAGTATATCTCTACATATATATATATATATATATATATATATATATATATATATATATATATATATATATATATACACACACACACATTGCAAAACCTGGAATCAGGCTGAAATCACCTCTTGCTGCTACTTGGTGGTAGAGGTTTTCAGTAACCAACAATCAATCATCAAGATTTTACATTCATCAAAGCAGACTAGAAGAAAATGTTATTCAATCCAGGGGGCTGCACCTTCAACTCCCATACAGGCATACGCATTGATCCTGAACGATATAGACCATCATTGTAGTGTATGGAACAACTACTGCAGCCCCCTGCTAGTTTCCAGATGGCATACAAACGCTGTTTAAGCTAACCCTTTTCCTGCCCCCCAGAAGCCAGCATTCACTTGCTTCAACCTTACTACTCTCAGCTTCCAGGTGCTGCACACACCATGTAATAACTCAACGGCACGGCCACCAGGGATAAAAACTTTCTGAGGATCCACAGACTTCCATTTTCTCTTTGGTTGCAATATAACGTGACAATCAGATTGACTTTTCTTTTTCTTTTTCTTGTTAATAGACATTGACAATGTTTCATTACTGTAGTGTGCCACTGCACCCAATAAACGGTTAATGCGGTAATGTCGGTGCGGTGGGGAGGAGAGGGCATAAGTGGTGTTCAGTCCCTGAGACCTGTGTGTACTAGTGATGGAGGAAATAAACTTTCCAAAGCATTGAACCATTTGAAGAAACTGTATCGAAAAATGGTTCACTGCTTCGAAGCGCTCGATACAGTCTCTCCATAGTGACATCTGCTGGTCAATAGGTGGTATTGCGACTATCGTGTGATTCTGAAGGCAGAAGTCTTTGAGACCTCAGCGAGGAAAAATAACCCATTGTCGTAGATATAGTCAAGTTACATATATTTCTTATTTATTTATCTAGAGATGTAGTTGTATAATGATCCAAATTATACTGATATAGAGTATAGTCTATATTTATCTAGTCTCCTTGTCCAATATGTCTACCTGATTGGCCTAGCAGGTATAACACAGTTATGGTGTGCTTGGAGCCCCTGAGGTACATGGTTAGAATCCAATGCAAAGAGCTCCTTTCAGATATTTTTTTTTTCAAATATCCCATGGCCCCGAGGGGGGGTGGGGGCTGGCCTGACTCTATCACAATATCTATCTATCTGTCCCTAAATCTATGTCTCTATAACTAGCTCTAAATCTGTATGTCTACCTAACTTGCTTTTCTATTGCTATCTCTACATCTATCTAAGTATCTATCTCTGTCTCTCTCACCCTCTCAATAAATGTATTTTATAGCATCTGCAAATCTGTCTCTCTCTATAATCCTCGGATTTGATGTGGTTCAGACCTCTTTTAAGTATTATGGGGGTTTGGTAAACCGACACATATTCCAAAGCAATTCCACACTGTCATCTGCTGGTGTGACGTAACAAATCTTCATTAGCAGTGGTCACATGGTTACTGGCAAGGTGTTGCAGGGCTTCAAACCACTGTATCGATTCCTTGTGCTACGGAAGGGTCAATACTGCTTCATGAACCCTGCTTTGAGCATAACATCACTTGTGTGTACTGCATAGAAGTGAAAGTAGTGTACTGGAGATGATCCCGTAGTTAGTACGCAGCTTTGTATTACTCTGCATGTTCGTTGCAATTGATCCATTATTATTATTATTATTATTATTATTATTATTATTATTATTATTATTATTATTAGTTCAGAGGAGAGCAACCAGACTTATTCCAGGTCTGAAGGGAATGTCCTACTGAGAGAATGAGGGACCTCAACCTTTTCACCCTGGAACAGAGGAGACTATGGCATCGACCACATCAAACCAGAGGAGCAGGGACAACACGCACCCGCGTACACAAATGGAAATTGGGCTTCAAGGCATTCAAAATGGAAAACAGGAGACAATTCTTTACACAGAGAGTTGTCACAATCTGGAACAAACTCCCCAGCGATGTGGTAGAAGCTGAAAATTTGGGAACATTTACATTCAGACTGGATAGGATCCTTGGATCACTCAGTTATTAATGGACACCAAATGAGCACGATGGGTCGAATGGCCTCCTCTCGTTTGTAAACTTTTTTATGTTCTTAAGTTGTATGATGAAAACTAGATATGAAGTGCAATTTAACAGGAAAGCTTTGCCACGCAGGCAAATATAAGTTAACTTATAGGTACAGTCTGAATAGGTGTGTCTTGAGTAATTGCCGGAAGGTGCTCAGGGGATCTGTCCTGACATTATATATGTGGCAAGGACAAGCAGATTTCTATAACCTCTATAATACGTAACTAAGCCACCTCATAGAGGAAGAGGAGGCAAGAGGAGCCCCAATACAAGAAAATAATTGTGTTCCCCAAATTAGACTTAATTCCCTACTGCAGTTCCCGTCAAATAAATGAGCAGTAAAACCAAAGAGGCAGGTATAAAAATTAACAGATTTTTATTAACAAACAAAAAGAAAAAGAAAAACAATAGCCAGGCAATAGCAGTACTGCTCACGTCCACTGGGGGAAGGATGGTAGCTTCTACCAACGGAGCAAATAAAAACAATACAGCAAACTTCCAGCTTGCCCCGGCGCCGATAGCAGCATTATTATTATTATTATTATTTTTATTTCTTGGCAGATGCCCTTATCTAGGGCGAATTACAACATAAGTGCAATACAAAGTGCAAGAATACAGTTAAGTACAAGGCATCAAAGTTAAGTAGGCATCAATAGCGCCCAGGGATCTTAAAACAAGAAAATAATTTTGAACAAAGGCACACACTGAAAACAACCAAATATATGTGTGAAATAAAACAACGTAATCAGATAATCAATATTATCGTGCTCAAATCAAACCACTCAAAATTATCCCGGAAGCAAAGATTAATGCAACGGACCACCCTGATCAGGTGAAACAAGTCGAGTGGCACTTAACACGGGATAGCGACCAAAATAGCACTGCCCAGCCTGCAAACAAAACAAACAAAAAAAGAAAAAGGACACTGTTTCTCCACGTCACTATTGTGGCCACTCACTACTGCTATTTCCTTATACCTTCAACAAGTTCTCATACAACAGGATACAACAGTAGTAAATAAAATACTGTAGTGATCTTGGAACTGTTGTATTGTTGCCCCTCCAAGGGACTGTGAATAGTTATAAATTGCCAGCTATATGTTATGCCAGTTATGTTGGCATGAGGGGGGCTGTTTAGGGATGTCTGCAGAATCCCCAGGGTTTCTCTGTTCCTGTTTCTGGGAGTGGTGATGTCAGTTCAAGGGGGTTTGTTATTTTCGTATGCTTGGGCTTTGGCTGACAAAAGTCCATAGATTGTAAGAAATATTAGGGAAATAAACCTGAACTGTTGGATGCATGATCGATTGTCGCTTTCCTTTCTTTATTTTGTAATTATTCAAAGTTAAATACCTAGTGCACGCAGATCGCTACAATACGAACACCACCAAGGGGTGACTTTAAATTAAAACCTTCGCAATACCAAAACAATTACAGCAAGGAATCAGTTTTAAAGAAAGTAACTGATGTAATGCACAGGCGGATGTTCGGACCCACACCTCCCACACCGCAGCCTAACACCAATCCTGTACAGAGCTGCGGTCCCGAGCAGAGCTCTCAGTGCTGAGCCACAGCCCTGCACAGGAACAGTATACTAATAAAGCCAGGGCCGGCCCTAGCCTTTTGGGGGCCATAGGGGAGATTTGATTGTGGGGCCCCCCACCTCGCTGGTGGAAACCTTCATGGCGTACAGAAAATGTTTAGGTAAAACTAAAAGTCACACAAACATTTAAATAGTGCACATCATAGAACATTTACTGCATTTTAACATACACTGTACATGTTGAAGAAATAGATTTAGTGCACATTAAAAAAAAAAAAAAATAATACAATACTGTAACACTCTTTAGAAATGACCAGGCGAGGTTAGAGTTATTTTATTGCAATAACTCCAATCTGCAGCAGCATACTGTAAGCCCGGCTCACGGCTTTAGGAAAAAAGAGAGCACGCTGCCTGCTGCCTGGGCTTTTAATATACGACCCAACAATGTAACAAACTGGGGTCACTGACATGGAAAGGAACACTCAAACAGGAAGGGGAACAAACACAACACAAGTACAGTCTCTGCCAGCCTAGAGTTCGAGTTGCACGGTCTCTTTTGTCCGTAACACAGCTCCCCCTCAGCAGCATCATGGAACCGGACTGACAGTCGGCGTTGCCTCTCAGGCCGAGGGTTCCGACGGCACTGCTTAAACTTGGTCCCTGTTGTAGCCGGTGTAGCTGGCACGTGAGAATGCGGGGCTTTCCCTGGGGAGCAAGGGATGGGACTCCCAGGTGGATTATCTAGTTCAGGATGGTTGCAAGGGTGGCCACGAGTTCTCTCATGACTCGCTGACAAATGTGGGGACTGACCTCTGGAATCTGGGATAGCAGAAGAGGGTCCCTCATGATAAGGGGCTAGGCGGTCCCGGTGCAGTACAACTTTTCTTCCACCTTGCGGAATCTGCACCCAGTACACCACCTCCCCCACTCGCTGTAGGATCTCACCAGGGCCCACCCATTCGCTGTCCAGTTTGGGACAACGGCCCTTGCGCCTCCTGGGCACATAAATCCAGACATGCTCTCCTGCTTCAAAGTCTCTTCCTTGTCCTCTGATGTCATAATATCGCTTCATTCTGACCATGGCTGCTTGAAGCTGTTCCCAGGCATATTGGTGCGCTGTTTCCAAGCAATCTTGTAAGCTTGAGTATACTCAGGACCAGTGCATTCAGTGGAAGGGACTGGTGGGTGGCCAAACAGCAGCTGGGCCGGGGTGCGTAACTCTCTCCCCAGCATGAGCATGGTAATAATCTTACAGAGTGGTTTCATGTCACTGATGGAGCATTCAGCCATGAATACAAGTTTTAGGATTACAACACGATGTACAGCACTGAACAGTGCACAACAGACCACAACAATATAGAAGGCATAATGATAATAGGAAACAAAAGTGATCCACATTGCCATTAGCCATCAGCGACTTACTGTACCTTGAAACCCACAAGAAAGGGACCAGTTATCTTGCTTTTAAAATGTGGCTATTGTGTGATATAAACTATATGATTATCTCAGACAGTAGCATTTGCACATAAACTATGGGTTTACATTTGGAAATTGGGCGTGTTTGACCCAATCCTCTGTGGCTGTATAACTCAATTAAATGCCTTATGCTTGAACAGGTGGGTTGAAATTACACATGTGTAAGAGGAAAGCCAGAAATTTGTTTTGATACCAAATATCACAGCTTTCAGCACCGGCTATTCAACTATTATGCTTAAGTGACTGAACTTAATAATATCTAATAATATCTGAAATAATAATAGCTAGCTTGTTTAATGGATTGAGGTCACACACAAGCAGCACTCTACACAACACGTGAGCCATGAGGTGAAATAAATTATGAATAATGTCTGTAACATTCTTCTACCTTGCGCTTTCTTGTCTTCGTCCTCTTTTCTCCTCTTCCTCTTTTCTGCACCCGGCCGGAATGCTCTTCAAATGCCATTTCTCTCCACCTCAACAGCAATTCCACGCCTCACCTGCCCCTGCCACATTTGTTCACATTGTTAGTCACTCCACTCAAAGCTGGCATATTGTGCGCAGCATAAACACGCTCGATCAGAACTTTTTTTTTATGTAAATAAATATTATTTGTCATATGTTAGGGGCCCCTTGATATTCTGGGGCCCTAGATGACTGCTTAGTCCACCTGTACCTCGGGCCGGCCCTGAATATACCTGTACTCTATTGTCATGTACACAACTACTACTGCACTACTAAGTCGGCTATTGGTCTACATTCAGCCCACTATATATAGCTTCATATTATCCATATAATATTGCATTACAATTCCAACTGAGCAATATTTCCTATACAGCTTTCAATAGTCTATATTCTCAGTTGTTTCACAGCATTTAATGAAACCTTGCAGCCACTATTTGTAAACTGGTTATTTTATTTTTATTTTAAATTTATTAGCTGTAGTGTCAATGTACAGAGCATTTGCCGCTATTCATACATTAAAAATATACTGTCAATGTCAAAAAAAAAATCATGAATGTATTTTATATGTAAACAAAAAAAAAAGAAAAAAGATGTGCGGTTATGAATAGTTCAGTTACAAAAGTTGTTAAGTGTTATTTTTCACATTTTGTTCCCCTTAGTACGGTACTATCCAAAATTAGTCCGTAGCTGCAGTAGGACTAAGCTAGTCCTGTACTTAGGTCTCCTCTAGAGGGCAGCAGAAGGTATTTTGTGGTTCGTTGCAATGGAGACCTTTTTTAGTCTGCAGCTGGGGACTAACTTCAACCACCAAGTTCATTACAATGAGTATTAAACTTGCGTACTAATTTAGTATGGAGCTGCGTACTAACCACGGGATCATCTCCAGTCCAGTACGCAGGTTTCAGTTTGTTGCAATTGACACATTGTGTCTTTAAATAATATATAAATAATACTGTACTTATGCTAGTCGAATATTCTGCAGTGATTGATGCATCGGGCATTGTTCCCAACAACCAGTTGCTACATCTATGTGTGCGTTACCAACGGCCTGGTTTTCGGGATGGAACTGCATAACAGCCTCGCGTTTTGATTGGTCCATATCTGTCAGAGATATATATGACGTTGCACCCTGTTTATATTCAGAGAGCAAGAGATGCAGACACGTGCAGCTATTCTAATATTGTTAGCCTAAGTCAATAAAATAAAATTAATACATAAATAATACAATTTTTACATTTATCCTCTCTCTTTTATTTGTTTATTCCATATTACCTCAGCTATCTTGCGTGTTCATATTTTGAACTATCAATCTGAATATATAATTCAAAGTGTATGTTACTGTATGGAATATCCAACCATTTTATCAATTAACTTAAAGGCTTTGTATAAGCACTTTTATGTCCATTGAATAAATTGTGGGCTCAGTTTGAACATGAACCAAAAAAAGGCTCTTCCTACATAATGGAAACCACTGGCTTGATTATGCATGATACATAATAGTATGATTGGATGATTCAGCTCCCTTGATCTCCGCAGCGACTATTGGCAGGTGGAAGTGGCACCAGAAGCTCGCCCTAAGACAGCTTTCTCCATAGGCCAGGGCATGTGGCAGTTCACCGTTATGCCCTTTGGTCTGTGTAACGCGCCCGCTACGTTCGAACACCTCATGGAGCAGGTGCTATCTCCCATTCCCCGGTCGCAGTATGTCCTGTACCTAGATGACCTCCTTGTGCACGCCCCTGACTTCACCGGAGCTCTGGCCAATCTCCGTCATGTCCTGGAGAGCATCTGCCGGGCAGGTCTCCGTCTCAACCCCCAGAAGTGCGAGTTATTGAAGAGGCAGGTCACCTTCCTGGGACATATCATCGGACCAGAAGGGGTGTCCACCGACCCACACAAAGTGGCCTCCGTCCGGGAGTAGCCCACCCCCACTATCACCACTTTGTCCGGGACTTCGCTCAAATTGCCAGCCCCCTCCATCGCCTCACCGAAAAGGAACGGCGATTTCAGTGGGAACGACGCCTATGCCTCTGCTTTCGCCCAGCTCAGCGAGGCCCTGTCCTAGGCCCCCATACTAGCCTATCCCAACCCCGGGTCACCCTTCGTCCTGGACACTGATGCTAGCAATACCGAGGTGGGGTGGTCGCCTATTACAGTCGGTCCCTCAGCCGCACTGAAAGGAACTATTGTATAACACGCCGTGAGCTCCTGGCCATGGTCCTAGCCATTCGCCACTTCCGGCCATACCTGTACGGCACCCAGTTCTGGCGGTGGACCAATCACGCTTCCCTCACCTGGCTCATCAACTTCCAGGAGCCAGAAGGCCAGCTAGCCCACTGGTTGGAGGCCCTCCAAGATTATGAATAGGCATGAAACAGAAAATGTGGGCTGTGTAAGCATACTGTCTTACAATGTATGTACCACAGAATCCCATAAAGGAACACTACAGATTTAATGTGTATTCTAATGTATGCATTTTGTAATTGAAGATCTGACATAAATACAGATTTCAATCATTCATGCATCTCTCTCTATACAGTGAGGGAAAAAAGTATTTGATCCCCTACTGATTTTGTACGTTTGCCCACTGACAAAGAAATGATCAGTCTATAATTTTAATGGTAGGTGTATTTTAACAGTGAGAGACAGAATAACAACAACAAAAATCCAGAAAAATGTATTTCAAAAAAGTTATAAATTGATTTGCATGTTAATGAGGGAAATAAGTATTTGATCCCCTATCAATCAGCAAGATTTCTGGCTCCCAGGTGTCTTTTATACAGGTAATGAGCTGAGATTAGGAGCACTCTCTTAAAGGGAGTGCTCCTAATCTCAGCTCGTTACTTGTATAAAAGACACCTGTCCACAGAAGCAATCAATCAATCAGATTCCAAACTCTCCACCATGGCCAAGACCAAAGAGCTGTCCAAGGATGTCAGGGACAAGATTGTAGACCTACACAAGGCTGCAATGGGCTACAAGACCATCGCCAAGCAGCTTGGTGAGAAGGTGACAACAGTTGGTGCGATTATTCGCAAATGGAAGAAACACAAAATAACTGTCAGTCTCCCTCGGTCTGGGGCTCCATGCAAGATCTCACCCTGTGGAGTTTCAATGATCATGAGAACAGTAAGGAATCAGCCCAGAACTACACGGGAGGATCTTGTTAATGATCTCAAGGCAGCTGGGACCATAGTCACCAAGAAAACAATTGGTAACACACTACGCCGTGAAGGACTGAAATCCTGCATTGCCCGCAAGATCCCCCTGCTCAAGAAAGCACATGTACAGGCCCATCTGAAGTTTTCCAATGAACATCTGAATGATTCAGAGAACTGGGTGAAAGTGTTGTGGTCAGATGAGACCAAAATCGAGCTCTTTGGCATCAACTCAACTCGCCGTGTTTGGAGGAGGAGGAATGACCCCAAGAACACCATCCCCACCGTCAAACATGGAGGTGGAAACATTATGCTTTGGGGGTGTTTTTCTGCTAAGGGGACAGGACAACTGCACTGCATCAAAGGGACGATGGACGGGGCCATGTACCGTCAAATCTTGGGTGAGAACCTCCTTCCCTCAGCCAGGGCATTGAAAATGGGTCGTGGATGGGTATTCCAGCATGACAATGACCCAAAACACACAGCCAAGGCAACAAAGGAATGGCTCAAGAAGCACATTAAGGTCCTGGAGTGGCCTAGTCAGTCTCCAGACCATAATCCCATAGAAAATCTGTGGAGGGAGCTGAAGGTTCGAGTTGCTAAACGTCAACCTCGAAACCTTAATGACTTGGAGAGGATCTGCAAAGAGGAGTGGGACAAAATCCCTCCTGAGATGTGTGCAAACCTGGTGGCCAACTACAAGAAACATCTGACCTCTGTGATTGCCAACAAGGGTTTTGCCACCAAGTACTAAGTCGAAGTGGTCAAATACTTATTTCCCTCATTAACATGCAAATCAATGTATAACTTTTTTGAAATGCGTTTTTCTGGATTTTTTTGTTGTTATTCTGTCTCTCACTGTTAAAATACACCTACCATTAAAATTATAGACTGATCATTTCTTTGTCAGTGGGCAAACGTACAAAATCAGCAGGGGATCAAATTCTTTTTTCCCTCACTGTATATCTATTGGAGAGAAAGAGACTTTTAAGAAACAAAACCTGCATCGAATGCCACTGCTGTCAAAGTGACTGTAGCATAAACATACAGTATAATTACTATTATACATATTTACACTAATAGGTAAAGCATTTGACAACGTCTGGAAGATATTTATTGAGTATTGTTACAGGATTGCCTAGCTTGCAAGCCAGTACACATCCAGTGTATGACGTTTGTGCACTGCACATTGGGTGATAAAAACAAAAACAAAAAACATCAGTTGAAAGGTAAAATTGCACAATGCAGCAGATATTTTCTTCCAATCCAAAATGTAATCTAACGACAATCTGAACAGTTAGTTATCTAGTAGTGGGTGGTCAGCATTTTGCCTTTATCACAGGCACAATATACAAGGTGGAAGTGATAACTTCACATGATTTCCACTGTGCTTTTCTGCACTGTTACATTGACAGTTTTGCAAAGAAATCTGATCTGTGACTGTCTGAATGAGACCCCCCTGGACTTGAACTGCTGAAATTTCAATAAAAACTGGAAAAATGGGGGTGTTCTAAAACATTTGACCAGTAGTGTATATCTGTACTATATTTAATACTAGGTTGTTAAGATATCAATAGATAGGAAAACCAAGTTTTGTCTCTTTTTATTATTACTATTTCTATTTTATGTCTGCACAGCATGCTAATTTGTGTGGAGCTTACTTGTTTCACATGGCTAAATCCCCCCTTTCTAATTCAATCTTCAATTCAAACAAAACAATGGAAGAACATAATAGACTAAAGAAATGGATCAGGAGAGCAATAACACACACGATTAAAACTGAAATTGTGAAAAGTAAAACTACTACTACTATTACTAATGATAATATATATAAACTCCTTTCTGATATGGCCTCCAAAGGTGATCAAGCATTGTGAAACATGAATCAGTCAAGCACAATTACTCTGCTTATGCATTTCAGATTTAACAGATTTCTCCCTCCTTTAGCTGACATGTGACAGGTTGTTTTAGGGGTTACATGAAGCCAGATGCTAGTATTTGCCCATTATTTCTGTGGTCGTGCACCAGATATCCCATAGCATTTTTCAGAAGAGTTGAGGAGCTCTGGTGTTCTGGTAAAATTTCAGATTTGATCTACCTTAAGAAAATAAAATTAAAAGACGCAACTTAATGGGTAAAATAACTTATCACTCCTCTATCTGCAGTGTGGTGAGCTAGTGGTAGAAAATGCTGGGTGCCCTATTTCAGTGGTGGAGGAAACTGATAAACAATTCAAGATATCATCATCATCATCATCATCATCATCATCATGAATAGTAGTAGTAGTAGTATTAGGTGGTAGTAGTGGTAGTATTATGTATTATAGAACATATGAAGAGTATACCTTGTGTGAGAAGCTACAGACATCTCACTTATGCTAGGAATCATCAAATAAGATAATTTATGGAATGAAACATAAGCAAATTAATCTTTCAACAAATAGGATAATTTATCGTATCTCGCATTAGTGATAATGTGCATTCTAACCCTTGGACAAATGCTACATAACAAATCGCATGCTCCAAGTGTCATCAATTTGACTCTAATGGTGTCACCTGTAAAGTCGTTAAGGTTTTTTTGTCGTTGTTGTTTTTTAGTGTATTCCCAGGTGTGTTTGCACACAATCATTATGGCCTGTCCTCATGAGAAGATGCAGAAAACACTTTTGACAATGGTTGTAGATCTCACTAATTAGGAGCTATTTAAGTAAGTGTAGGAGCGAGCCCATTGCTGGCATGAGGTTAGTCTTCAGAGGTCCTGCCGTGTGTGGGATTGTATTGGGTCAGCTGTTGGGTCATCTTCCCAGCTTACTCAATAAGGTTCCTGCCAGGAGATCCCCTTGGTCAATCCATCCTCTCAGTCTCTTTCTGTTCACGATGAGCAGCGATGATGCCGACTCAATGGGAGGGCATTACGATCAACCCAAATTAAATTGACTGCTCCAGCATGAGGTACCACTGCAATGGGGAGCATCTTGGGCTTGGTACATGATTGCTGACCTTCCCTCCACTGTGATATAAGCCTTCTCTCTGACAACTACACCCACCACAAACTGTTCTCTTGGCCTTCCTGTCAGTACACGGAAGACCCATCCCATCTGGATCTGTACATGAACATGCCTGAGATCCTTACATTGATAGTCCACCTGACTCTATCCCTAGCGCATCCTGAGTCTCTGCTGTTTTAGAGATGCACTAGCTAAAGGCAGTCCTAATACCATCTTAAGGGGAAAAAAATAATAAATCAGTCAGTCTGCAGGAATTCTAACACCAGTTGAATTGAGTAGGAGTTGCAAACATACATGATGATAATCAGATGGAAATACACCAGAGCAGAATTTTGTATTTTGTTTGTTTTTGTACAAAATACAGACAATCCAAAATTGTTTGTAGGGGTAGGGTTTTGGTTAGGACTGTTAATAGTTTTTTTTTTTTTTAATTTGAAAGTCAAATAACAATAGGTAAAAACTGATACGTAAAAAGGATTTATTCCAATGTTTGTACATTATTTGTTGTTGTTGTTGTTGTTGTTATGATTATAATTATTAAAAAACATATATTCAAGGATATGCTTGTAGTAAATGTGGCACCACTCAGTATGAAAACATTGTTGAGATTGATTGAAGAAGATTCTGAATTCATGTAGATTGTGTCATTTCTCGAGCTGGGTTACAAAATGCCCAGTCGACAAATTACTGGGCAAATAGAAAAGCTCTACACTAACTGCACTACATCAATCAAGAGATCTTTGTTAAAAACTAAATGGTGGTATAAATACTGAAAACAACCATACCCATTTTGGTCACACTTTACAATAAGGTACTGTGAATTAATATATGAATATCACAGGATGCACTTCATCTGAGTTCTTATGTTAATCACATGTATAACAAGATTAGGGTTAGATTTTAGGGTTAGGGTACGGGTTAGGATTAGGGTAACTGTGGGTTCATGTACTCAGAACTCAGATGATGATCATGATGTACTGACGTTTAAATCCTATGTATTCATATGTTAATTAATGAGGAATCACAGTACCCTTTGTAATTTATGTGAGAAATGTGATAATTGTTACTTAGTTGCTTAGTTTTACTGGGAACTAATTCCTTTTTTTTTAAATACATTATACATTGGAGAGGTTAGTGATTAAGATTTTAGCAATATTTGTTTGGCTCTATATTATAACAGTTGTAGCTCTATAGAACGTGGTACATTGTCCTAGCAGAGGAATTTAAAAACATATGTTAGGGACTTGCTTTTTGACTTCAGGTATAATCTGCAATGCCTTGAGGTGTTGTACAAGAAAGGCAAAAATATCTGTATGATCAAGCACAAGGTGGAAACTGATAACCACATGGCACAGGCAAGTGACAAGTGACTGTTTGTCAACATCCTTGTTTCATTCCACAAGGTTTATTCCATAACATGAGTCCTGGGTGTAGAGACTGCTCTACAAGATTTAAGTTCAAGTAAACACTTTGGAAAATTCAGGGGTAAATCTGAATTACCTAATTGGTCTGACACCTCACATTGATAGCCAAGCCCCTCCAATGAAGTGGATCTACAATATGTTTTTACTATGGGTTGAATAGGAAATATGTCCAAATAACGGAATGTCTGAGGTCTTTCTCCAGTTGTTAATTATAATTAGTTGTTATTTTATACACCCAAAAAGACATATGAAACACTGAGGTTTGTGTAATATCTTCTTCGGGAAATAAATTAATACATACAGGGAGATAGGTAGTGTAGTCAGGTTGTTCACATTTTCCTTTTTAATCTCTAAGAAACCTAGACGTAATGCCACACCGAATCAACACGCTTTTATTTTTTTTTTATTTTTTTTTAAAGTGAATAAATTGTTCATGCGTAATAATGGGAAAATCTGTGAATAGAAAATGATTCACAATTCATGACAGGCTTCAGGAAGGTAATACCCCCAATAGAAAATTAAGTACTACACTTTTGCTTGAGTGTATCCAGCACATACTACTGTCAAGTGGACTAGGGAGAGTATGACTAATGTGTGTTGTTGTCCAAAAAATAAACTTAAAAACGCTGTGCCACTTTATGAATAGGTTTGTGTTACACACACACACACACACACATAAATATATGGAAAGCTTGTGTTCACCTTTACACAATATCATTTATTTGGGAATGAAGCAGAGAGAATACACCTTGTCATTTTTCCCCCACACCATTAACGTCCCACAATAATCTTTTACTCCTCTCACCAACAGAGTATGCCTGAACAAAGGATTTCAGATACCCCAAGAGAACTGAAGCCAGAAGAGTAGCAAAAGGGATTCAATAAGAGATTATTAAGAGATCCATGAAGGACTGAGAAGGAAATTAACAACACTTGTGTACAAGAAAGACATCAATCATTCTCCGTCTCATCCCAGCGGGCAACTTGTTTAGATTTTTTTCTTGTACCAGGAAGAAAAGAATGTCAATAGCAAGCATTCCTCTAGTGATGTACAGCAAGGAAACACACACTGACTTGGAAGCAAAATCCACTTTGTTGCAGAAAATACTTTATTGAAACATTCTGGCTTCTGGCTTGAGAAATTTGATATGTAGGCCTAAATGTATGGTAACTTTATCACATGTCTGAAGTGAGATGAGCAGTCTGATGACACCATCCCCCATCACACTTTAATATTTTCTGTGTTTTATGCTTTGTTCCCCGTCATTAAAACATATTCAAAGTAAAGTAATAGCACTTATATATATCCTTCCTGCTCTATCTTTTCACAGTATTTTGAACCATAAAATGTTTCGCAAACCTATAAACCCAGAGCTGTATTGTATTTTTACTTTTTAATTGAAAATTAGAAAAGTGATTGACTTTCTTGATTTCCACTGAGCTTTTTATGATGGTTAAAGTTGGGGATCATGCGATGTTTATGTAAATGTATGGTACACTTTAAAATCACACAATTTAAAAAGTATTTGGTCTTTGGTCCTTAAGGTGGATCTTCATTACTAGTTTCTCTTCCCAAGGGTGGGGCTGTAATGGCATTCTGTAACTCGTGTGTTGCATATAGATCTCCTGGCTTTTATATACATCTTGTGATTGCACTATTGAAATTAAAGGAGAAGAATACCTCTGAACTTTATAATGTTAATATACTGAAGTAATTCTACACTTATTGTATGTGTATAGTTGGTATTTAAACACACATATGGAAGTGTAAAGTGCTCTGTACATTTGTAAATTATATAATGCTAAATGTTTATTCTCCTCTTCCATTTGAACTAATGGACTATCCCATATAGTGGGGCCCTAGATTTAGCTAATGGGAAGAGTGTTAGTTGCCTCTAAAGCTCTCTAGACTTTGAATGTGGTGATACCTATGGTGAAGCTGCTTCGGATCAGTTGTTTTTACCTATGAAATTGAGCTAACCTATGTTACATTGCATTGTTTGTACCATGGAGCTTTTGAGAATATGGACATTTATTTAGTTTTTATTGTATTTATTGAGTTTTTCAATGCTTCTTCATGAGCATTTAGTTGTGCTAAGAAAGTTTTTATTTTGTAGAATTTATAACTTGTATTTATTTGCATTGTTTGGCATTGACTTCTCTCATCTCACAATAAACTGTCACCTGTATGTTTTTCCCAATCTACTCATTGTCATACGAGCAAGTTAATTCTATCTAAAAGGCCGTTTTCCCAAATTACCAGAAGGATTATAACCAGACAGGGCCAGTCTCCTGCCCAGTCTACCCTTGATCCCTTACATGAAGTCTAATTTGTCATCTTCTCATTAAATAGTTTTTGAATAATTACACTCTGCTTTTCCCAAGGTAAGAGGTTGCTGTAATAATATATATATATATACAAGGAGACCTTGTGGAGGACTGTGTCACATTTAAATACATGTCATGATTACAGACTCTCATCTCCAAATAAGGCCAGGACTGTAAATCAAGTGTCAGTGATGAGTGGGTGAGAAAGGGTATTTTCAAGTAAGAGACATCTGGATAGATATTCCCATAAGGGATATTCACAGGACAGTTCAGAATAATTAACTAACACACCTATTAGTAAACCTACATGCAGCTTTAACCCCTAACAGGTTAAATGGCTACCCAATATGAAGGGGTGGGGATGGTGGTGGGGTCAGGTTCCATGTTATTATATCCCATGCTGCTTTTTGGAAAATATTGTCTGGTAGGGTGAAGGTTTGATTCATAAATATGAAAGTACATCCATCAAAAATAGATATGAGTAACTGAGTCAATGTAAACAAGAGGGGGTGTCACAAAAGACACTCTGCTGATGTTTCTCAGCATCGGTGAGCTGACAAACTCTCAAGATGGACATTTATAAATGCCTCAGGATGTCTGGATAGGGAGTGTCAAGGGACGAAACAATACATCTGTGCCTTTCCGTTAGAGGGCAGCTTGACATTTAACTTCTAAGGCTGAGGAAGAGATGTGGCACAAGAGATACACAATAACCACACATTCCCACTGATGGCACTTCAGTGAACAAAAGGCATACACCCCCCCAAAAAAAGAAAAGATATCCCGTGTGTAGATTGGATCAAGCACCTGACTGAGTAGCATGGTTCTACCGTTTTGAGTTATGTCTGGAGGAAAGATCTTGGTTAGAAGCAGCACAAAATATATAACCTCTTCTATGTGTCACATGTGTATATAGGCACATTTATTTTGAAATAACATAGTGTGCAGTAATAAAAGAAGATGCAATTAAATCTCTTTCACAAGAAATTACCTAATTGTGCTTCACCCCCTGTAGTTGAAAGATGTCGGTGAGGCTAAATAATGAATGCAATTAAGATTATCACATTTAATTGATCCAAACAATAAATGCAGTGTTGACCCTTTTTATGCTCACATTGCCTACAGACTAATCAAAATTGTAAGGATTGGAAATGAGGTAATTAGACATGCACACAGGCTGTTATCTTCATAAACATTTTTTAACCATGAAAATGGCAAAGACAAAAAAGTGAATATGGAAAGTGACAGCCACACAAAACAAAAGGGCACAGGAAAAGATTGTTCTTTGATTTCTGCAGAACGTTACAATGGTTTGTAATTCTCCAAGTGATCATCTGTCTCAAATCCAGAGAAGCACATAGAAATGAAATTAATACCTTCAAACAATGAACCACATAATCTAAACAACATTTTAGATGTACAATGTTTTTATGCCTCCCTTCATTAGCATTACTCAAGATAAATATTGTATGCTTAACAATATACCTTGTATGCTATATAAAGAAAACATATGTTGCATGTTTATTACTCCCCAATTGATGTATTAATCCACAAGCAATAATACAAGTCTACATTACCCATGCATTCACCTCTCATTGTACAGAGCTTTACTATATACATTACTTACACCTACTCAAAAATCACCTTGTAATGCTTGGGTCTCATCTGAGTAGGCCTATAGCTATTCCTGCAGTGCCTTGAAAAAGTATTCATCCCCCTTGGCCTTTTTCCTATTTTTTTTCATTACAACCTGTAATTTAAATAGATTTTTTATTTGGATTTCATGTAATGAATGTAGTGAAATGAAAAAAAAAAATGCATATGTATTCACCCCCTTTGCGATTAAGCCCCTAAATAAGATCTAGTGCAACAAATTACCTTCAGAAGTCACATAATTAGTTAAATAAAGTCAACCTGTGTGCAATCTAGGTGTCACATGATCTGTCACATGATCTCAGTATATATACACCTGTTCTGAAAGGCCCCAGAGTCTGCAACACCACCGAGCAAGCGGCACCATGAAGACCAAGGAGCTCTCCAGACAGGTCAGGGACAAAGTTGTGGAGAAGTACAGATCAGAGTTGGGTTATAAAAAAAATATCCAAAACTTTGAACATCCCCCGGAGCACCATTAAATCCATTATTAAAAAATTGAAAGAATATGGCACCACAACAAACCTGCCAAGAGAGGGCCGCCCACCAAAACTCGTGGACCAGGCAAGGAGGGCACTAATCAGAGAGGCAACAAAGAGACCAAAGATAACCCTGAAGGAGCTGCAAAGCTCCTCAGCAGAGATTGGAGTATCTGTCCATAGGACCACTTTAAGCTGTGCACTCCATAGAGCTGGTCTTTACAGAAAAAAAACATTGCTTAAAGAAAAAAATAAGCAAACATGTTTGCTGTTCACCAAAAGGCAAGTGGGAGACTCCCCAAACATATGGAAGAAGGTACTCTGGTCTGATGAGACTAAAATTGAGCTTTTTGGCCATCAAGGAAAACGCTATGTCTGGCGTAAACCCAACGTCTCTCATCACCCCGAGAACACCATCCACACAGTTAAGCATGGTGGTGGCCGCATCATGCTGTGGGGATGTTTTTCATCGGCAGGGACTGGGAAACTGGTCACAATTGAAGGAATGATGGATGGCGCTAAATACAGGGAAATTCTTGAGGGAAACCTGTTGCAGTCTTCCAGCGATTTGAGACTGGGACGGAGGTTCACCTTCCAGCAGGACAATGACCCTAAGCATACTGTTAAAGCAACACTCCAGTGGTTTAAGGGGAAACCTCTAAATGTCTTGGAATGGTCTAATCAAAGCTCAGACCTCAATCCAATTGAGAACCTGTGGTATGACTTAAAGATTGCTGTACACCAGCGGAACCCATCCACCTTGAAGGAGCTGGAGCAGTTTTGCCTTGAAGAATGGGCAAAAATCCAAGTGGCTAGATGTGCCAAGCTTATAGAGACGTACCCCAAGAGACTTGCAGCTGTAATTGCTGCAAAAAGTGGCTCTACAAAGTATTGACTTTGGGGGTGTGAATAGTTATTCACACTCAAGTTTTCATTTTTTTTTTGTCTTATTTCTTGTTTGTTTCACAATAAAAAAATATTTTGCATCTTCAAAGTGATAGGCATGTTGTGTAAATCAAATGATACAGACCCCCCAAAAATTAATTTTAATTCCAAGTTGTAAGGCAACAAAATAGGAAAAATGCCAATAGGGTTGAATACTTTCGCAAGGCACTGTAGCTGAATAAAATTAAAATAAAAGAACTGACGATCTTTAGCAATTGTGAATGATTTACACAGTTACAAATCATACCATAAATTGATCATCTATAATATGAAGTTAATTGCACCATCGCTGAGTTTTATGTTTAATTACCATTTAGAGGCAGTATGACCAAATAGCAAGACTGCCCCCTGGCTTATTTATTTATAACTTAACAACTACTATATTTAGACTACATCAGTAAAGAGTACATGAAAACATACTAAAATAAATAATAATACAAATAAAATATCACAAGTTCCTAAGGACTTTTAACCAGCTCACCATGCCTTAAAAGGAGTCAGAATGGGAAGTCATGAAACTCTCTCATTTAGCCCCTTCCAATTCAAGATGATTAAATCATTTTAAATGACCAACAGTGTGACAACCTGCACCTCCTTCTAAGTAAAGTTAATATCAAATGAGAGTCTGAAAGCTAAAGAGAAGACCATGGCAGAGCAAATTCAGTCGAGGATAGTTTCAGTGCTGTGAGCATTATTGATTTAAATTTCTCATAAATGTCTTTTCAGGCCAAAGTTTGCACAGCTATTCTTTAATGATCTTTTAAATTGTTTTTGATGTAAACTAGTTTATTTTTCAGCATGTTAAACATGACTACTTTCAAGTGTTCTAGCTTTTAAAAAAACAAGGTTAATTTAGAAAATGTAAAATCCTTCCTGTGATACGAGTTCTGATGATCTGAATTAAATGCACCACTCATGACACAATCTATTGGTTTCTTCAAAGGCAAATGAGAAAAAAAAGAAAATGCAAGATGAATTAAACATGTCCAGTAATTAGAGAATTCCTCATAAAGAAGACATCTCAGAAATCTGTCTTCCAAAACCTAAAATTTGTTATTAATGTAATTTAGAAAACCACAGCAACTGCACCTATCAAATTGCTTAGAACTAATGCATGGTGAATGTGTTTAACAAAATTAGAAGTGAGGATCATTTTTATGGGAGCATCAATTAGAATGCAAATATATACATATTTTGATGCCTTGGATTCCGTGTTATTTGTCCTGGTATGAACTTTAAGCATCATATGGACAGGATTGTGGATGCCCTCCTTGTCACACAGTAATATACGTAAAATGCAGGGGGGGGGTAATATGGCAAACAACATTCAAAATGAAAATCTTTACTTTAAAGTTAATCTGAAGTTCAAATTTATTTTACTTATGAAAATAACATTAGGCCTTAGGCTGATTTCTCTCCAGGCAGGGAGTTACCTTCCCCATGTAAATTAATACAACACGGAAGAGAGCAACAACAACAAACAGTAGGAAAAACACCATCATCAATATGTAAGGAACAGACAGTATCGGTCCAGCACCCTGTACAATGGGTACCCAGTATCTTCATTAAAAAATCATGGCTTATCAGAGGGAAAATTTTTAAAAAGTTAATTTGGTCTTGATACCACTACATTTATGTAGCATGATTCTGTTAAATGATGTATTTAACTTGATATGCTTCTAAAAATGTTTTTCTCCTTTTATGCGCTATATATTTTACTTTACCAGTGTGGACTAAACCACACTGTTGTCTGACTGGAAAACAACACATACGCGCATCTCATACATTTCTCAGTTTTTATTATTTTAAATAAAATAATTATTTAAATAAATATTTAAATAAAAAGGTACATAACAAATACTCACATGAAACCCATCATCTCTCATTTTTGTAACTGGTTCTCTCCACAGAGGCGGAAATGTTTTAAAAGTTAGCTCGTTAGAACACTACTTCAAGCAGAGTACTAATGTTTTCCATTCTTAATTATGCATAAATTAGTGGAATTGATGGAAACATTATGTATGTCACAAGAAGTTCAGAGCTAAATTAAATACTAAGATGATAAAGATGCTGAAGAATGTGTAGCTGTTTAAGAGAAAGAGGATACATATAATTTGAAACAAACACTGAAGAGCTTAGTATGCAAGTCAGAACTTTTTTTGTTTTATTGTAATGCAGATATTTATTATGTCCCATTAAATACCTTTTCCTACTATGGCAACATTATTTAGATTCCCAGAAGACCATAATATCATACTTTTAAATTTTTTTTTTTCTATTTTTCTATTTTACATTACAAACCCCGTACACAGGGTTTCCAGCAGTAATTAAAAAGCACTTCCAAGGGGTTGGGAAAGTTATTTATTGATTTTCACACACCAAGTTAAGTGGCTTCCACCTGCATTAAATTGTTGTGATTCACATCATTTCAGAATAAATTCAGCAGAAATTGTTGGTTAACACTACAGAAAATCAACAGATATCAAATTAACCCAAGTGTCAAATTATCTGGGTAAGGTATGTTATCCAAGGTAAAGGGAAATAGATTATAGATTATAGAAATTATATTAATTTAGGTGATAGCGACAAATGTTTCTAATATTGAAATGCTAATGAGAGGACTGTAGTTTTTGTTTTCCCTTTGAAACATTTTTGCAGTTACATCACTCTGACATCATAAAACGAATGCTTGTAAAGTTTCTGAGGTTAAAGCTAAGCTAATTTTATGAATGCCCAGTGGAGACTTAATAGTTTCCCTATTGTCTGTTGAAGATTGACATTTTTCAGTTTAAAACTAAAACAAACAAAAAACACCATTATAGTGTTTCCCTTTTGCCCCATGATCATCTACCATCTGCCATTGGTCACCTCCAACCTTTACGAGAATGCAAGTAAGTTAATTATTCCTCAGCACAAGCTGTGGAACTTCCATTTTAAGCAGAGAGCTTCTCAAGGAGGTGAGAGACATTTCTTCACTTTCATAAGAGCTTTTTAACTGCCCTGCCATGTATGCCCTTCCCTGCTCAGAACTGGTTCCGCTACATATACGCTAATGGACAAAAGTGGATGATCGAATGCCATTGTTTCAAACTCTGAGTATTCCAATAAATAAATACACATATATTGACCCTGGTCTAAGTAAGACGCTATAGCGTGCTCGTTTGTATACAAAGAAAAAAGCTGCATTTTTAAAAATGTTTAGTCTGGAGGCTCTGTGCGCTTTGTTAAGACACCCAGGAGCAGATGGTCCTGCAGCGTGTGGATGGAGACAATACAACATCCATGGCACAGAGCCAAGTTTAAATATCATACACAGATGCGAAACAAGACATTAGACAGCTCTAATTACCAATAGATGGCCAATAGAAAATGTTACTCAGTGATATTCCTCGCGTTGACGAGTTGCCTTCTAAACCTGCTATTACATTTCTGGCTTGGGTGGTCATATGGTGTTTTGATCCTACTAAAAGTATTATACAGTTTGGCTTTTAATTCACAGATAGACAGTTTGGAGTTTTTATTTTGTTTTTGTTTTATTTTGTTTTTTCTTTCCTATGTTCAACCCTTGAAGATTCTCCTGTTCCTATTCCTAAGACTTAGGCCCTTTGCATGGTGGGCTCATTGTGACACCATGTGTTTAACAAATAAACTAAAAGTAACAATGTTACCCAAAAACATGTAAGCAAACAAAAACAAAATCTAAAACCTACCTTAGAACTTTCCCCTTGCCAAAACAATCATTAATAGTCAAGGTTAGATTTGACTAGTGTATGGAATTGACCTGATTTGTCCTATGAACATGTTTGAAGCTTAGTTAAATTTATCTTTAAATCCTTTTAAGCGATGCGTTGTGATACAAAGCTGGAAAATAAGCAGTTTAATGATAATTTCCAGCTCAAAGGTTGAAATGAGAATTTTGATCCGGTTATTATGTACAGAAAGATTTGGATTTAACCTCTGTGAAAGAAAGGGGGCTTATTACAGAGAACAATCCCTCTGCATTAATTCGCCTCCATTTAGGCTAGTAACCCTTTGATAAGGAAATCAATAACCTCTTAAACGTGTTGATGTTTATTTTAATTATTGTCTTGTTATTGACTGTATTAACAAGAACTCATGGGTTATTATTCGACTCTGTTCATGAGCATGTTAAAGTTCCACCCCAGACTCTCAACACTTTTTTTGAGCATGTTGCCTGTCTGTATAAAACAGTATAAATGAGTGATACGTCTGTCTTCTGATTATAACCGTGTATCCATTAATCCTATACTCTTCTGCTTCAGTGAAACAAGTCATTCACAGAGGCTTGTATATTAGATCGGTCTCCTGGGCTTGGAGCATGTTGATCCTGATATTAAATTTAAATCAACTGAGTGTTAGAACTGTAATTGGCACATATGTCAATCACTTATCATTTGTCGTGTGATGATGTACAACTTGTGTGACAGTGTTTAATGCATCATCTATCAATTGTGCATACAGGTTTAGAAAAATGGTTTTGCAAACACCTGAAGACATAGAACTGGAGAATGTTTATATTTTGCAAACTTTTTTGGCCAAAAAAAAGAAAAGAAAAAACAAGAACATTTCTGTCATAATGCATTATATTATCTTTGCTGTACATTTTCCCCCCAAAATACAGCTTGGACTCAAAAAATATCAAATTAATAAAATAAAATGAAATGAGCTCCCCACTTATATAGACTTATATGTATTAACTGGAAGAATTGGGGATCAGTGAGTGCCAATTCAATTTTGCCATCCAGTCATATCCTCTTTTCTCCAATAAACCCTTAAAGTGTTACTGTGCTTTTGAACTCGGGGAACTGAGACCAGCCCCGATGGTTTTCATCTAGCTTTGCCAGGTGGTGGCTCAACAGATTAATCAATCCCAGCAGATTTTCTCTCTGCAGCTGATGAGAACATGAAAGCGAGTTTTATGACAAGGTCGGTGTGACCGGGACTCAAACCGGCAATATTTCAGACTTGTAGTTCATCTCGAACATGGAGCCTTATGCCAAGACATCCAAGGAGTTCAACAACAGTACCCACCGAGTCATTTGTACTGCACAAAAGAAATCCATGGCCAAACGGGACAACCTGATAAATCATTTCTGCAAAGTACAGATAGCTAAACAAGCTAGCAGTTTGCCCCACTCTCCCAGGCTTATAAAGGCATATTGATCTTCCCTGTTCTTTAGCTCCATATCAACTGACAGTTAGTTTCCTTATTTATGACTCATTTGTTGGCATACTCAAACAATGTAGATATTATTTAGTCAGGTATAGTTTATTGAAACCATGTGTATGAGTACAGCCATGTGCTGTTCCCCCTAAGCTTTTCAACTGCAGGAGTTTTGTTAGTTTGTTACAGCAACAGAGTGGAGAAAAAAACAAACATGGACTAGAAACAAACTTGCAATGGAACAATGAATGATGAAAAATAAAAATCCTGTATTTATCTGCTGGACACTCTCAATGACATGAGCCAGTGCATTTAGGTAGGGCTGTGCCCATATACATTCATATACCATTTAGGAGTGTACCGAGGAGGCTGGGATTAACGTCTGGTGGTTGAGAAATTCTTTACGAAGTAGGCAGAATATTAACAACAGAATATAATATTTAAAATATTAACTTCAAAAGGAACATTTTAAATACACTTACAATACAACACTATACAATAAATACTTAAAAGAACAATTTTTTTAAAGTTTAACAAGCGTGTGCTTTCAGTTTTGTTTATCGATATTCTGTGACAAAATTTTTTTTTTTTTTTACTTTGTACAGGTTTAAGGATGATCACATGAGAGTTGCAATGTTCCCTGCCATACTGAAGACTCACTGTGATGGAGTGCTGGTGTAGTTTTACCATTTCAGGGAATCTGTGTTTATGATTTCTCTATCATATGAAGGGCTCTGTTGAGTCCAGCAGTTCCTTAGTGGGAGGGGGTGCTGCTGTATCAGCAACTGCTGCTCCTTCACCCTTCACCCTCCTCTAGTCCTAGCAGTTTGTCTAGAAGTAGATCCTTAGTTTCCTCCAAATTCTTAACCTTGGGTTAAGAAAAGTAGCTTTCAACAAAAGCTTCTGTGTTGTTTCCAGTTGGTATTTGATGTCCTGCCAGGTTGGGATGAGGTGCTGGTAACACTGATTGTCACACAGGACTTGCCGTATGGCCGGAGCTTGTTCCAACACTCAGTCAATCATTTTAATTTGTGATCCCCATCGAGTAGCACAATCCTTACAAATGTATTGTACATGTTATAGGACACATTTAACAAATGTGAGGACCAGACATTAATAATACTTGTATTAATGTATATTATAAATAATAAATAACTATAATACATAATAAATAACTGTTTTGTAATAAATAATAAATAACTATTTTGGTATCATAAATAAAGAACTTACCAAGATGAGATTGTGTTGCTGGAGACCTCACTCCTGCTGAAGATCCCTCTTCTTCAGCCAGCTCTGTGAAAAAGCACTGATGAGATTTTACAGTCCCAGTGCTCTGTTGGTGTGGTTCACTCTCATTTGCCACAGTATTTGAGACGGCCAAGTGCAAGTTATGACTAAAGCAGTTTACCCACACGATTTGCAGTATTGTTTATTCTGATTGTTACAGTGAGACTAATGAATGTGGTCATATCAGTTGGTACTTGACCACATGTCTGTTGTCCCAGAAAAATAATCAAAGTCTTTTACTTATTTGACAATTTTAATCTCTGTCTGTTATATAGGTCTGGGATAGCTGTGGTTGAAATAAATGTTCTCCCTGGAACCTCATACTGCTGGTCAAATGCATGAAGCGTGGCCTTAAATGTTGTTTTCTCAACTGTGTTGAATGGTAGCATTCCCACTGCCAAAAAGTGAGTGACTGAGTCGGCAAATCTTCTGATACACTCATGTGTCGTGGACCAGATGTGGATGAGGAGGCTGTCTGTTCCGATGAAGATGCGGATGCAGCAGAAGACATCAATTTGGCAAAGGCATTGGGGTGGCATTAAGTGCTGTCTTAAATTACTTGTGTTTCCTGATTTCACTGCAAACTTCTTGTTGCACAAACAACCAATTGTTTCATCTAAATTGTGTCATCTCAATTTTCAGGCTCCCCTTTGTCGATAAAACCAAAATGAGCCCAAACTGGAGCTGTCACATTTGCCTTTGTTGTTGTTTTTTTATGATCCCTCTGAAGAAATACAGTATATAGCCTAGGCTAGGGTCAGCAGCAATAGTCTGCACCCTTCTGCAGGTCACAAGGATGGCCGAAGGAAACCCCAGGTGAGGTGTGTGGATGCTGAATGGATGTGTGTAATGTAGCCTAATTCTATTTGGAGATGTGGAGTCCATGCCTCGACGGGTCAGGGCTGTTTTGGCGGCAAAAGGGGGACCTACACAATATTAGGCAGGTGGTCATAATGTTATGGCTGATCGGTGTACATAGCGCAATGAGTGCAGGGACAGAGAGAGACTGATGCCCATGAATAGGGAGACCACATGATCAGCTGGTGGAGGGACCGCTTCAAAAAACTGGTAACGGTGTGTAAAATCAAAAGGACCATTGGTTCTGGGGTAATAGAATCAAATCCAGGGCCCTAACTTATAGGTAAAAGTCTATGTTTGCAGGGGAAGTGACACAAGTGTTACATTAAAAACAATTCTTAAATGGTAGTATAATTCCCGATCACATTATCAAAGTGTTGGAGCCCAAAAAAGCATCCCGTCTTATCATAACAATACTAAACACTAAAACGTATGGGGCGCCAAATGTAAAACAATGCAAACTTTTTTCAAGTGCCTTTTTTCTCAGATTTAACTTAAATCTTGTGTGTTTTTCCAGATTTAGTAAATAATTAAGCCTTGAAAGACCTGAGGTCTTGTCAAATTTAAATACAATAAATGACATATCAGCTCTGCATAAATATTCAAGTGTATATGAATATATATATATATATATATATATATATATATTTTTTTTTTTTAATTTGAATGGAATATGTAAAATGTTGTTGTATAGTTCTGTCTGTCTGTCTCTCTCCCCCTGCACACCCACTTTTCTGGTTCCATGTGTAAAACACGTCGAACCACTCTCTCCCCCACAGTCCTTTGTGCATCCCAGAATGCCTTGCGGAGGAAGCGGTGACGTCGCCCCAATGCTTGGTAACTCCACCCTCCAAAGGAGGGAAAGGAAGTAGAGAAGCGAGGGCTGAGCCAATCCACATGCACATCCGGGACACTGCCCTCTGTTGATTGGACATTATGCACCTTTTGTTTAGAACCGTATAAAAATCAAACCCGGAAGTTATCTGTAAGAAAAAGCTGTTTGAACCCGAGACCGCCTCGCGTTCACTCTGTTCTTCTTCTTCCGGGCCGGCCTGAATAAAATACTTATTTTCCATTTGCAACACAACTCCTGTGGTGCCGTTTTCGTCAATTTAAGGGGGTTTCTTCAAGCCTATATTTACATTTATTAAATATTATAAATGCTAAATCTCTGTTTTGAAAAATAAATACATATATAGCTTTAAAATAAATGTTTAGTTTTCATCTAAATATTAAATATAAATATAAATATAATACATAAATGTAAAATATAAATACAAATATTATATATAAATGTTACATCTAAATCTAAATATTAAATCTGGAGTTTGCAATATAAATATTTTAATTTTAGCATTTAAATGTATAATTAGCATTTGGATTTAGATTTAACATTTAGATTTAAACAACATAGTTGTTTAATCATTTCCATTATTAACTTCTTGCAAATCAACTAATTCTTGAGATGTTATCCCTCCAATCTGTGTGTAGGCCTAGATCTTACAGGTCCTTAATTTTAAAGGTAGAGACTGGAAATGCAATATTTGCTGGTTTGATTTGATGGACAACGTTAATACGAATTTCACAATTAGCTTTCCATGTTATCTTCTTCATTATCGCCACCATTGTCATAATTTTCATATTTTTTTCTTTTTCTTTTTATTCTGTTCCATTTTCTTTTATATGTTAAGGAATATTATTGCAAGTCCACAAAGAATGCCAATATTAATTATTTAGTGCTATGACTATATCAATATAAACCAAGCCTGTTACTATTTACTAGTCGTTTTTGTTCTCCCTGAAGCGACCCACACCTCCAATTGTGTCTTGCACAGTCCAGGAGTCTATTGTGGAACCTGGTTCAGAACAAATGTAAAAAACAATTACAAGTAGGATTTACTTTGAATAACCCACCACCAAACAAATATACTACTACTTACTACTTACTACTACTAATAATAATACTATTAAAGGCGTGCTATACAACTTACTCTGACTGATTCTATTTTCACACACAATTGTGTTTGATAAGCATTTTATTACTCCTCTTCATCCCCAATGAGACATAGGGCTGTAATGAGTTGTCTTCATTTATCCCTGTCCTTCGCTGCATGTTGTGGGGGGTAGAGGGAAACCCCACCACAATCACCTACTACACCATCCTTATTTATTTATGAGGGAAAGGAAACCTCCAAGACTTTATTTTTGCACTTTGCATTGCGCTTATATAATGTAAGTCGCCCTGGATAAGGGCGTCTGCTAATAAATAAATAATAATAATAATAATAATAATAATAATAATAATAATAATAATAATAATAATAATAATAATAATAATACTTACCTCCAGACCCCGGGGCAGCCAACACAGACACCAGGTTACAATAAAAAATAAACAATGTATTAGTTCCTACAATAAAATGTCCGTTCACATATTAACAAGCTATCACTCCACCAACCCCACAATCCAAGGGGGGGCAAAATAGTCCATAATTCCAGTGAGAGCCACAGGTATATCACTGTACTGTAAGTTTCCAAATCAGTCCCGGAAGCTCCTTCAGCCAGAGGGAAAACTCCACTCCCTTGCCTGGAGCCATCATCTTGGTTCAGCTCACTCCAGCTCACGTCTGCAAACTCCACTACTGGCTGTTGGTGAAGAAACAGAAGCGTGCAGCACTGCCTCTACACAGTCCTGCCCGGCGGGACTAGACAGACCCAGGAGGCACTCGGCTCCACCACGCCCTTTCCCGGACTACCGGCAGGTGGTCATGGGCAATGTATCCGTCCTGCCCTAATCTCTACAAGAAAACTACAAGTCCTGTGAATTACATTTATGACCCAGGGTTACAATCAACTGTAAACTAGCTAGCATTAGCCGTATCATCATTAACATGAACTAACAGTTATCACTCAGTGAAATCAATTAAACAAAATAGATAGCTTTTTCAACTGCACATCTCAAATGAGATTGACTCCATGGAAGATGTTACAGGGGAAAACAAAACAGAGAAGCAATCAACAATTAACATTACATGAGGCTGGTGTAGAAGACCTTAATCCAGGTATGAGTAAGATCTATAGATACAACAACAAAGGGGAAAAGATTGTTCCGTGACTAGTATACAATCCAGACTGAAGGATAATGTTTTGCAATGATTGCAAAACTACAGGCAAAGTGGAAGCGAGGACCAGTATGCATCTTACGCTGCTGTACTAAAGGGACTAGCAAAATTAAAAACAAACAAATCACCTGGGCCAGATGGTATATTTCCAACAGTACTTAAAGAAATGAGGGAAATTATTTATAGGCCGCTAACTCAATATTCCAAGTGACACTTAGAACAGGGGATGTGCCAACTGATTAGAAAACAGCAAATGTCATACCAATCCACAAGAAAGGGGACAAAACTGAGCCAGGAAATTACAGACCAATCAGTCTCACCTGCATCACTTGTAAAATGTTGGAAAAAATAATTAGACCGAAAATAGAGGAGCATCTTAATGAAAAACATATTCCTGGAGATAGTCAACATGGGTTTAGACGAGGCAGATCATGTTTTTCTAATTTATTACAATTTTTTGAACATGCAACTGCAGCTGTAGATCATGTGAAAGCATATGATATGATATACTTGGATTTTCAGAAAGCTTTTGATAAGGTTCCACACCAAAGACTGATCCTGAAATTGGGAGCTGTAGGCATTCAGGGTAATGTAAGTAGATGGATTATGAACTGGTTGATGTATAGGAGACAGAGGGTGTCGATTAGAGGAGTTGCTTCTAACTGGAGTAAGGTTGTTAGTGGAGTTCCACAGGGATTAGTATTAGGGCCTTTGCTGTTTCTAATCTATATTAATGATCTGGACTCTGGGATAGTTAGCAAACTTAGGTGCTCAGCAGATACAATCTCAGCAGCACAGGTTATTCAAAGGGACTTTGAATATTCAGTTGTGTGCCGACACCTGGCAGATGAAATTCAATGTGCAAGGTATTACATGCAGGTAACAAAAATGTCCACTATAATTACACTATGGGAGGAAAAGAACTAGATGAAGTAACTTATGAGAAAGACCTAGGAGTCTATGTGGACTCCTCACTTTCTCCATCCAAACAGTGTGGGGAAGCAATAAAAAAGGCAAACAGAATGTTAGGGTATATTGTCAAAAGTGTAGAATTTAAAACAAGGGCAGTAATGTTCAGACTGTACAATGCGCTAGTTAGACCTCATCTGGAATACTGTGTACAGTTCTGGGCACCACACTTCAAGAAGGATATTGCTGCTTTAGAGGCAGTTCAGAGGAGAGCAACCAGACTTATTCCAGGTCTGAAGGGAATGTCCTACTGAGAGACTGAGGGAACTGAACCTTTTCACCCTGGAACAAAGGAGACTAGGTGGGGACTTGAAGTTTTCAAAATCATGAAGGGCATCGACCACATTAAACCAGAAGAGCTTTTCCAGATTAGCAGGGACACACGGACCCGGGGACACAAATGGAAATTGGGCATTCAACACATTAAACAGGATAAACTTCTTCACACAGAATTGTCACAATCTGGAATAAACTACCCAGCGATGTGGTTGAAGCTGAAAATTTGGGAACATTTAAAAATAGACTGGATAGGATCCTTGGATCACTTAGTTATTAATGGACACCAAACGAGCACGATGGGTCGAATGGCCTCCTCTCATTTGTAAACTTTCTTATGTTCTTATGTTCTTTGTGTGTGCATGTACATTTACATGTCTACATTTACATGTTGTCATGTCCTCTGGCTGACCTTCCTGAAGATCACCACCAGATGTTGCCCTTGGCACAGTTGTGTCATGTTCTTTCCCTGATTCTCTGCTTACATTCACCTGATCATTGAATAATCATCCTTATCTTACTGAGCAATTACCACACCTGCCCTTCATTTCCCTGCTCACCAGCCCCTTGTATACTTGTTTTTTCCCTGCTTCCTGTGTGAAGTCTTGTTTGCCTCTGGTGCAACATTTCCAAGCCTTTTTCCTATGTTTATCTCTTTGTGAACCGGACCTTGGCCTTTCCCTTTTTTAGGCAATGCTTCCTGGATTTCCTGTCTTGACCTGTTCACCTGATCTCTGACACCATGCCTGTTTACTTGACCATGTCTTTTGGATTGCCCCACACCTGAGTCCTCAACCCCTGGCCACATCGGCGTTACACGTGAAGTACTTTGCATTATTTTTATATGTAATATCTGTAGAGAGAATGTATATTTTGCTTTGTTATAAATGACTGATTTCTTCTATGGTGGAGAAAAAAGCACCATAGACTTTGCGGTCATAAAGAAGGAGTGAAGACTTATTTTAAATACAATCTGTTTCATCCTTCTTTAGCATGATTCTGAATTTGTCCCAGATCTTCTAAATAGAATGTCTCTTTTCACGTAAATGAGTCTCATAATCTGGCACATTGGTTTGACATTTTTCTGTATTTAAAGCTTTGAGCTATGCAAATACCATACAGCTTAATAATCAGTGCATCTACATACTGTATGTAGGAAGCTCTAAAGCCCTGCTCTCATTTACTAAAGTCAAGCAGCCCTCAATTTCAAGTTTAAGTGGGTAAATTACTGTGTGAATTAAAGCCTAAGAGCCTTATTGGAAATGTAAATATAAATGGGCAAAACTACAATAAAAATTGTTATTTTATAATTTAGCATTTGAAAGGTGAGTGTTGATGAACAGTATTAAGCAGGATTCATGAGGAAATAAAATGTACTAAAGGATTACCTAAAAGGATGCCTTGTATTTTAATGCAATGAAAAGACCATAAATCATCTATTTAAATGCCATTGAATAGTGTGCATAGAAAAAATGTATATATGAAAAATAAACAAATACAGAAATCCCTTGACAGAGCAAATGTTTATTTGTGATCAATGATTGTTTCATTAGAGTTTATATCTATATATACAATACTGGATTTTATATGTTGTTTAACAAAATTATCACTTCATTCAATTATCTAAATACAATATGAAAAACATATATGTCAGCAAATAAAATGTATACCAAGATTAGCAGATTCTGCAGGAATTTGAACATTGGCCCATTTTGACAATAGCCAGTGATATCAAGATGTATTACTTAGTTGGTAGCAGAATCGTTTGTACACCAAAAACGTTTTATTGTGTCTTTTCTGTTCGTTTGTGTTTTTGCTCCCCAACATCTGTGTTCAAAGACATTTCAGATTAAACTTTGACTTAAATCATGGTTGTGTTTCTTGTAACACAGATTCAGATTTACTTATCTTGACTGTACTACAGTGAGGGAAAAAAGTATTTGATCCCCTGCTGATTTTGTACATTTGCCCACTGACAAAGAAATGATCAGTCTATAATTTTAATGGTAGGTGTATTTTAACAGTGAGAGACAGAATAACAACAACAAAATCCAGAAAAACGCATTTCAAAAAAGTTATCAATTGATTTGCATGTTAATGAGGGAAATAAGTATTTGACCCCTTCGACTTAGTACTTGGTGGCAAAACCCTTGTTGGCAATCACAGAGGTCAGACATTTCTTGTAGTTGGCCAACAGGTTTGCACACATCTCAGGAGGATTTTGTCCCACTCTTCTTTGCAGATCCTCTCCAAGTCATTAAGGTTTCGAGGCTGACGTTTGGCAACTCGAACCTTCAGCTCCCTCCAAAGATTTTCTATGGGATTAAGGTCTGGAGACTGGCTAGGCCACTCCAGGACCTTAATGTGCTTCTTCTTGAGCCACTCCTTTGTTGCCTTGGCTGTGTGTTTTGGGTCATTGTCATGCTGGAATACCCATCCACGACCCATTTTCAATGTCCTGGCTGAGGGAAGGAGGTTCTCACCCATGTTTCCACCTCCATGTTTGACGGTGGGGATGGTGTTCTTGGGGTCATAGGCAGCATTCCTCCTCCTCCAAACATGGTGAGTTGAGTTGATGCCAAAGAGCTCGATTTTGGTCTCATCTGACCACAACACTTTCACCCAGTTCTCCTCTGAATCATTCAGATGTTCATTGGCAAACTTCAGACGGGCCTGTACATGTGCTTTCTTGAGCAAGGGGACCTTGCGGGCGTTGCAGGATTTCAGTCCTTCACGGCGTAGTGTGTTACCAATTGTTTTCTTGGTGACTATGGTCCCAGCTGCCTTGAGATCATTAACAAGATCCTCCCGTGTAGTTGATTCCTCATCATTCTCATGATCATTGAAACTCCACGAGGTGAGATCTTGCATGGAGCCCCAGACCGAGGGAGACTGACAGTTATTTTGTGTTTCTTCCATTTGCGAATAATCGCACCAACTGTTGTCACCTTCTCACCAAGCTGCTTGGCGATGGTCTTGTAGCCCATTCCAGCCTTGTGTAGGTCTACAATCTTGTCCCTGACATCCTTGGACAGCTCTTTGGTCTTGGCCATGGTGGAGAGTTTGGAATCTGATTGATTGATTGCTTCTGTGGACAGGTGTCTTTTATACAGGTACGAGCTGAGATTAGGAGCACTCCCTTTAAGAGAGTGCTCCTAATCTCAGCTCGTTACCTGTATAAAAGACACCTGGGAGCCAGAAATCTTGCTGATTGATAGGGGATCAAATACTTATTTCACTCATTAAGATGCAAATCAATTTATAACTTTTTTGAAATGCGTTTTTCTGGATTTGTTTGCAGTTATTCTGTCTCTCACTGTTAAAATACACCTATCATTAAAATTATAGACTGATCATTACTTTGTCAGTGGGCAAACGTACAAAATCAGCAGGGGATCAAATACTTTTTCCCTCACTGTATGTTTTACTGTAAATGGTGAAATCCCTGCAGAAATGTATGTGTAACCAGACTCATTGTGTACATGAGCTCCTCTGTAAGAGTATATACATCTCCTCCTTTATAAATGCAATAATGAAACATCAATAAGCACAGTAGTATAAAGTCTGACCCTGTAACCAGGGTTGGGGTCAATTCAATTTAAATTGAAATTCATGTGCTAATTCCAACTCAAATCTTATACTTTTTTTAATTGATCAATTCCAATTTGAATTCTTAAAGATTCTTGAAATTCAAATTCATGAATTGGAATTGTGAATATTTAGTATTCAAATTGGAATTGAATTAGAATTTTCAGAAATTGAATTGGAAATGCTTTTCATATGCCTTGTTTTAATCATTTTACCATTTTACCCTTTTTAATCCATTATGAATCCTCTATAATAATGTATTATCTGTTCTTAAACTATTTTATTTTGTAATAATTGTGTTTTCATCACATTTATCAATGATTTAGTCCAGTGGTTCTCAAACTGCGGAACGCCCCCAGGTGGTACGCCAGACTACCCTGTAATATGTAATATGTTGTTGCACAGAAAAATGTGTAATTAAAATAATAATAATAATAATAATAATAATAATAATAATAATAATAATACAAGAGCCCGATACAGACTGCTGGTGTTAGCAAGCGCCGGAAAACGGCAACAAGGCAGTACGATCACAAATTATCTAAGTTTGGGATTTATTTACACCGGGAAGGAGGAAGAGTCGAGACCACAGTGTGTCGTGTGCTGTGAGATGCTCAGCAATGAAAGCATGAAGCAGCGCATCTGAGGCGAAACCGAAACCTGCGATCCTGAAGGATCTGAGCCTGTTGATTTTTTAAGAGGAAACTTCAAAGATCTGAAGCAGCACACGTCCACCATAAGGAACAGCGCTACTGCAGTTTCCAAAGCCCAAGAAGCATCTTACCATGCTAGTCTGTGCATTGCTAAAGCAGGTAAGCCCACACTATTGGTGACGAACTTTGTTTACCATTTTGGCAAAAGAGCTGACGCATTATGTGTGGAGAAAAAGCTGCTAAACAGCTCGAGCTGGTGCCCCTTTCACTCGCAAAATTATTGATATGGTACATGATGTCAGAAGTATGCTGATAGAGTGCATTAAGATGAGCAGATGCTTTTTACTACAATTAGATGAGTCTACTGATGTCGCTGATTTGGCCAATTTGCAGGTTTATATTAGATATGAGTTTGAGGGCATGTCCCATGAGGACTTTCTGTTCTGTTAAGCCGCTACCATCAAGAACTATACAGGGGAGCATATTTTTCTACTGAATGAATTAATTTATCGAAGAGAATGGCATCGACAGGAGAAAATGTGTAGGAGTTTGTACAGAGTGATGACAGGCCGACACAGCGGTGTATTTGCCCGGATTAGAGAGGTCGCTCTGGATGTGAAGTGGACGCACTGCAGCATGCAGTCAAGAACATGCCTGAGGATTTAAAATCTGCGCTAGACTCTGCTGTCAAAGTAGTGAATTTTATCAAAGCTCGATCAATGAATTCACATCTGTTCAGTGTGCTTTGTAATGAAATGGTCAGTGAACATGTGCAGCTTTTGCTACATACTGAAGTGAAATCAAGGGGCAGAGGCTCACGGGGCTCTGCACTCTGAGGTCCAGATGTTTCTGCATATCCAGAAATCTCCTTTGGCAAGTCTATTTGATGATCCAGTATGGCTGGTACAATTAGCTTACCTGGCTGAGATATTCTCACGTTTGAATGAGCTGAATATGGGACTGCAAGGGCTCTCTTTAACAATTTTTGATGTGTCTGACAAGATCACTGCTATGAAGTAAAAGCTGCAACTTTTGTTAATAAAATCAAGGCAGGCAATGTCTCTGTTTTCCCAACTCTGGAGAACCATCTGCACAGATATGGTGTGGCACTTGATGCTGCAGTTTGTGATGTGATTGTTGTGCAACTTTTGTCATTGGAAGAACAGTTCTCAGAGTATTTTCCAGTAGAGGCCACACCAAAGTGGATCAAGAACCCCTTTACTGTTGATGTCACCGGAATACCCGAGGATCTGTCCTGTGCAGGAGAAGTTGCTTGAGTTAACATCTGATGATACTTTGAAGTCAGAATTTAAACAACTGTGACATCTGGATCCAAAGACAGAGTGACTACCCAGCCCTCTCATTAAAGGCTGTGTGGTTTTTGATGCCTTTTGCTACTACCTATCTTTGCGAGAAAGATTTATCTGATCTAACTGCAATCAAGACAATGTATCGCAACAAAATGAATGCTGAGCCAGATCTGCGTTTAAAGCTCACTGCCCTCGTCCCTGACATTGCAAGGCTTTCCTCGGCTAAACAGTCTCATCCCTCTCACTAAAAGTGCTCAGTGCTATTTTTATTATTTGTGCATGTGCATGCCTGCGCTCATGTTGGTCATTGGGATTTTCTGTGGTTCCTATGAGAAGGTGACTTGTAGGTGGTACTTGGATGCTTTGGTTTGATCAGGGGTGGTACTTGGTTAAAAAAAGTTTTAAACAATGATTTAGACAATACAGTGTTTTCAAGACAATGTTTTATTACTAAAATTAAAGGAAAATGCTTCCTGGCCTCCTAGCAACTGAGGAATTTCTATTATCTGAATCTCAGCCAATGAGACATGTTTTTGACTTGGACTGTTACTGAGAACCCTGATTTTGTGATTGAACCTGGACTGGCTGAGGACCAACTGGCTACTGATTTGGACAAACACTTTCATAATGTCAGAGAAGCCTCTGGTGTTTGATCACTTTGAAAACTTAAGTGATGGTAACAAAGAAGGAAACCATTAAGGATTAAGGAATTGGTGTGGGATAAATATCAAATTGGAATTGAGTTTGCAGAATTGATCCGAATTTGGAATTGAGATTAATTGAATTCAAAAGGAATTTAGGAAAGTGTTTTGGATAATGAATTGATTTGATGGAATTTAAAATAATTTAATTGGAATTTAATTAGTGGAATTAACCCCAACCCTGCCTGTAACCATCTCTAACCAATAATATAGATTGTCAGACACACAACAAACTTTCTGTCACAGGGAAAGACTTTTAGATGTGCTTAGGAAATTAAAAACAAATACTGAAATAGGGATTTAATGCTCGGCCTGAACATAATTAAAGTAATACTGCTAAAAGCTCTCTCTACCAATTTTTTCCCTTCAAGTAGGGCTCAGTCATCTTACGCATCACACTTTTAAAGAAACGCAATTGAACCCCAAACCTTAAATTAACATCTGATGGTAATAATAAGTTAGGTAATACTTTATTTATGTGTGCTATTTATGGAAGTTCCTTTTTCTAAAAGCTAGGAATGCTGAGGTATTGACCCATAACATTAAAAACATGTCCTGTATTAAGTTCCAGAACAATATTGGCTCATTTACCACTGTAAATGCCAAGTAAAAACATTTCAAAGTAAAACAATGAATGCTCTCAGCCACAAATTAGTTTGCAGAAGTCATGGCTGCTATACCAAGAAAAATGTTATGCCAGATAGAGCCCCTCTTTTTTAAATGTATATTTCTCTCACACTGAATATAGGCCACAATGTGGCTGACATCCTTAATTTATTTTATCAGCTTATACATTCATTCCCCATTTTTGTTTTCAAAGGCGCAATTTGCTGTCTTTTGTCCCCACAGGAATCAAAAGCATTTCATAAGAGATTCTTCAATCCAAAAACATCTGATTAATCTTTTGTTAAGCAAAATCCACTTACAGCCCCCTGACTGTCTCCAGTATTAACATTTTTAATGAATTTAGTGCCTTTGCCTATTGTAATAAATCTTTAATTCCACAGTACAAGTTGTCTAACAATGTACGCTTAATCCTTTCAATCACTCAATTCCCTTAATTTGTGTCTGACGATGAAATTTCTGCAACAGTTTGAACTGAAGACACACGACTCCTTGTACAGATTTTTCAAAGAGAACTAATATATATATATATATATATATATATATATGTCCCTTTTATGAACCTGTTAAAAGATCAGTCAGAATACCAAGGAAGGAATAATCGAGAAAGGACCTTATTATATTCTCCTTTATGAGTCTGGAATATAAAAACACAAATACACGCCTCCAAGATATATCACCTGAGTATTGTAGCATTTCAGGGTTTTTGCTTCTGGATTCACCACTGACAAAAACAACACATAAAGAGAGTCTGGGTGCCTGCAACCAGGGCTGTCATGCAGCTAAATGTTTTGGGGCGGGGGCACAGTCGGAAAACAAATTACGATTGTTACAAAAAGCTTGTTTTTAATACTTTTAACTACATCTATAGGGTATCCTACTGTCACGATTACCTTGGGGAGTTG
Source organism: Amia ocellicauda (assembly GCF_036373705.1). Classification (NCBI taxonomy): domain Eukaryota; kingdom Metazoa; phylum Chordata; class Actinopteri; order Amiiformes; family Amiidae; genus Amia; species Amia ocellicauda. Next base: position 42,854,342 of record NC_089851.1, on the reverse strand, counting down.
AGAACAGGGGACCTAAGTGCAGAGCGTGGTTGGACAAGCGCGGGTTGAGTGCTGGCGGATCAGGGCAATGGAGGCTAAGCAGAGACGTGGTCGTGGTCACGGGCGATGGTCGAGGGAACAAGACAGATACGGGGCTTGGAGAAACAGGGCTTGGAGGAACAGGGCTCAGAGGAACAGGAGCGAGGAGACAAGGCTTAGAATCTCAGGCAGAACTGATGAAACTTCGCCCCGACTGAGGGAAGTGAGGGGATTAAAAGGGGAGCAGGAACCGGCTTGGGAGGTGCAGGGCGAATAGGAACAGAGGGATAGAACAGGAGTGCACATCGGTGACCGGAATGTTAATAGACAGAGTGACGAGAGCAGGGAGAAGGCAGGGAAATGGCGGCCCCTAGTGGGGAGAGAGGGGGAGCGCTAGGGGGACCATGACACCTACGTCTTTTTAAATGTAAGTGTACTTTAATGTATGGCTCTACACACACATTCAATAGTATTGCTCTGCATTTTTTGTTGTATTCTAAGCACTGATATTTCTGATACCAGTTACTGTTGAAACGTCTTCGCTTGGGGTTCACTAAGGGTAGGCATCTAACACTGCTAGAGTGGGACACTTTCTTATATATATTAATCTCTTGCTAGTTGATCTTTGGCACGATTAATCTTGTCTCTGTTTCTGATTATTAAAAAATAAAACTTGTTAAAAATGGTGTGCATACTGTATGCACACCAGCTGCAGTTCAGGCCTGGCAGAGCATCACCAGGGAAGAAACCCAACATCTGGTGATGTCTATGGGTTCCAGACTTCAGGCAGTCATTGACTGCAAAGGATTTGCAACAAAGTATTGAAACTCATGATATAATTCATGATTATGTTAGTTTGTCCAAATACTTTTGAGCCCCTGAAATTGGGGGACAACATGTAAAAATGGTTGTAATTCCTACACCGTTCACCCAATTTGGATGTAACTAAAGATGAAAGTCTACACTTAAAACATATCTTGATTGTTTCCTTTCAGATCCATTGTGGGTTGGGGTCAATTCAATTTAAATTTAAATTCATGGGCTAATTCCAACTCAAATCTTATACTTTTTTTAATTGATCAATTCCAATTTGAATTCTTAAAGATTCTTGTAATTCAAATTCATGGATTGGAATTGTGAATATTTAGTCTTCGAATTGGAATTAAATTAGAATTTAGAATTTGTAATTGTCAATATCTCATACTTCAGAATTTAAATTGGAAATGCTTTTCATGTGCCTTGTTTTAATCATTTTACCATTTTACCCTTTTTAATTCATTATGAATCCTCTATAATAATGTATTATCTGTTCTTAAACTATTTTATTTTGTAATAATTGTGTTTTCATCACATTTTTCAATGATTTAGTCCAGTGGTTCTCAAACTGCGGAGCGCCCCCAGGTGGTACGCCAGACTACCCTGTAATGTGTAATATGTTGTTGCACAGAAAAAAATGTAATAATAATAATAATAATAATAATAATAATAATAATAATAATAATACAAGAGCCCGATACAGACTGCTGGTGTTAGCAAGCGCCGGAAAACGGCAACAAAGCAGTACGATCACAAATTATCTAAGTTTGGGATTTATTTACACCGGGAAGGAGGAAGAGTCGAGACCACAGTGTGTCGTGTGCTGTGAGATGCTCAGCAATGAAAGCATGAAGCAGCGCATCTGAGGCGAAACCGAAACCTGCGATCCTGAAGGATCTGAGCCTGTTGATTTTTTAAGAGGAAACTTCAAAGATCTGAAGCAGCACACGTCCACCATAAGGAACAGCGCTACTGCAGTTTCCAAAGCCCAAGAAGCATCTTACCATGCTAGTCTGTGCATTGCTAAAGCAGGTAAGCCCACACTATTGGTGACAAACTTTGTTTACCATTTTGGCAAAAGAGCTGACGCATTATGTGTGGAGAAAAAGCTGCTAAACAGCTCAAGCTGGTGCCCCTTTCACTCGCAAAATTATTGATATGGTACATGATGTCAGAAGTATGCTGATAGAGTGCATTAAGATGAGCAGATGCTTTTTACTACAATTAGATGAGTCTACTGATGTCGCTGATTTGGCCAATTTGCAGGTTTATATTAGATATGAGTTTGAGGGCATGTCCCATGAGGACTTTCTGTTCTGTTAAGCCGCTACCATCAAGAACTATACAGGGGAGCATATTTTTCTTCTGAATGAATTAATTTATCGAAGAGAATGGCATCGACAGGAGAAAATGTGTAGGAAGTTTGTACAGAGTGATGACAGGCCGACACAGCGGTGTAGTTGCCCGGATTAGAGAGGTAGCTCTGGATGTGAAGTGGACGCACTGCAGCATGCAGTCAAGAACATGCCTGAGGATTTAAAATCTGCGCTAGACTCTGCTGTCAAAGTAGTGAATTTTATCAAAGCTCGATCAATGAATTCACATCTGTTCAGTGTGCTTTGTAATGAAATGGTCAGTGAACATGTGCAGCTTTTGCTACATACTGAAGTGAAATCAAGGGGCAGAGGCTCACGGGGCTCTGCACTCTGAGGTCCAGATGTTTCTGCATATCCAGAAATCTCCTTTGGCAAGTCTATTTGATGATCCAGTATGGCTGGTACAATTAGCTTACCTGGCTGAGATATTCTCACGTTTGAATGAGCTGAATATGGGACTGCAAGGGCTCTCTTTAACAATTTTTGATGTGTCTGACAAGATCACTGCTATGAAGTAAAAGCTGCAACTTTTGTTAATAAAATCAAGGCAGGCAATGTCTCTGTTTTCCCAACTCTGGAGAACCATCTGCACAGATATGGTGTGGCACTTGATGCTGCAGTTTGTGATGTGATTGTTGTGCAACTTTTGTCATTGGAAGAACAGTTCTCAGAGTATTTTCCAGTAGAGGCCACACCAAAGTGGATCAGTAACTAAAGATGAAAGTCTACACTTAAAGCATATCTTGATTGTTTCCTTTCAGATCCATTGTGGTGGCGTACAGAGCCAAAACTATGACAATTGTGTCACTGTCCAAATATTTATGGACCTAACTGTACATGCTTACCACCGAATAAGCAAGATAAACTAAAATTAAATGCCTAAACAAAGGATTTTTTAAAGCATTGTGTAATAATCAAAGTGTTGTTCAGTGTGTGATGTACTATACCTTGCTGTCTTTCTCACAACATGCCACAGAAACACTGGCAGTGCCAGGTACACACTCGCGTACACTCAAGTACATAACTCACATGCACTGATTAAAGGGCTGTCGCTAAATTGCATACTGTAGCTGAAGTGGCGAGGGATCATCTAAGATAAATCATATTTACTGAAATGTTTCTAATGAGCAATGGAAATAATTGGGGGGGGCACGTGCCCCAATAGCACCCTCTAACTGTGCTTGCTGCTTCCATGCGGAAACATTTCCCACCATCAACCACGTAAAATAATATGTGTAAAATGTACATGATAGCTTTTTTGGTTTTGTTTTGCTTTTTAGCACCCAACATCTTGAACAGATCTTAAAGAGGAGATAAATCACTGTAATGTTTTTGTAAGACTTTACCTAAATAATCTTAAAAAGTCCCAAAACATCCAGACTATACAGTCATGATGTACTGTGAACACTTGGTTGAACACACACTTCAATTAAATGTATTGTCTTAGCAATTTCACAGTGAGCACTAAGTTTCTCTTTTCTATGTAGATGGGTGGGTGGGGGCTGTGTTCAAGACAATTGCAGAAAACTTACCAGGATTTCAGATCAAGAGATCAAATGATTCAGGCTAACCCACCCCCCGCCTTTATCAGGGATGAAAATCGTAGTCTTAATGTTAAGTGACAAACAATACCTGTAATACTAATAAGTTGTGTAATTCAAAAGACTGCAAATGGTCGCATTAAGAAATGGCAAAGACATAACAGCAATTTGCAGTAGAGGTGATGGAGAGTGCATGGTAGACTGCTCTGAGTCTTTGGTCATCAGAGTGTGCCAGCAGTAGCAAAATGAAATGCAGGAGTGGATCTTTCATGGGGACTTGAGTGATGCGATTGTCATTAGAAGCCTTGGACGTTTTCTCTCTGCACCATTTGTGTGGAGTATAAATGGGCATGTGACAGCACTATTCTGGAGCCCTAGATGAGAAAGAAGTGCACTGGCTGGCCAAGTCAATAGCAGGCCCTGTGTTGAGGAAGTCCAGTAAGGGTGCCAAGAAGGTAGAAATTAGTTCTTCATTTTTTAAAGCTGAAAAATGCAGTGTGTTAGATCAAGGAGGGGTGGGTAGGAGAGTCAGATCACAGATGATATATTAAACACAGATTTGGATTTATAGCCATCATTGTTAGAAACAGAGTAGCATATGTCATGGGAAGTGACAGGGCTTTTTGGTTGTTGTGTTGATTATTTTGAGTGCGCAAAAGTGCCTTAGTTACTTTATTGTTTTTTCATATTTGTGTTATCATATGCGTATTAAACTAATTATTGATTGAAAGAAATTATCTAAATGTTGCACACAAGTGTTTGATTTGGGAGGCGCCCCCTCTGTGTGAAAGCCCGGGATTTAAAAGGAGGGGAGAGAGAGAGTTTGGGAAGGATCGGGAGATGTGGAAGTGAGAGGTGTGTGCGGCAGCCTGCCGTAAGGCAAGCTTGAAATCGGGGGTTGGATTGGATTGAAATGGATTTTGTTTTTTGTATGATTGTAGAGTCTTCTGTGTTTTTGTTGAGTGTTAAGTGTTTGTTTTTTCTAATTAAAGTAAATGTGGATCTGGTCTCAATGTGGAATATGAATAAACATTGTGTATTTTATGTTTGTCCATGGTGGCTCTCTGGGTGACTGCATGGTAGTCAGAACCTGTGTTGGGGGATAGTAATGGGTGACGTGAGCCTTCCTTCCCCTCACCAAAATAAACCTGAAGGTGCCGTAGTCCCAGGAGTTATATGTACAAGGTTGTTTTGTGGTGGACTAAATTCGTGGGCTCACTAGTCCCCCGGGGACCCCTGCCCCCCTGTCACACATATTTTGCAAGTGGGCACAAAAGCTTTTAAATGTCGTCTTGTAAGTCATGCAGCAAAATTCCACGTCTCAGTTTCCAGATCACAGACTTGCAGATTGAATGCTTTTCAGCTCTTTTTGTGTCCAAGATCATTTCTTCCAGTCTTCGGGATGCTCCCCAAAACACCACACAATGCACTTTAAACAAGTGTCTGCCTAGCAAAACTCTCTATAAATGTTCAGGCAGATTGAAGACACGAAAAGAAAAGTGTATCACCGCTGCTGCTTTTCAAAGTCTGAGAACTCGCCGAGCACAAAGACCACAGACAGATCAACATTTCACATTTATGTCTTTTTCCACAAGCTATGAATATCTTAAGTAGTGAAATGCATTCGTTAGGTTTTACAACAAGCCGTCAAAGAGCTTCACCTAGGGGCATTTTAGGGTATTTGACTGAATAAAAACCCTTAGACAGCGCTTTGTGTTTTTGGGTGACTTTGATTATCTGGGCTGTTTTTTTTTTTGTGTGTGTGTGTCTGTGTTTTTTGTTTTTTTTTGGCTATCTTTCACAACACAAAGACTGTTCTCAGCAAAACGATGCCCCTGTCAGCAACCTCTTAAAGAAATCAATACTGGTGAAAAGAAGAATGTACTCACTGTGGTATGAGGAGAGTATTAGCTGGTTCAACTTCACTGGCTACACGCTAACTAAGCTGTCAGTCATAAGTGCAGGATTAGTACTGTATATTTTAACCCCATTTTATTTGTTCGAAATCCTAAAATATTCAAGCAAAACAAATATTGAATTAAAAACAGTAAGACGTTACCTCTGGCTTCAGTGTGCATGTAATTTGTACATGCATGCACTAAAGAACATATCCAATTAAAAAAATTACAAACTGATTTTTTTTTTTCTACAAACACCAGTACCAAACTATAGAATAGAGTTTCATGGGGGGACCAGAAGTGATAAATATATGTATTAAAAAGGGGACAGGAGAAAGTCCTGTGTTCTGTGGGTAATCAATGGATATGAATATTTTGTTTTTTAACAGCATATTATGGTTGTGCAAATAGAAAATAATATTGTTCATTGACGATAATGACAGTTATCAAAGATGATCAATGGTAATCCATTTAATCAGTTTGAGTTTAAGTTTTGCATCAGCTCATCTTCACCTTCATGGTGAAATGCTTGACAAATTTGTCAGACTCTTCGAATTCACTTTAGAATTCTGTTTTTTTTTTTTGTTCAAACAGAACTGCACTGCACAGATATAAAAAAATATGTCCAATATCTCACAGCACAAATTGTTTTAGTTTCTAACGCAGCTGCAGGATATTAAGCACAGCTTTATTATATTTAATAAAATATATTTATTATATTTAATACAATATAAATACAAGAATAAAACATGTAACACCATTAAAATATATAAATAATATTCATATAAAACATATAGGCTCAATGACTACAACCCCCCACCCAAACATGCATACACCCAGGCCGCTTATACCTGTCAATAACATCAGAACTCGCAATGTTTGAACGTCTATCATTGGCGATATGTTATTTTTCGCTCAACCCTACTGCACATTGTAACAGTACTTATGTTAGACTTGTGTGCTCTAATTAAATGGTGTTCCCCTTAACATTTCTGAAATCCTAGCTGAAAAGCGATCTCAACTCTGCAATGAAATAGAACATCTCGGGGATGAACTGCAGCAGGGGAATCCAGAGGAGACTGAAGAGCCCCGCTTTACTTGCTGCAGTAGAGGAGATCTGACAAAGACTTAATCTGTGGTCATCTATCAAAATTATTGCAGCAACCATTACAGGCCATTGGAGGGCTAACATCCTATTAAATACATTAGGAAGAGCTCGTTTTGTATTCCTCTGCTGACCTGAAACTTTTGGTATTAAAGGGATTATACTCTGACCAAAATGTCCCCATGCAGTAAAATGAGCCAAGTTAGAAAATGGGATCAGCCTAGCAAAGATATGTGTTTTTTTTTTCCCGACATTTAATAGAATATACCTTTTCTGTTTCTTATCCCTTATTGTGCCAAGTTCACACAGGAAGAAAAATAATCTATAGTCCTGGCTATACACACTCACACACACTCACATACACGCATACATACTAACACACATTTGCACGTACGTTCATTTACATTTTCTTTCCTAACCTTTTAAGCCTTCATAGATTTTCTCCATGATTTCTTTTAAGACACAGCCAAGGGGGAAGAAATTAAATAGAGAAAGGAAATGGTGTTAATTAAAAAGGAACTTTAAATAATTTATGATCTCTTCGTACTCTTTGGAACTGCAGTTACTGCCCCCCGTTATTAACTTTTATGAAGACATTGTCAGAAATTATATGATAAGAATCTCTTTTCTAGTTACCATTTAAACCCAGATGTCACAAGGAGGAAAAAAAAACATTGGCGTGGAAAGGTTATTTTGTACAACTACTTATGATTATATAAAGCATCTTTACACCACAAACACCAACAGAAGCAAAATCAGTGCCTTCCAATTCATATGGCTTCCACATCACCCCAAAAGAAAAATGCAAACTGCACACAGATAAACTTTCTAGGCTGGAATTGAACCTGGGGCCCAGGAGCTGCAAGGCAGTAATGCTGACTCATAAAATTGAAACACATTTGATACAAAGGCATTACATCAGCTGATCCAGGATAGAATGTTCCAGGTGAAAACCCTGGTGACTATTAGCAGCAGTCATATTACATGGGACAATTGCAATAGCAAATTTCCATTTCACTAGATAAACGTGGTATAAGTGCGTACCTATGATTTGCAGAAGCCACATAAAGCAGTGTGCCTTCACTCCAAGACTGATGGCAGATGGATGCACAATGATAGCTTTCCAGAGTTCTTGTGACCTCACTCTTGTGACCTCAATGTTTTTCTGGAGAAGGCATGTAGAGGACAACCCTTCAAAAACTTTACCTGTCGGTAAGATACTCTGTTTATGAAGGTGGGACAACAATAACTTAGTTATTGTCCCAACTTAGTTATTGTTGAGACAACAATAACTTAGGACTGGGATGGAAATAACAAATACCCCAGGTAAAACACAATAACAAATACGCAGACTAAAGGGAGGATGAATACACGGGTGCCAAATCAAAGAAATAAAGAAAACCCCAATCTATCTAAGCCACTATGGCAACACCCTCCTAGCCTAGCCCCAAAATACACATTGTGGCACCCTGTGAAGGACTAGCCTAGTGTGTTGAAACGAAACCCCAAACCTACGTGATATGAATGTAAGCCCAGATGCATCTTACCTACCTACGGTACCTTGTCCTCCCCTGGGGATAATAACAGGGATGGGTGACAGAGGGATTGAAACAGCAAACATGCAAAGCACAGAACATCACACACAATGCATTCAAAATGACGAGCCTCCAGATGGAGGAAACAGGAGGGGTGAAGTAGTCGCAGAGCCTCCTCTGATTGGTTGACAAATGACAACACCTGAGAGAGAGAAACACAGCGCAAACAAGAAAAACAATGACACCACACAAACTACACAAGTGTGGGGTCGTAACAAGGGGTGAGGAAGGAATGTGTCCAATACCATCTTCAGTGTGTGTGTGTTGTGTGTACAGCACTTACCTGAGCTTGTGCGTTTCCTTCACTTGAGCCCCTTCCATTCCTCTTCTCTCCCTTCTATTCCTGGTGATCAGCTGCACCGATGAGATGGTCCGACTGGAGAGGAGTGTTGTTTAGAGGGATCTTATCTTTTCTTTTCTCTTTTAACTGCCAGTTTTGCACAAATCTTCATGAACCTGTGGTTCATGTGCTGAGATTGTGAGATCTAGCCGAGCCTGCATAGGGAAAAATGGGTGGTTGCAAGTCCCCATCTTGCCTTAATAAACGAGGGTGGCGCAGTGGGACTATTTGTGGGTTCAGTACTCACACTCACCCATGACACTATTTCTGTTTTTTTTTTCTGTGTCACCCTTTTTAAACACTTAATCACCCTGCCCTGGGAGAGGAGAAAAGGAGAGTGTTTGATACGAGCAGGGAGATCTCTCCGCATTGAAAAGCGGACAGCAGGCTCGCGGAGTACAGGCAGACAGGAGGGGAGGTGGCAGAACAGGGCAGCAGGAACCAGATCAACATGGCGCAGAGGGACAGAAGGAAAGACGAGTGCATAGCTGAGAGAGACGGATTCCTCTAGAGGCTACAGTGAGTGCACCTTCGGTGTGTGGAAATGTAAAGAAGTCCAAGATGCCAAGCTGCGGGTTGATTTCCATATGTTTTCCCCCCCTCTCTGGATTATAACCTATTGAAGAAAGACATTGAACATTACAGTGTTTGTTTACTTACGGGACTTGCTAACCTGGAGGCTGTGTTGCTGTGGGGTGTTTCTCTGTGCAGTTGGCAGGGCAGCTGGAAACCCGTAAACAAATAACCGAGAAGAAGGTTAATATTATATACCCCCGTGTACAGCTCATCTAAGAACTTTTACATTTACCTGATGAGAGCTCCTTCCACAGCACCTATACGAAGGAGGATAAAGACAGTTATTCTAGTTTCCACTATTGGTTATAAGTGACTTTGTATTATTGTAGTATTATTATAGTGATTAGATAAATACTTACTGTGATTGTATATTTGGTTTCTTCTGTTGTTGGGAAGATACTGAGATCTTTATTAATACTTATTGAGGACAGTTTAGTATATAGCTATTTTTATTGTCTTTCACTAGCATTTGTTTTTCTTTTTCATGTATTTATTTTTCATTAGGTTAGGGTTTTAGTTCTTTTATCGCCCCTTTTAAATGAAAGGAGATTTTATTTTGTAGGTTTTAGTGAATTGTCATTTGCACACTGTTTCATGATTGCAGACTTCATGTCCTGCTTTCATTCCTGCTTATTGTAATAAACATTTGTTACTTACCTGGGTCTATTGTGGTGTTCTGGGATCCTGGTCCGAACCTGTGCGTGGGGTGTGGTGGTGGCACGAGTTCCCTCCCTTGTTAAACAGAGGGTGGCATGGTCGATATGGTACTCCAGGTAGGTTGGCCACCCTTAGCTGGGACACTTTTTGTCGTAGTCGCGGCAGGATCTCAGAACACCCAATATGGAGGAGCAAGTGCCCTCAGTCGGTGCGCCTGGTGTAGTTGGGGCTATGCCCTGGTACATGGGAGCACCATGGATCCCTAAATTTAAAGGGGGAGAGAAATAGAATGATTAATAGGAATGGAAAGGGCAATTACAGGCCATGTTATGGGCGCAGGATTTGATCGAATCACAGAAAGTAGATTTCCTGTGTGGGGCATTGGAGGAAGATGCAAAACGGGAGGTCTTGCTGTTGGAAGCGGGGGATAGGGCCACCAGTCTACAGGTTTGGGGAGTGTTGGAGTCACTGTACCAACTCAGGGAGTCTAAAGCAGGGTTGAGGGCAAAATTCTTCCAGTGTAAACAACAGGGAGGGGAGACCGTGGGGGCGTTCAATCTCTGGCTTCATGAGTTGTTTTCCAGGTGGCGCGGGGAGGAGCCCCAGGGGTTGGCCCAGGAAGAAGATAAGGGCGTCTGCCAAGAAATAAAAATAATATTAATAAAAGAATAGACTCTGAGAGACCAGTACACCGCCGGATTACTGATGGGCCCCTTGAGGCAGGACCTGATGCGCCAGGTGCGACGGGATCCAGGAATAACCTTCTCCCATTTGCAGAAGGAAGCCCGGGCCTTGGAGGCAGAGGGTTGGGGGAAGGTAGAAGAGGTGTACATCCAGGCCATTATCTCAACTGCCCCCAGCCACACCGACTGGAAGTTGGCCTTTAGACTGGAATTTTGTGAGGAACTGAAGCAGCAGATCATTGAGTTAGGCCGAACTTTGAAGGGGGAGCTTGGCCGGTAAGAGCCTGGAGAAAGGTCAAGGCCAGGACCTGATGGGGGTACGAGTAGTGCATGGCAGACCTCGGCCTCGAAGTGAGCTCTGGTGGGACAAACAAAGGTGGCCCATCTGTCTGCAGTGTGAGCAGAGTGGCCATATTCGCCAAAATTGTCCCCAGTGGTATCCAGATGAGACAGCTTTAAACTCCTTTCCCCGACCACGGTAGGGCTCGTGGAAGGGGGCTCGTGGGGGAGTGTCCAGGAGTGGTGTCCCAGGTGACACTCTTTAGTGAGTCATTTTTTAAGAAATATTTGGGACAGTTAAAAATGATCACTCAGATATCTCCTGGCTAAAGCTTAAAGCTGCAAACAGTTTGCAAATCCCCTATGTACCACTTCTATGCAGATGATGCCCAGATCTTCCTGTCCTTTCCCTCTTCAGACCCTCTCATCCCCTCTCACATCTCTTCCTGCTTGTCTGCTAACTCCACCTGGATGCACTCGCACCACCTCAAACTCAACATCTCCAAATCTGATCTCCTATTTTCCCCCCCCCTCTTCCTCACCTTCTGCTGATCTCTCCATCTCAATCCACTTGGAATCTATGACACTCTCTCCCCTTCCTCTGCTAAGAACCTAGGAGTCGCCCTCGATCCTGCGCTCTCCTACACTAAGCACATCACCACGCTAACACGCACCTGCAGATTCTTCCTTAGCAACATACGCTGAATCCGACCCTTCCTCACCAACTACTCAACTCAGCTGCTCATCCAGTCACTGGTCCTCTCCCGCCTGGACAACTGCATCTCCCTCCTGGCCGGCCTGCCTGCAACTACTACCAGCCCGCTCCAGCTCATCCAGAACTCTGTGGCTCATCTGGTATTCTCTCTGCCCCGATTCACACACGCTACTCCACTGCTCCGCTCCCTCCACTGGCTCCTGATACTGGCACGCATTCAGTTCAATACATTGTCCCTCACCTACCGCTGTCTCGACCAGACTGTACGAAGCTACCTTCAGACCCTCGTCTCTCCATACATCCTCTCCAGACCGCTGTGGTTTTCCGGTGCCAAAAGACTAACTCTACATTCTCTCCACTCTCCTTCCTCCAGAGCCACTCCTTCTCATCCCTGGCCCCTAAATGGTGGAACGACCTTCCCACTGAAGTCAAGACAGCAGAGTCCTTGACCTCCTTCTGGCGATTACTCAAGACACACCTTTTCAGACAGTACTTGTAATTTAGTCATTTACTCTCCTGTAAGATAGCACTTATACAACGTTTATCATACTACTTGCCTTGCATTACTAGTACTTGTATTGTTAATTTTGATCTCCCCTAATGCTCCCTTCCTCTGGCCCTTGACTGTGAACTAACATCTTGTCTGCACTCAGCTTTTACAGTCCAGGATGTAAGACCTCATATATTGTGTAAATTGGAATTTGTAAAATGTATTATGCTTTGAATTGCACTGTATTATGTGAATTGGAATTTGTAATATGTTATGCCTTGTACTGCACTGTATTTTTGCACTTTGTATTTCGCTTATATTTTGTAACTTGCCCTGGACAAGGGTGTCTGCTAATAAATAAATAAATAAATAAATAATATGTAGGATACATTGTCTTGGATTTTGCTGTTGGTGGAGTTGCTGTCCACCAGAAATGGATGATAATTGTGGCTGATGGAGCCTTGGGCCCCAATGAAGGGATTTTGGGGATGAACGTTATTTGGGCAGTGTGGAAACAGCTTTTCGAGGGGCAGAATACCTGATGGGCTAAATTCCCGGGGGAAGCTGTGGGGCCATATTCCAGTTTCAATATCCGTACGTGGTTGAAGTGGAGGTCCTTCCGGTCCTTCCGGTCCAGATGAAGGGGGTGACTGGGCCCGTGGACTGTACAGGAAGAGCCACCGATTTGTCAGGGGAGCAGCGAGGACGGCTAGAGGCCCTGTTACAAAAGTGGCATTGCATCTTCGCCTTGCACGATGAAGACTTTGGACGAATAGAGGCTGTGTACCACCATATTCCAACTGGGACAACCCCACCTTCACGAGAGCACTACCGGCCCGTGCCTCCAGCGATGTACCAGGAGCTGAGAGGATTGCTCCTTCAAATGAAGACTCAAGGAGTAATCGTGGAGAGTAGCAGTCCCTGGGTGGCCCCCGTGGTGCTTGTGAAGAAAAAACATGGAACCCTGCGGTTCCGGCGTTGATTACCGTAGGTGATACTCGGTAACGCATAAAGATGCCTACCCTCTCCCACGTATTGAGGAGTCTCTTACCAGTCTGACCAGGGCCGAATGGTACTCCACCATTGATTTGACGAGTGGGTATTGGCAGGTGGCGGTAAATCCGGGGGATAGGAAAAGACCGCTTTTGCAACCCCGGTCAGGTTATATGAATTCGAATGCATGCCTTTCGGATTATGTAATGCCCGGCCACCTTCCAACACCTTATGCAACGGTGCCTTGGAGATCAGGTAAATCACTCTCTGCTAATATATCTAGATGACATTATAGTTTATTCCCGTAACTTTGAGCAACACCTAGGCCATTTGGAGATGGTCTTTCATACCCTCCATGGTTATGGTTTGAAATTACAGCCTAAGAAGTCCCGTCTTTTTCAGCGGGAGGTGGGTTACTTGGGGCATTGAGTGAGCAAGCCCAGGGTGGCACCAGATCCTGACAAAGTGGCCGCAGTAAGGGGTTGGCCTGTGACTCAATATTCCACTCTGCATCCTACATTCTGTTTTTAGTTTTGAAGAGGAAAGGGTCTAACACAAACAATAATAATAATAAAGTTCAGTCACATCTACATGTATTGCTGAAGCTCCACACATTTCAATATCACATTGTACTAATTGTAAATGTACATTTCCCTCCAGATTTACAGTGTACAGTATGCATAATGCATGGTGTGGGACAAAAGGGTAGAACCCATGTGCGGAGAAGAACAGCACAGTCAAACAGGCGAGGGTCGATGATCAGCAAACCAAATTAACAGAGGCAGGGCAAGAAGAGCGGTCAAGGGGACAGGCAGGAGGTCAGGCGATCGGGCAAACAAATCAGAAGGGGCAATCCAGGACACAATGGTCAAAGCAGGTAAGCAAATAGTCTAATCAATATAGCAGCCAAAATAGGAATGCTTTGAGATGATATCAGGAAGTAATCAAGACTTATCAATAAGATGCTATAGGCGAGGGGTTTAAATAAGAGGAACAGTTGGGGGCTGAAAACCATGGGAGGTGGTGCTGGTCCAAAGGGAGGAGAAGGACAAGAGAGCAGTGGATGGAGAAGCTGAGGTGAATGACAGGAGTGTGTTGATTAGGAGCTTGCACCTAGTGTTGAGGAATGTTGGGTTAAAATTCAGGAGATGAGAACCTCTGGTGGCGAACAGTGGAAGTGTGGAGGGAGGATGACACAGTGAGTTTAGATTTTTTCGATACATACATGCAAATATAAAACACTGAGACAATCAGTGTTAGATATCACAAAGACATTTCAGTCCAAAGTTTATTGGATTGTAATGTTTAGGGTATGGATACTTTTGAAGCTCCTTTTGAACAAATATGCAAGTATGTTGGACAACTATATTTTTGATATATTGACATACTGAATACTGTCAGAAATACTGAATGTCAGAAAATAGTACATTAATTTATTGCAACAAATACTGAATATGCACCTGCATGTATGTCGCTGAACCCACTATAGTCTGTGAAGGATGTGAATAATTCTGAAGGCAATTGTACCTGTAGTTCAGTAGTATTACAATATCTAACTTTTTTTTTCTATGCTAACTTAAGTTTGGAATTGAAACACATGAAAGCACCTGGAAACTTTAATAGAAAAGTACCAAAAGTAAAATGATTGACAGGAATTTATGCTGTACACACCAATTATTACACAAAAACATGTAATAGCTTTACTAAGTAATAATTTAGCATTTTTGTAAAAACACATTTAGACAAATGACTTATAAAACAATAGTACGAGAGAGAAAACAATGCTGCCTATGTTTGATTTCCTTAAATATAGTTTTGAGCCAATTACATACTGATAAAAAACAGAACATTACCACAAAAAAAACAGATTAAATAAAAAACCAGCCACAATATACACTCACCTAAAGGATTATTAGGAACACCATACTAATACTGTGTTTGACCCCCTTTCGCCTTCAGAACTGCCTTAATTCTACGTGGCATTGATTCAACAAGGTGCTGAAAGCATTCTTTAGAAATGTTGGCCCATATTGATAGGATAGCATCTTGCAGTTGATGGAGATTTGTGGGATGCACATCCAGGGCACGAAGCTCCCGTTCCACCACATCCCAAAGATGCTCTATTGGGTTGAGGTCTGGTGACTGTGGGGGCCAGTTTAGTACAGTGAACTCATTGTCATGTTCAAGAAACCAATTTGAAATGATTCGACCTTTGTGACATGGTGCATTATCCTGCTGGAAGTAGCCATCAGAGGATGGGTACATGGTGGTCATAAAGGGATGGACATGGTCAGAAACAATGCTCAGGTAGGCCGTGGCATTTAAACGATGCCCAATTGGCACTAAGGGGCCTAAAGTGTGCCAAGAAAACATCCCCCACACCATTACACCACCACCACCAGCCTGCACAGTGGTAACAAGGCATGATGGATCCATGTTCTCATTCTGTTTACGCCAAATTCTGACTCTACCATCTGAATGTCTCAACAGAAATCGAGACTCATCAGACCAGGCAACATTTTTCC
This sequence comes from Amia ocellicauda, assembly GCF_036373705.1. Lineage (NCBI taxonomy): Eukaryota > Metazoa > Chordata > Actinopteri > Amiiformes > Amiidae > Amia > Amia ocellicauda. The sequence goes on along the minus strand of NC_089851.1, from coordinate 42,838,735 downwards.
ACTCTTCAACTGTCCAATTTTGGTGAGCTTGTGCAAATTGTAGCCTCTTTTTCCTATTTGTAGTGGAGATGAGTGGTACCCGGTGGGGTCTTCTGCTGTTGTAGCCCATCCGCCTCAAAGTTGTACGTGTTGTGGCTTCACAAATGCTTTGCTGCATACCTCGGTTGTAACGAGTGGTTATTTCAGTCAAAGTTGCTCTTCTATCAGCTTGAATCAGTCGGCCCATTCTCCTCTGACCTCTAGCATCACAAGGCATTTTCGCCCACAGGACTGCCTCTTACTGGATGTTTTTCCCTTTTCACACCATTCTTTGTAAACCCTAGAAATGGTTGTGCGTGAAAATCCCAGTAACTGAGCAGATTGTGAAATACTCAGACCGGCCTGTCTGGCACCAACAACCATGCCACGCTCAAAATTGCTTAAATCACCTTTATTTCCCATTCAGACATTCAGTTTGGAGTTCAGGAGATTGTCTTGACCAGGACCACACCCCTAAATGCATTGAAGCAACTGCCATGTGATTGGTTGGTTAGATAATTGCATTAATGAGAAATTGAACAGGTGTTCCTAATAATCCTTTATGTGAGTGTATATGCTTCAAATTGCCATTGAATAAGCAAGATAAAATAAAATGCATAACAAAGGGAATTTTTAAGAACCCGTTGTAATAAAGTGTTGTTCCGTGTGTGATGTATCGTACCTTGCAGACAACGTGCAACAGAGACGCAATTGATGACGCATATGTACTGATTAAGCGGCTGTCACTAAATTTCATACTGTAGCTGTAGTGGTGAGGGATCATTTAAGAGACATCATATTTAATTAAATAATTTGGAAGGACACGTGCCCCCCACTGCCCCAATGGCATGATGTCACTGCATTACATTACACTCCCCTTAGGAGATGTAACTTCTTCCATATTCCTAAAGTTAAGCACATATATCATTTAGATCCTGTACATCTCTCTCAAAATCAGTTGTAGATGTCAAAGCTCATTTGTCCATTTGGGTAAAACTTGATGCACTGTGTGTCAGAGAGATGAAGAAACAGACAGGTGAGTTCAAAGTCCTGAGCATTCTTACTTTTTCTGATAATTTTTTTCCAACTTCACTCACTGATCCATTCATACTGTCATGTCTTCACTGTGACATTCCCCCCAGTTCACCACCCTTGCACCAGTTCTGTCAAATGATCTCCTTTATCTCTCTCTTCAATCACTGAATTCAATCTGCTCCTGCATTTATACCCCACTGCTCCCTTACTCCTTTGCGAAGTTTTGTTCTGCCTTCTGCAAACATTTCCAAGCTCTTATTTCTGAGTATTGCCTACCTGTGTTCCCCACCTAGACGACAATCTGTCCGCACCCCCGTAGACAATTCATCACCATCGCATCAACACCGGGTGATTGTGTTAGTGACTGCAATGGGGGGGTGCCCTTTTTTGTTTATAACCACTGCCCCCCACGGTGTCTCTGCACATCCCTGATTTTGAAAGTGTCGTATGTTATGGCTGCACATTCAATGATCTTCAGTACTTCAGAGTAATTTTAGATTCTCTTCACTTATGTCTTTGACTTTGAATTCTGCAAAAACTGTTGAAAAAATTGGTTGAATTCAGGATCGTAGCACATGTACTGTGTTGCAAGGCTTCCACCAGGAAGTTGTCTGTCACTGTCATATCCCTTTGTGGCACATCTGGGGCAGAGCCAATAGACTTGGCAATGCCAAACAGGTTAGCAGTGTTCTGTATGCGTGCCACTTGTGCCCCCACCACATTAGCCTTGAATTGACACTGTAACTACATTGCCAGTTAGGGCAGGAGAGGCCCTGTGGCTCAGTGGAGTAGCGATGGCAGAGTCCATGAGGAGCAAGGCAAGTTAGTTATATGTTAATAAGTATGTTATAATAAGGTAATAAGTAATATGTAACAACAGACGCAACAACAGTGTTTGCAGGCAGGTGACAATCCACGCCAGTCAACGCCGAGATGTGGAAGAAGTGCTTACACTATTACTCAACTTTGGAGAAGGAGATTCTGATGATGGCGTGAGTAATGGAGACAGCAATGTATCCTGGTCTGTCGAATCCAGCAGCTCTGAAAGTGAAAGTGAGCACACTGAGCTAGATTTATCTGAAGGTGATGCACATAAAGAGCTGAGCAGAGGGAGAGGGAGAGATCGCGGTCGAGGCCGTAGCTGTGGTCATGGAAAATCCATTACTGGAGAAACAGCTGCTGTACCTGCCGCCAGTACCAAGGGCAACTAAACCTGCTGCATCAACTTCTAGTGTAAGGCAAAGATCTGACAGTTTGGGAAAAGATTAATTCAGGTGATGGTGCTTTGAGAAGGCGTATATCTGAAAATGTTTTGTCTGAAGCATCGGGCCCAACACCACATGCAAAACGAAATATAGACACCCCACGCTGCTGCTTCACATTCAGCCCTGTATTATTATTATTATTATTATTATTTATTTCTTAGCAGACGCCCTTGACCAGGGCGACTTATAAAATAAGAGCAATAATACAGTGCAGTTCAAGGCATAATACATTTTACAAATTCAAAATTTAAACAAGTGTATACAAGATATACAGTAAGCAATGTATAAGGTCTTACATCCTAGATTGTAAAAGCTGATAAGTGCAGACAAGATGTTAAGTCGCAGTCAAGGGCCAAGGGAAAGGGAGCATAGGGGAAATCAAAATAAACAATACGAGTACTAGTAATGCAATGCAATAATGCAGAGGTCAGGGACTCTGCTGTTTTGACTTTAGTGGGAAGGTCGTTCTACCACTTAGGGGCCAGGGATGGCCTGGAGTGGCTCTGGAGGAAGGGGAGTGGAGAGGAGGCAGAGTTAGTCTCCTGGCACCGGAAGACCACAGTGGTCTGGAGGGGATGTATGGAGAGACGAGGGTCTGAAGGTAACTTGGTGCCGTGTGGTCAAGACAGCGGTAGGCGATGTCTTGAACTGAATGTGTGCCGGTATCGGGAGCCAGTGGAGGGAGCGGAGCAGTGGAGTAGCGTGTGCGAATCGGGACAGAGAAAATAGCAGACGAGCCGCAGAGTTCTGGATGAGCTGGAGCGGCGTGTAGTTGTTGCAGGCAGGCCGGCCAGGAGGGAGTTGCAGTAGTCCAGGTGGGAGAGGACCAGTGACTGGATGAGCAGCTGAGTTGAGTAGTTGGTGAGGAAGGGACTGAAGAAACCCTCTTGAATTGACAAAAACAGCAGCACAGGAGTTGTGTTGCAAATGGTAAAGAAGTCTTTTAATCAGGCCGGCCCGGAAAAAAACCAGAGTGAACTCGTGTTCAAACAGCTTTCTTACAGATCACTTCCGGGTTTGCATTTTTATACAATTCTAAACAAAAGGTGACTAATGTCCAATCAGCAAAGGGCAGTGTCCCGGATGTGCATGTCGATTGGCTCGGTCCTTGCTTCTCTACTTCCTCTGCAGTGTAAGGTTACCAAACACCGGGGGTGACGTCACCGTTTCCTCTGCAAAGCATTCTGGGATGCACTCCTTCGCCTGGGTTGTAAGGCGATGCTGCAGCGCTGAATCCACATCCACCGTAATGATCGCGTTTATTCCCAGGCTCTCCACTTTAAATCGTCGCAATCTAGTCACGCACCCAGCTGGCACACTTTATACCTGCGTTTCTCGTTTTATTTATTTCGTTTTCTTCCTGTTTCTCTCTCTTCTTTGAACTCGGTCTCGGGTTGTTCTATTTTATCGTGCAATCCTTCTACATTTCGTGTGTGTTGACCTCTCTGTTAATACGCTTTTGTTTGAGTGAGTGCGCAGCTGTAAAGACTATTACACTCACTCTCTCGGTTTTATTTTTTATTTTATTTTTATTTATTTTGTTTGTTTCGCTCAAGTGGGGTCAAAGCTCGAGTCTTAAACACTTCCCCTCAGTTTCTTCTTTGTTCCACCATGTGCGGTGGTCTCGGGATGATCCTTCGGGATCCCATCCCTTTTTCCTGTGTCTTTGCAAACGCCATTTTTTTTTTTTTAGTTTGTTTCGCTCAAGTGGGGTCAAAGCTCGAGTCTTAAACTTCCCCTCAGGAGATCACTATGGATTCCTTGTCCTTGCTTGAGTGGGGTCAAAGCTCAAGTCTTCATCAACTTCCCCTCAGAGATCCTATAAACACAGTTATGGATTCCCTGTCCGTGCTCGAGTGGGGTCAAAGTTCGAGTCTTAAACTTCCCCTCAGGAGATCGCTATGCAATCCCTGTCCTTGCTTGAGTGGCCAGAGCTCAAGTCTTCAACAACTTCCCTGAGAGATCCTATAATCACAGTTATATATTCCCTGTCCATGCTCGAGTGGGGTCAAAGCTCGAGTCTTAAACAACTTCCCCTCAGATCTGTCTAGACTTCTTTAACATGCACACAACTCTGTCCACGTCTCGTCGGGTTCACAAGTTTTAGATTCGATCCCTCTCCTTACACAAACATTTAACTACGCAGTCCCTAAATATCAGTTGGTAAATAAATGTACTCACCTTTTGGACTTGAGATGTTTTGTGTATGGAGATGGGTCCTGCCGACTACGCCATCTGAAGAAACCCTCTTGAATTGACGAAAACAGCAGCGCAGGAGTTGTGTTGCAAATGGTAAAGAAGTCTTTTAATCAGGCCGGCCCGGAAGAACTCGTGTTCAAACAGCTTTCTTACAGATCTCTTCCGGGTTTGCATTTTTATACAGTTCTAAACAAAAGGTGACTAATGTCCAATCAGCAGAGGGCAGTGTCCCGGATGTGCATGTCGATTGGCTCGGTCCTCGCTTCTCTACTTCCTTTGCAGTGTAGGGTTATCAAACACCGAGGGTGACGTCACCGTTTCCTCTGCAAAGCATTCTGGGATGCACAAAGGACTGTGGGGGAGAGAGTGGTTCGACGTGTTTTGCACGTGGAACCAGACAAAGAGAAAAGACGCTGTGTAGGGGGAGAGAGACAGACAGACTGAACTATACAACAGCATTTTATATATTCCATTTAAGAAAATATATATACATATACATTTGAATATTTATGCAGAGCTGATATGTCATTTATTGTATTTAAATTTGACAAGACCTCAGGTCTTTCAGGGACGTATTTTGACGTATGTTGCTCAGGAAGAATCTGCAGGTGTGTCAGCGTGGTGATATGCTGAGTGTAGGAGAGCTCAGAATCGAGGGTGACTCCTAGGTTCTTAGCGGAAGAAGAGGGAGAGAGTGTCGTAGATTCCAAGGGGATTGAGATGGAGAGATCAGCAGAAGGTGAGGAAGAGGGGGGGAAAGAGGAGATCAGATTTGGAGAGGTTGAGCCTGAGGTGGTGCGAGTGCATTCAGGCGGAGATGGCAGACAAACAGGAAGAGATGCAAGATGGGATGAGAGTGTTGGAGGAGGGAAAAGACAGGAATCTGCATAAAAATGGTAAGAGAAACCATGGGGGGGCCCAGGGAGCAAGTGTAGAGAGAGAACAGGAGGGGGCCCAGGACAGAGCCTTGGGGTACGCCTTTGAGGAGAGGTTGGGGGGTGGATGAGGAACCTCGCCATGTCACTTGATAGGTCCAGTCGTTGAGGTAGGAGGAGAACCAGGTGAGAGCAGTCTCAGAGATTCCAAGGTCAGCGAGGCAGGAGAGGAGGATGGAGTGATCAACATTGTCAAATGCTGCGGAGAGATCAAGGAGCATGAGGACTGAGGAGAGGGAGGCTGCCCGAGCACAGCTGAAGGAGTCAGTGACTGCCAGGAGAGCTGTCTCAGTGGAGTGAGCTGTGCAGAAGCCAGATTGCAGAGGATCAAGAAGTGAGCGATGGGAAAGAAATGCAGAAAGCTGATGGTTTGCAGCACACTTCAGGGTCTTTGAGTGGAAGGGGAGTAGGGAGTTCTGAGGAGAGGTTGGGTCAAGGGTAGGTTTTTTGAGGAGTGGGATGACAGCAGCTTGCTTTACCATTGCCAGAGGCACAGTGGGTACTGTAATTACAAGCATTCATAGCAATCCTGTATGCCCATGGTGCATATGCGAGCAAAAGCATGGAGAGCTACTGTTAAAAAGAATGGGATCTTCTCTTTATCAAGGAAATTATATCTCAGAATCACCTGCTGACGTGGATTCAAAATATGTAATAAATATATATATATTTTTTTTACTTCTGTACATTTGTCCAGGCAGTTGAAGAAAAGAACAACAACCTTGGTAGGAATTTTGAACAAGGCAAGGCGAGAGTTACCACCAGCAGCTCAAGCCATGCGAGACCCCCTGCACTCCACTACACTATTCAGGCAGAACGACTGTGCCACCCTGAGTGTGTAAAATAAAAAGTCCTAATTCTTAGCTCTCTGCACAAATCGGTGACCATTGGAACGGATGCAAAACAAAACCCAGGGATAGTTGTATTTTACAACACAACAAAGTATGGAGTGGATGCAGATTTCTCTGCTGTCGCCGTTTCTTCAAATAAACTCTCTAAAACATCCTGTTGATTTTCTATTCATAATCGCCCTCCGCAATCATGACTTTTCGCTGCCATGTCAAACTCTGTCCTCTCACTTACACTCTCCCTTCTTGTCTCATTTCCTTTAGTAAATTGTTAATGTCCCCAATGAATTAAATCCTTCCTGATTGGTTGAAGTCTTTACAGCCATCAGTCATTTATTAACAACCAATAGCTGTTCAAAAAGGCTTGACATAGGCGATCACGATCACCTTACACATCATCATTCATGTCTGAGCAAATTGTAGTGAAAGCGGAAAGGTAAAACAAGCGCCCCGGGAACTGTAGTTCAGAGTTGGAAAAAGGATGAGCAAGGCAAATCCCGGACATCTTTAAAGATTTAAAAAATCTGCCTGGACGGAGATCTAAAGAGGAAAAGTCCAGTTAAAACTGGATGTATGGTAACACTAAGCTAGTGTAGCTTATCTATAAACATTCATTAAATTGTCCAAGCCATAGCAGAAACTAACATGCCACATTGTCCAGAATATGGACACGGAAAACTGACTATGAAATATATGAAACTGTTAGAGTGATGGGGGGGGATGGGGGACTCGGGGGGCCAATCACGGGGCCAAGCAGGGGCCAGTGTCCCTGTGGCCCATCCTCTCGCTCCGTCCCTGTAAAGGTCCATGTCCCAGTGTCCATAAAATATATAATATGTAATTATTCTGTTTATTTTTATAGTCAATCCACAGGTGATTTTTTCCCATTTCCCAGAAGTGTATGATTAAAAAAAAGTGCTCCAACAACTCAAATCATAATGAATTATGGATTTGAATGACCTTCTGTTACTTTTAACTTTGGGCAGTCACATATTTGAGTGTGAAGGTGACATAAATTGATCATATGCCTACAGGTCTTGGCTTTCCCAGAACAAACATTTATCTAATTTAAGTGCTTTGTCGAGATTATGGAATTTTTTCATGTTATTTTAATAATAATAAATTACATCTTGTGTTGTTAGTGCGCTACATGCGTACAGCTACCTTTTGTCTATGGGAATATTTCCCCTGACACAACCGTCCATTAAAAGCTATTATGTTGACACAAAAATAACTGAATGTCATCAAATGATGTTTTTAACTTCAAAGAGGGATATTAGGAAAATGTTCCTTGTCATTATGAATAAAACTATATAAGTATAATATAGTGTGTGTATATATATATAATATCTGTGAATAAAATATAATATATATTGAGTATGCACATATAAGATCTAAATTATACATTTTATTAATAGAAATTATTTAAATAATGCCATACATTTCTGCAAATATGAGATTAATATATATATATATATATATATATATATATATAAATATATACACACACACACACACACACACACCTTATGGAAAACTCAATGCCTTTTCTAATTTAATGGCCTTTCATAGCCATACATTATGGTTCTTTTTTTTTTTTGTCATAGCACGCTAATGTTCTTCTCCCTGAAACTGTTATTCCCTAGAAACCAACACATCATTAAATTATCTCATTGCAAAGGTAATTTATACTGATGCACTTTGATTGGTTGACCGATTTCTTTATAGACATAATTCCCTTTGGTAATTTAGTAGCTTTGTAATCGGAAGCATAAAATTCATTAACATGAAAGCTTGATCTTGGTCGCCTCTGACAAGTACAACATTTCTCAATTGGGCTGCTTTCATGATACAAAAATCTTACCAGACTCAGAGCTTTGTTCTTTGGGACTGTTGGCTGCTGTCTGAATATGGGAACTCAGGCAAGGCTGGTAAAATACTAATATCCCAAAAGATTTAGTTTGAGGAACAATGCATACAGTCTTTCCTATGTTAATGAAATTGTCACTGTGTGTTTTCTCTTGTTTGTTTGTTTGTTTCTTTGCTATTTGCTTTGCTTTCTTGAGATAAATAGATTTTGTGTTTAAAAGTCTTCCACATTCTTTGCTAACATGGCATTCTTCACAAATACTTATCTGGTGGGAACAGTATGTTTCCAGAGAAACTTAAAGGTGTCTATATCATTTCACCAGAGAAACATAAATTGGTAACACACTATGCCGTGAAGGACTGAAATCCTGCAGCGTCCGCAAGGTCCCCCTGCTCAAGAAAGCACATGTACAGGCCTGTCTGAAGTTTGCCAAAGAACATCTGAATGATTCAGAGGAGAATTGGGTGAAAGTGTTGTGGTCAGATGAGACCAAAATCGAGCTCTTTGGCATCAACTCAACTCGCCGTGTTTGGAGGAGGAGGAATGACCCCAAGAACACCATCCCCACCGTCAAACATGGAGGTGGAAACATTATGCTTTGGGGTGTTTTTCTGCTAACTTATTTCCCTCATTAACATGCAAATCAATTTATAACTTTTTTGAAATGCGTTTTTCTGGATTTTTTTGTTGTTATTCTGTCTCTCACTGTTAAAATACACCTACCATTAAAATTATAGACTGATCATTTAGTTGTCAGTGGGCAAACATACAAAATCAGCAGGGGATCAAATACTTTTTTCCCTCACTGTAGGAGGAAAGCAGAAACTTCAGCATCTGAGAGAGGCGAGAATGAAGAAAAGGAAGCTTGATCGGTGGGAGGTTAGAGTGTGATGGGAGATGAGGGTGGAGTATTGAAGAGCCTGCGGATGTCTGCAATCTTGGAGGAGAAGAAGGAGGCGAAATCATCAGCAGTGAGAGATGGGGAGGAGGAGGTGGAGGGGGGGCAAGGAGGGAGGAGAAGGTGGAGAAGAGTTTGCGGGGGTTGTTGACAGTGGATTCAAAGAGAGATTGGAAGTAAGACGTCTTGGCTGAGGTGAGAGAGGACGAGAATGTGGACAGTAGAGAGCGGTAGAGTACGAGGACAGCTGGGAGTTTGGTCGTTTTTCACTTCTGTTCGGTGGCACGCAGACTATTTCGAGTTGAGCGGAGAACAGCAAAGAGCCAAGGCAGAGGAGGGGAGGGACGGGCAGGACGAGACGTGAGAGGACAGAGAGAGTCAAGGGAGGAGGTGAGGGAGGAGAACAAAGAGGAGGTAGCACAGTTGACAGATAGATGGGAAAAACAGTCAATGGAAGGTAAGAGGGTGAAGGGCAGTGGAGGCAAGGGTGGAGGGGGTGACAGAGCGGAGATTACAGCGGAAGGTGACAGAGGGAGTGGGTGGAGTGGGGAGGGAGGGGAGAGAAAGGGAGAAGGAAATGAAGTGGTGGTCTGAGATGTCCATGGGTGTCATGGAGAGTGTTAAAGGGGAGCAGCCTCTAGAGAAGATGAGGTCTAGCTGGTGGCCAGCCCTGTGAGTGGGGGGAGATGGAGAGAGAGAGAAGTTAAAGGAGTGAAGGATAGGAAGAAATCCGGCACAGTGGGAAGGATTGGAGAGGTGGATGTTGAAGTCTCCCAGGAGGATGGTAGGTGAGGACAGTGAGGGGAGGGAGGAGAGAAGGAAGGAAGTTCATCCAGGAAGGAGGTGAGTGGACCAGGTGGATGGTAGAGAACTAGAAGGAAGAGGTGAGAGGGAGAGGTGATTTCCACTGCATGGAATTCAAAGCTGTGGGTCGTGATAGAGGAGAGAGAGGGGAGGGACAGAGAAGAGGAGAGAAGGGGAGAGCAGGAGTCCTGTTCCTCCTCCTCGCCCGGTAAGACGAGGGGAGTGGGACAGGACGAATAGAGAGGATAATACAGCAGGGGTGGTTGAGTTGTCTGGGGAGATCCATGTCTCGGTGAGAGCGAGGAAATCCAGAGACTGGTGGGAGGCGAAGGCGGAGATGAAGTCGGCCTTGTTGGAAGCTGAGTGGCAGTTCCACAGGCCTCCAGAGAGTGGAGTAGAGGGGAGGGAGGAGGAGGGGAGAGGGAGAGAGATGAGGTTGGAGGGATTAGGGAAACAATTACCTGCTAATTTTTGACAAACAGGCAGCACTACAAATCTAAACAGAGACTCCGGATGAAGGTAAATCATAGCAGATATATTTGTCTCTGAAAATCCTAGAAATGCAATAACAGGTACATAAACCTCATGGGGAATGTATTTCTGACACATGCTTTGCTGTTCTTGAGCAAGTGGAGAGCAGACACAGTCAATAGGTAACTCAAGCTGTCTGTGAGCATGTGAAATGACCCATCACTGGTAAGGTTTTAAGCCTGTAGGGCATTAAAAAAATATGTCTTTTGCTACACATTAGGTGTTTCTTATGGTTTGGGTAAAGTGGCATTACAAGGAAATTCCCCACTCCTTCACCAACAGTACCCAACTCCACACCTGGGGGGGCAGTGTCCAACAGAAGCTTTTATTGGCTCAATTAATTTAATTATTTTTCTCAGTTAAGACGTTCCCATTATATATTAACCCTTTGAGCAGTACCTTCTAACATGCTATGTCATGACTCAGGGAGAGAACTTGCTTAAAATTCAATTCCTGCAGCTTAAAAGTATCTATGTTTATCCCAGGAGGAAATAGTTAAAACAGATGTAATTAACTTTAAATATCTGAATCGAGTTGGTTAGTTATTTTGCGTGTTAAACAGTATCAGCATCGTATATTAAATAATACATAATATTGAACATGTTTATTACAGTTAAATAAGTATTATTTACATTTCTAACCATTGCTAGTTTATTTAGTGTTTCACCAAAGAAGACAAAGTTTGAGAGTTAAAATAAGTTTTGATTTTATTTATATAAATATTTAAATTATAGTACTGGAAGCACTTGTTTTCCATTCCAATAAAGCACAGAGTGGATGAGCACAGATTTGTTTCTATGGGAAATTGTCAGTTTGCAATATTCATTTTAGCTTGTGTTTTTTTCCCATGTTATAGAACTATGTAGGATGTAAATAATTGTCATCTATTTAATCTCCTTATTTAGATATTAATCTTACAGTACGAAATGCAATCCCTGCATATTGCAACCAGGAAGTGCTGTCACTCAAGTTCCTTTAGTTTAGTTTAAATTTTTTGAGCATATATATCCATGAGGGGGATTTTTTGTTTTATTTCTCTGATATTGCATGTTTGCCGAAAAGCCAAAATAAAATGCCAGAAGGCACCTTTTTGTTCTGTACTCCTGGTTTTATTTGTTTTCCTTTCAAAAACTAGCTTGTCACAATGTGAATGAACTTGCTGCGCTGAATACAGTATTAGTGGAGTAAATTGTCAATTTTTTTAACTGCACATTCACTGACAAAGAGTTTACATTATAATAAACGAAATAACACTTTGACCTCTAATCGCAAATTACTAATCAGACATGGGTGTTTGTCTTATCAGTACGAAGCTTGTAATGATATGCAGGTTTTTATATCACTTTACTTTTAATGTTATTTAGTTGTTTTGTTAGTCTAAAACACTGAAAGGGTTCAAAATAACGAGACAGAGACCAAATTAAATTAATTACAGTAAGGTTTGATTGCCAAATTATAAAAGAAAACATAGCTTTATATAGTTTCATATGCACTGTATTACCATTCTATTGTAGAATATACCGGTATGTCAGTACTCCCCGAGGCACAGCTTACTTAGAACGTACCGGTGTGTTCATACTGCTCAAAGGGTTAATGTAGCCTCAAAATTGTAGCCATAAAACATATCAGAATCGAGAGAGCAGTGTCAAATTAATCCATTCAATAATATCAGTGAAGAAGGTAACAGGTGGGTAGAAACATAAAATGATAGGTTGTGAATGCAACCACGGTTATCTGAGAAAGGAAGTACTGCCCAAGGGGGAGGGGTTTCAGCACACATCCGCTGGATTGTATCGAAGACATTTGTCTATCAAAGCTGCCATTGGCCCCTGTGCCAGTCATTCAACAGGACCCGTCCCACTTCCTGTTAGTATAAAGGTGACGTCTGCACAGGCACTTCCTCTTTTTGCCCTTCGCCTTGGTTTATCAAGATGCCTGAGAGCCTCTGTGTTTGTGTATAAAAAAGAGAAATTGTGTTTTTCAGAGCTAAAAACTCCTGCACAACCTTGCAACCCTTGGGCAGTACTTCCTTTCTCAGATAACCATGGTTGCATACGCATCCTATCGTTATCTTTCAAGTCAGGAGCACTGCCCAAGGAGGGGGTAACAGTATAACCGCCATTAGGGAGGAGGCAGCAATCTGGTAAGAGAGTCTGCCCTGAGGTGTAACTACTAGTAGCCTTACCAACTCTAGATAAAAGCCACAGGGGCCCCTTGGGGCCACATCTGGGCTGCCCAGACGCAAAGACCGCAGTCATCCTGTACTGGGAAGAATAAGGAATGGTGTATCAAAAGTAATCCTTGTGCCTTCCACATAGCATAGTAGCAGCGGCCTCCTGCTCTATCAGCAGAGATAGGAGCAGGGCCCCAGACACTAGCACAGCACCGTATAAGAGACTGTACACCTGTGCTCCTCACACAGCGGACTGCAATAGCCACTGCTGGACAATTAAATTATAATGGAACTATAAACATAGCAGGGCACAATGTACCTTCCACTAACAACAGTTGCAGATCTCCATGCTCAACTTAACAGTAAGGAGCGGACAAGCTCTAATGTATATTCCACTATATAAACCATGGGATGCAGTAGCCAGCTCATGAACCACATGCGGAACACAGGAGCAAGCTGACCACTGCTGTCCAGCAGCTAGCGGGCAACAGGTGCTTTACTGATGTCATTAATAAACTAACTATATACACAGTGGGGCAACAAGAGCCAATTCAGGTGCCCTCCACTGGGTACAGCAGCAGTGGTCCCCAGCTCAACTAGCACAGCTAGGGTGGGGCCACAGACCTGCTGGCCAAAGAACTATGTACAATGGCAGGGTACAAGGTGTAAAAACACATGCACTCCCGCCTACAAAAAATTAACTACAGTGAGGGGAAAAAAGTATTTGATCCCCTGCTGATTTTGTACGTTTGCCCACTGACAAAGAAATTATCAGTCTATAATTTTAATGGTAGGTGTATTTTAACAGTGAGAGACAGAATAACAACAAACAAATCCAGAAATTCTCATTTCAAAAAAGTTATAAATTGATTTGCATGTTAATGAGGGAAATAAGTATTTGATCCCCTATCAATCAGCAAGATTTCTGGCTCCCAGGTGTCTTTTATACAGGTAATGAGCTGAGATTAGGAGCACTCTCTTAAAGGGAGTGCTCCTAATCTCAGCTCGTTACCTGTATAAAAGACACCTGTCCACAGAAGCAATCAATCAATCAGATTCCAAACTCTCCACCATGGCCAAGACCAAAGAGCTGTCCAAGGATGTCAGGGACAAGATTGTAGACCTACACAAGGCTGGAATGGGCTACAAGACCATCGCCAAGCAGCTTGGTGAGAAGGTGACAACAGTTGGTGCGATTATTCGCAAATGGAAGAAACACAAAATAACTGTCAGTCTCCCTCGGTCTGGGGCTCCATGCAAGATCTCACCTCGTGGAGTTTCAATGATCATGAGAACGGTGAGGAATCAGCCCAGAACTACACGGGAGGATCTTGTTAATGATCTCAAGGCAGCTGGGACCATAGTCACCAAGAAAACAATTGGTAACACACTACGCCGTAAAGGACTGATATCCTGCAGCGCCCACGAGGTCCCCCTGCTCAAGAAAGCACATGTACAGGCCTGTCTGAAGTTTGCCAATGAACATCTGAATGATTCAGAGGAGAATTGGGTGAAAGTGTTGTGGTCAGATGAGACCAAATTCGAGCTCTTTGGCATCAACTCAACTCGCCGTGTTTGGAGGAGGAGGAATGCTGCCTATGACCCCAAGAACACCATCCCCACCGTCAAACATGGAGATGGAAACATTATGCTTTGGGGTGTTTTTCTGCTAAGGGGACAGGACAACTGCACTGCAAGGGATGATGGACGGGGCCATGTACCATCAAATCTTGGGTGAGAACCTCCTTCCCTCAGCCAGGGCATTGAAAATGGATCGTGGATGGGTATTCCAGCATGACAATGACCCAAAACACACAGCCAAGGCAACAAAGGAGTGGCTCAAGAAGAAGCACATTAAGGTCCTGGAGTGGCCTAGCCAGTCTCCAGACCTTAATCCCATTGAGCTGAAGGTTCAAGTTGCCAAACATCAGCCTCGAAACCTTAATGACTTGGAGAGGATCTGCAAAGAGGAGTGGGACAAAATCCCTCCTGAGATGTGTGAAAACCTGGTGGCCAACTACAAGAAACGTGTGACCTCTGTGATTGCCAACAAGGGTTTTGCCACCAAGTACTAAGTCGAAGGGGTCAAATACTTATTTCCCTCATTAAGATGCAAATCAATTTATAACTTTTTTGAAATGCGTTTTTCTGGATTTTGTTGTTGTTATTCTGTCTCTCACTGTTAAAATACACCTACCATTAAAATTATAGACTGATCATTTCTTTGTCAGTGGGCAAACGTACAAAATCAGCAGGGGATCAAATACTTTTTTCCCTCACTGTAAATACAAGTCATAGGAAGGGAAGCAGTTCTGTGTAGCCTCATCCAAGGTAATCACCAGGATGCACTAACAGGGGCAGACAGGGATAAGAAGGCCAGGAGCCAGTGCCTGATAAGCTACTGAAGCTCAACTGAAACCAAGACTGGGTTCCCAATAGAAGTAGTCGGTCCCATCATGTCCAGCCATGTCCAGATCTGGCTACACCTTGAATGTGCCACCAGGTATTCAGGCACTGGGGCTCCAACGCCTGGTCCTGTGTCCGCGCTCTGTTGGACAAAACAATTGGTCCGAGCCCCAAATGTCCTTAGTGCGCTCCTGAGAGCCACCACAAGGCAAAGCAGCTGCAGCCGACTCTCCTCCTCCAAAGAGAAGGGAGGAGGATGGCAAGCCATTAACTCAATAGGCCTATTGATATGGAAAAGAGACAGCACTTTCTGGAAGAACGCAGGATCAGGCCGAAGTGTAATCCTGGAGCCATCTCCCGCAAAGCAGACACATGAAGGGTGAATGGACAGAGCATGTAACTCGCTCACGCATGTAGCAGATGTGATTGCTAACAAAAACGTTGTCTGCAGTAACACTAGCTTGAGGTCAACTGATTGCACTACATCAAGGTGCCACATGGGCAGAGAAGAGGCACAGGAAGGCAGCAGCCTGCACACACCCTTCAAAATCTGAGCCACCAGGAAATGAGACCCTGGGGGCTTGCCATCATGACATGTGGTGACGGCCACCAAGTATACTTTGAGCATGGACGGGAACTTGCCCTCATCCAACAGCTCCTGCAGGAATTGCAAGATGACACCGATATAGCAGTCAACTGAGCTTTCTCTTGACACCTAGTTTGAAATGTCCGCCTGCAGTAGGAGTACTGTGACCTTGTAGAGCGAGCTCTAGCCGACTGAATAGTGGCCACTACCACATCTAACAGACCCCAGGCCATCAGGTGATCCTGCTCAGGGGCCAGGCCCAGAGTTGGAGCAGGCCCGGGTTGGGATGCCAAAGTGTGCCCTGCACCTTGGACAGCAAGTCCGCTCGCAGGGGAAGCTGCCAAGGCTCTCCGTTCAAGAGGGAGACCAGGTCTGCAAACCATAGTCTGTGGGGCCACTGTGGTGCTACCAGCAGAACTGTCACTCATTCCTGCGTGATCTTCTCCAGGACCACTGGGAGAAGGAGAACGGTGGGAACACAAAGAGGAGACAGCACAGCCATGTTGATCCCCAGGGTTCCTGAGTGGTCTCGAAGAGGTCCACTTCTACTCTGCCATAGTGACTCCAAAGCTGCAGAATCAGGTGGAGGCTCCATTCTGAAACCGGAGGGCCTCCCCGAGAGTGGAGGTCCGCTGCCGTGTTGGAAATGCCCGGGAGGTGAACTGCTCTGTTGGAATGGACCCAAGGCTGTGTCCATAGAATAGCACTAGACAATATAGTGTGCAACCAGAGACCTCCTTGCCTGTTGATATAGGCAACCACCGCTGTGTTGTCCATATGAACTAACACATGACTGCCCCGAAGGGTCAGCATGAAGTGAAGAAGTCAGAGGAGCACAGCCTGTAATTCCAGGGCATTGATATGGAGGGCCCTTACAAGCACCGTCCAACTGCCCCGGACTCCTCGTCCATTGCAGACAGCTCCTCAACCCTGTTTGGAGGCATCTGTTGTCAGAACCACTTGGTGGCAAATTGACCCCAGGGGCACACACCAAGGGTTAAATTTGAAGTACTCTGCCACCAACAAGTGAAGTAGGCTGAGGGGGAGGGTTTGGGATGCAGCTACTAGGAGACCCAGCAGCCTCTCGCAAAGGGACACCCTGACGCAGGCTCTCAATTGAAAGAGGGAGGGACACACGCTTATGGAGGCAACTCTCTCTGGCACCATCATGGCAAGCATGGCAATGGAATCGAGGCACAGTCCAAGGAAATGCACCTGCTGAGTTGGCCTGAGACAGCTTTTCTCTCGGTTGACCTGCAGCCCCAACTCGAAGAGGTGGTCGAGGTTCAGGCTTGTGTGGCTCTGAACCTGCTCCCTGGAGCTCGAACAGAACAGCCAGTCATCTAGAGGACGTGGCCAAAACATGAAAAAAGTGTGAGGTGCTACAGACAGGCCCAATGGGAGAACAGCAAACTTGTACACTCAACCTTTGAAGGCAAAGCAGAGAAACCTCCTGTGTGCATGCGCAATGGGGATGTGATAGTATGCACCCACCAAGGTGAACCAGTCTCCAGCAGCTAAGGCGCTCTCATGACAGGTGGAACGCCTAAGCGGGACTGGCCACTGTAAGTGCATCTCCACCCGGCAAAGCAACACAAACACAGCTGGGGAAGGGGGCAACTGCACGCCAACCGCACGTTACTGCACTGGGGCGCTGGGTCAAACCAGGGAACACAGCAACCAAATTGTGCCTTCTCCTTTGTGGCAACAAACACAGGAGGTCACGAGGAATAACACTGAACATGGCTGAACAAAAGCACTGTACACTGCGTGCTGGAGTGCTGGCAGATAAGCGCCGCGTGGGCCATAAAGGACTAGTCGCACCACGTGTGCTGGGGGTACCAGGTACACTGCGTGCCATGCTGTTCTGAATCCGAAGGGTCCACGGGTAGAAACATGGCCTAACACCCAAGGACCACTGCCATGGATGAGGGAGCACAGCAGAGCTCAATCCAGAAGCTGGAAGAGCAAGACCTCCTACAGCCGCAGTAGCGGGCCGTAGTGCAGGCGCAAGCCGGCAGAGGAGCCCCTCATGTGGGTGAGGTCTCTTACAGCTGCGTGCGTTCTCGCTGTGGAAGGAAAAGTCCCATGGACAAAACCAACACAGCAAACTAGTCTGAATAATAATAATATAATATATTAAACAACCAGTAGTTGTATGTGAAAATACACCAAACTGAACCGAGGTTTCAAATTAAACTGTGTTGTTTAATTGTAATAAATTAAACTATAGAGATCACACAACAGTGTAGCAAATTGGTGGGTGGAAGGTACTATTTGTACTACCAGCCAGCCAAAAAACACAATTTCTATTTCTATTTTTTATACACAAACATGGAGGCTCTTACGTGTCTTGACAAACCAAGGCGAAGGGCAAAACGAGGACGTGCCTGTGCAGACGTCACCTTTTATACTAAGAGGAAGGGTCCTGTTGAGTGACTGGCACAGGGGCCAATGGCAGCTTTGATAGATACATTTCTTTGATACGTTTCAGCAGATGTGCCCTGAAAACTCTCTCCCTTGGGCAGTGCTTCTGACTCGAAAGATAACCAGAAGACACTACGGACTCTCCAGCAACCGAGTCTGACACCTCTTGTGTAGATCATCCAGTGTACTAGGTGTTAGAGTGTAAAACAGGTTGGTTAGTCAGGAGGGTTTGAATGAATGGGGAAAAACTGCTGACCGAAGACTCCCCTGTTGAAAATGAGCCTGGCAAGTAATGCATATAAGTGTTAGTGTTTACATTATACAAAAATGGTAAATCACAATGTGCTTATGGTTATACTCTTAATAACCTACCACTTAAAATTAACAAGACAATACCACAGCATGGTGATCTTAAATTGTACTATAATACACAATGTTTTACCCAGGGTGGTTGAACAGTTGACCATGTTAGGTAACCTAATGGTTTTGCCCCATTTCCCCCATTGTCAACCATGTCTGTAAAATGCACTGTGATTATATTATGGCTCACCCTGGGATTGTAACTGTGTACCCTTGATTTACCGTGATTAATCATTACTTCTTTATGGTGCTTTTTGATACATTACAAAGCACATTAAAGCAAGAAATGTGTACTGCTTTGCAGGATGGACCAGGTGCATATTTCCAGTGTCTTACTTATTACAGGTATAAGCTTATTAAATCAACACTGCTCAAACCCTTCCCTGGCAAATAAAATAAACTCCACCCAAATGGTATGAAAGTTAGGCATCATAAAGCTTTGAGCCTAAATGGCACCAAGTATCATTCTTGTTTCCTCCCTCCACAATGAAATCCGAACAAAAGCGGGCAAGTATAAAAGTATCTATGTTCTCCTTGTTAAGTTATTATACAGCAAGATTTAAATGACAAATACCTCAGTCCAGAAATGTGCACCTTCCTGTTGTGACACATATACTATATTCAAATCTGTTCAATTATTTAATGTGAGAGACTACTCAATCATACTAAATAAATATTTTAACCTACTCTGGAAATCTTCAGTGTGTATCACTACTAAAAGTTGGGCCCACAGTGGTTGCTACTTATGGCAATTCTACAACTTGCAGAGGCAAAATTAGTCAAGACTACCATCAGAAAACGTGTGTATAACATGTTGCTCATCTAAAAGATGTAGCGTAAGGTACACTTATAAATTTCAATTAAAGAAGTGAATTTATAGTATCACCTTATCACGAATCCTGGAATCTTGTAGAACTCAATTTCTGTAATAATTGGACGCAGACACCAATTCCAAAGATATAAATTGTCAAATTTATTCAAAACAAAGACTAAATGTAGTACTACACTAATTATACAAAGGGGAAAAACTAATTAAAATTAAACTCTAGATCAACAAATCAAAGACAAATCACTTCCGTGACCAAATCAAAGACCATGGGATCGCATATGATATCACACAAATCGTTAAACAAAAAAGGTTTAAACACATTCACTACAATACCGGTTAGTAAGACGAAGGTGAGTCTCTCATTAGTATTGTTAGTCGGACATCAAATAACTACGCAGGTTAGTATTTATGTCAGGTAACTTCTCGTTATATATATATCAGTCTCATTTATGTTTAGGTGCTGAGAAAGATCCTATCATTACTTGTTACCACAATTTCCCTTAACTGATTATTATTCAATGATTAAGGATAGGCAGGGCCACCAATAATCTAACGTCTATTAACTTGTGTTAATTTCAGACTAAACAGTTAAACAGGAATGAGAAGATATTTCTCGGCGTTGACAGATTTTATTTCTAAAATTATCAACAAAACAGTTTAATGCAACACACATTTATATTTAAGAAAACTAAATGATATTACACATTCTAGAGTTATGAATCACAGATTAACATTTCTAATTGATTTCTCAAATGTCATGAATCATGAACTCCAAACTGTTAAACTTACCTGAACTTCGTCGCAGAGAGGCCTCTCTGGCTTCGGGCTCAGATAACAACACACGGCATGAGGTCCGTGTGGTTTGGAACAAAGGCAGTCCGGTTCGGCTTTGTCCAAGAACTTCCACTCAGTCGATGCACCTGGAAGTTGGGGTTTCACGAATGTAGAGTCTTTTCCAAACAGATTTTCCACTGGTTTGAAGGCTCCAAGGTTGTGCACAAAATCTTCTTTGTAAGCAGGGTTCCACCGTAGTTACTTGAAGACAAAGTCTTTGAGGAAAGCAGGGCCCTGTTTGTTCCAAGGGTCAAGTTTCTTAAGACTCAATAGCTATTTAAATGACTGAACACTTTCGTATACAGTCGACTTAGTAAATTGTCCAGCCGTAAAACTCCACTGATCAGGTGGGCACAGGCGGGCATGCGCAGTCTGTAAAGTTCTTTATTTAATAAAGTCCTTTAAAAGAATTCTTCGTACGGCTCAATCTCCTTCTCCCAGTTTAACTCTTCTGTTGCCGGCAAAGACTTAGTTGGTTTCTGGTTCCGGTTCGGGCAACAGAGCTACAGGTTGAGCTGTGGCAGCGAGTTTCTGGTTCAGGTGAGAGAGAGAGCGAGAGAAAGGCCGTGCGCTGTTCTTTATAGTCTGTCAGATCAATAGGTGATTGTTCTTGAGTTTTTGAGATTTCGGTTTCAGCCCCCAGTGTCCTATTGGAGGGGGGCTTGATTTATGACTGATGTCAATCCATGCCATCTTTTGGAAATGCCGGTTGGCCCGGGTTCGTAGCTCTATGTCGGGATTTCGGCTCTCGTCCACTTCAAAGAGTTTTTATCACCTACAGGCCCCTTTCTCCAGACATCTCATAGCAGAATTCCAAACTATTTGGCCTCTTCTCGGTGCCATCCTCCCCAAAACTGTCACTTTGATGCAAACCAGTTCCAAGCTGATGAGCTAAGGAAATCTGATAACTTTGGGGGGGGAGAGGTCTTCTTTAGATCAGTGCTTCAGCTCAGCGCCCACATGCTCTTATCAAAATACACCCAACATAACGCTACAAAGATAATCAGAATCTGCATTCTGAACTGTGATGATGCATTGCAGTGGGAAAGGGAAATACCTATACATAATTGTGTAACACTTTATAATAAGTTTCTGCTTATTAATGTGTTATTCATGTTATTAATGTGTTATTTATAAGCATGACATATAATGAATTATATTATTATATTATAATTAATGATTAATAGATACTTTATAAAGCATTAGAACATAAGTAAGTTTACAAACGAGAGGAGGCCATTCGACCCATTGTGCTTGCTTAGTGTCCATTAATAACTGAGTGATCCAAGGATCCTATCCAGTCTATTTATAAATGTTCCCAAATTGTCAGCTTCAACCACATCGCTAGGGAGTTTGTTCCAGATCGTAACAACTCCTTGAGTGAAGTGTCTCCTGTTTTCTGTCTTGAATGTCTTTAAGACCAATTTCCATTTGTGTCCCCGGGTCCATATGTCCCTGCTGATCTGGAAAAGCTCCTCTGGTTTGATGTGGTCGATGCCTTTCATGATTTTGAAGACTTGAATCAAGTCCCCACGTAATCTCCTCGGTTCCAGGGTGAAAAGGTTCAGTTCCCTCAGTCTCTCAGTAGGACATTCCCTTCAGACCTGGAATAAGTCTGGTTGCTCTCCTCTGAACTGCCTCTAGAGCAGCAATATCTTTCTTGAAGTGTGGAGCCAAGAATTGTACACAGTATCCAGATGAGGTCTAACTAGTGCATTGTACAGTTTTAACATTACTGCCCTTGTTTTAAAGTTCTACACTTTTGACAATATACCCTCGCATTTTGTTTGCTTTTTTTATTTGGATTGTTTGGAGTCCACATAGACTCCTAGGTCTTTCTCATGCATTACTTCTTCCAGTTCTATTACTCCAATAGTGTAATTATAGTGGACATTTTTGTTACCTGCATGTAATACCTTGCACTTGTCCACATTGAATTTCATCAGCCAGGTGTCGGCCCACAACTGAATATTATCTTACTATTCAAATAAGTCCCTTTGAATAACCTGTGCTGCCGAGATTATATCTGCTGAACCACCTATTTTAGTATCATCTGCAAATTTGAAAAGTTTGCTAACTATCCCAGAGTCCAGATCATTAATATAGATTAGAAAAAGCAAAGGCCCTAGTACTGATCCCTGTGGAACTCCACTAACAACCTCACTCCAGTTAGAAGCAACTCCTCTAATCGATACCCTCTATTTCCTATACATCAACCGGTTCATAATCCATCTACTTACATTACCCTGAATGCCTACAGCTTCCAAATTGAGGATCAATCTTTGGGTTGGAACCTTAACAAAAGCTTTTTGGAAATCTAAGTATATCATATCATATGCTTTCACGTGATCTACAACTGCAGTTGCATGTTCAAATACCTCAAATAAATTAGTAAGACATGATCTGCCTTGTCTAAACCCATGTTGACTATCTCCAGGAATATGGTTTTCATTAAGATGCTCCTCTATTTTTTGTCTAATAATTGTTTTCAACATTTTACAAGTGATGCAGGTGAGACTGATTGGTCTGTAATTTCCTGGTTCAGTTTTGTCCCCTTTCTTGTGGATAGGTATGACATTTGCAGTTTTCCAGTGTCATTTGGAGTAGTTTAGTTAGTGGCATATAAATAATTTCCCTAATTTCTTTAAGTACCTTTGGAAATATACTATCTGGCCCAGGTGATTCGTTTGTTTTTAATCCTGCTAGTCCCTTTAGTGCCTCGTCCTCATTTATCCTGATCTCTCTTAGGGTTTGACTGGACTGGTTGTTAACCTATGGCATGTTATCTGTTTTTTCTTTTGTAAAAACCTCTGTGAAATACTCATTTAGAACAATTGCTACATCTTGTTCATTTTCTAAGATACTTCCATTTTTAGCTTTTAGCAGTTTGCACTTGCTCCTTTATTGATCTCTTGTTGTTATAGTATTGGAAAAAAGCTGTTTAGTGTTAGCTCCAAGAGCTTTCTATTTCCCTCTTTGCTTTCCTGAGCCTCTAGTAGTATATTCTTGAAATGTAACCATCCATTTTCATCTGAATCTGTATCCAGTCTCATACCTTCAAGGTTTGCTTTTCTAAAATTGTAGACCATTGTTTTTGACTTGGTCCTTGTTTTTTGAAAAAATGCCTCAAAGCTAATCATATTGTGATCACAGTTTGTCATTGGTTCTCTAACTAGTGTCCCTCTGACTCTATCTTGGTCATTTGAAAATATCTATTTTATCAATATATAATCAATGCATGCTCTCTCTCTGGTTGGTTCCCTGACAAATTGAGTTAGAAAGCAGTCATTTACCATCTCAACCATTTCTGTTTCTGTTTCTGTAGTCCCAACTGGGCTTTCCCAGTCTATGTTTGGGAAATTGAAATCCCCCATTATAACACCCACATCCTTGCTACATGCAGTCCTGATTACATTGTACAATGAAACATCTTTCTGAATATCTGAATTGGGTGGGCTGTAACACACTCCTACCACTAATCCTCTGGATTTTTTATTCAAATGTTAAACCCATAATGATTCTGTTTCGTTAGCAGGGTCTAATTTTAGTTATTTTGCCTCAGTGTCATTTCTGATATATAATGCTACCCCACCACCTCTTCAGTTATGCCCGTCCCTCCTAAACTGCGTGTATCCTTTCAGTTTGTATTCATCTCCAAAATGTTCTGTAAGCCATGTTTCTGTCACTCCTACAACACGCCAGCACTGTGGCTTCTATGTCTAACATCTTGTTCCTTATACTCCTGGCATTGAGGTACAAACATTTCAGATTTCTACTAGCAGTTTCCCTTTGTTTTCATTCCTTAATGTCCCATTGTCAGAGCTCCCTGCCCCCCTGGTCATTAATGAGGCATTATTTTTTTATAGTTACTTGTAACTATAATAATGTGAATTCTAACCCTAGCCAGGACCAAAATGAAACCCTTTAATTAATCACAGTTTAATTTTAGGTCATAATCTAGCTTCATTTAACAAAATACCCTAAGATCACTTTCCATTCAAAATCCATTCAAATAATCATTTAATACAGATATGGCAATTAATTAGTCTAATAATTGTCAAAAATAAGAGAGTTTACCCCATATACCATTGTATTATATCAGTAGGTTACTGAACTGTCAAATTCCCCCATTCCGGGTGTATCATGGAAACTTCCCAAAAAAATTCCCAGCTCAGAATTCCAAATGAATGGCCAATCTTGCTTTAAAGTCTATAATGAGATGGGTGGGTAGGAACGGTTTATGTTATGTAGGTGTGACTCAGGATTGAGTAGAAGTTGGGAAACACTTTGGAGAATAACAAGGTTTGGTGTACATTACAGTGATGCTAAAGAGGGAAAGTGTGAGAGTGACAAAGAGAGAAATGCAAATGCTATACTTCACGTGTGAAGTGAGTGATGTGTGGGTGCAAGCTCCATTTTAAGTGCAGTTGCACCACATTGTTTGGCTTGAGACCTACACTCCCACAGACTCCTTTAGAAGTCAGTCAGGAACCCTACAGAGGAAATCCTGTAGGACTGCTTTAAGGAATCTATTAAGGATTAATTTATGTATTTACTTATTTTCAGGAATCATGCCAGATTTGATGTGTGGGTCCTGTGATGTACAAGGGAAGTACATTATTTTTGGGTTTAATTTGATTCAATGAACAGAAGTGGACTATCTAACACAATTGCTCTCTATTACTTTATACCTATGTAGGCTTCCACATTGGTATAATCCAACCAATCATTGAAAATAATAGTATGATAAGTTTGTTTTTTTAGACTACAATTTCCAGTCTTCCTTGATAGCAGGTAGGGTGCAAATATGTGGCTCAAATACTGAACTTTAAGTTTACCTTAAACAGATTCTTCAAAAAACATCTAAAGTTTCTTAATGTACTTGTGAGTAAGACCTAAATTTAAACGATCTGTATTAATATGTTTTGGGGGATTGTGAGAGTGAAGTTGTTTGCTTTTATTGAATCTAAAGGAGAGTTCAAGAAAGCATATTTCATTGTCAAAATATCCATATCAAAGGGGAAATAATGTTTTGTTTCAAAACTGTGGATCTGGTTCCGCCAAAGAAGTTGTACAACATCAGTATGGTGGTGAGGGTAAAACTGGCATTTCTCATGCTGCCTGGTGAGCATATAAAGGAGACAAAGTCAGAGACTTGTAAGAGTGTTGTAAATTCAAATGTGATGCAACAAACACATGACTTATGACTGAAAAATCCGTGGTGGCTAGTACCCTTGGAAATGCCGGAATTATTTAAGGTTTTCCCAAGCTGCTATATGTAATGTCAGGCAGCCTTGAACATTCATCACCTAAAATCCATACCAGCTGACACATAGCTGCATGTGAAAGAGGATGGGTATAAACTCAGGTATGGCATTCAAATAGTCTGAGCTTCATTGTGCTTTAAAAGCAGGACACAATGTATATTTTCCAATTGTTGTTTTTTTCCACATCACAAACAATAAAAAGTAGTCTTGGAAAAAGAACCAAAGAAAGATGGATGTGAAAATGAGCCATCCCTGCAGCACAGGACTCTCCAATTTTTCACTGCAATCATGTGGAATGTATGAGTACTAAAAGTGCACCAAATCTTTCAAAATAATGAAAAAAAGAATGCAAGTGTCAGTTAATCCCTTGAGACAAAGAGCAGCTCTACCTTCAACCTTAGAAAATAAGTTCTGACGAGAGGTCCTGACCAAATGAACTAGAATGCTGATATTAACTCGAAATCAAGGGAGGAAATCTCAATGCGGCAAACTGAATAAAATCACACTGGGTATTCAAAACTAACATGTTAAAACACTAAATATATGCATGTATGATAATATGGTTTTGTCTGCCTGTGGTGAGCAGAACATAGTGACACAGTATGCAAGCAGAAGCCACCCACAAAGAGGATTATGACTGTGTTGTGAAAGTTAATGTGTAGCCATCTGGGCAGCTGGTCATTTATTAGTCAAAAGTCTCTCCCTAAAGCAGAAAAAAAGACTCTGAACTAGATGGGTGAAGCGCCTTTTATTAATTAGGTGAACTTCATAGATGAATATTACATGAATGTATAAAAGTGTAAAAAATCATCAGTATATTTGCACCCATATTTGCACCCATGGGCATATAGCCAACACAGAGTGAAAATGTACACCCTTTTCCACACACACAACATTTATTCATGGCACAAATGAAAGTAATTCATGTTTTAGTTTTTTTTTTTTTAAGGTTCCAAAACTACATTGTCTACATACACATGCAGCCAGTTGCTAATTCAATTTTGGCTCTTAATGCAGTTCAATGTGTCAATCAGTAACGAAACGCAAGTACACCAGTAATACAAAATACAGATTTTAATATATATATATATATATATATATATATATATATATATATATATATATATATATATATATTATATTTAGCTAACATACTTCACTGTAGTTGTGACAATTCTCTGACTGAGAATAGGACATTAAATACCACTACACCCATACCACTCCTCAAAGTTGGGATGTGAAGAAATACTGCTTGGTAAAGTGATTTTTTGTAATGCATTTAAAGTTTTTATTAAAAATAAATAAATATAATCAATATAAATTAGGAGAACAACTACATTTACAATAATATTTAGCAGAAAAAAGCGGATCATTATGCAAGCAGGCAAGACAAGAAAAGCTAAATTGCTTAAATGCATATAAATGCCCATAAATGCTAATTCTTTCAGAGAATATGGAGGCACTAAGTATGTTACATTTGCAGATATTCCAAAATATTGTCAAGGGTAATATGTTTAATTATAATTTCTGCATGGTCCCTTTAAATATAACTGATAAAATATCTGACAAAGCAGACATTTTAAAATTAAGTGGTATATCAGTTATGCTCCCCACTAATATCATGTTCAGCCTTAGAGCTTTCCCAGTAAGTCACCCCAGGGCCTCAAGTTCAATTTCGAGTTTGGTATTACAAATTGAAGCCATATATTATTCAATGATTTTTAATAAGTCGTCCATAAAATTATACTTAAGCAATTTCAGTAGTCTCAATATATATATTTTCTTCTTCATAAAGGAGTCTCTAAAAAAGTGTCTTCTTGTCAAACCAACGAAACCTATGTTGAATCGCAAACACTCAAACCTGTCGAAGAATCCTCGCACCTTACAGTTCTCATTAAATCTTGATAAGGGCTATGGCCATGAATGAAGATACTGTCTATCTCTTTCAAACACATCCCTCACATTGTCTTTGCAAAGAAAGGATGACAAGTATGTTTGGCATATATATAGATAGGGAATAAATTGAAGGAAAAAGATTGAGTGAAGTAACAATCTTGCACTTGCACTACAGTGTTGTGAAATTTAGATTGCTCTAAATAAAACTGAAGAGGTTAAAAATAATTATGAATATTTTTCTAAGAGCACCATTTTTACAGGTCAGCAGATATGAGACAGTACATACATGTCAGTATTTTGAGTCAATATTTTGTCAGACTAGCTACTTTGTGTATATAAAAAAATGCCCCATCAAACAAACACAATGTCATGTTTCAAATTGACCGTGTCACTTTTTTCTTGCAATGGAAGCCTGCTCTCTCAAAGTAATGCAAGCTGCTTTGGAAGTGTGTGTGTGCAATATAGCAACTTAGAAAAAAATGTCTGCACATCACTGTCAATATCCTGTACACAAAACACAAAGTATTCTACATGATGTAATAAATGAAGTGTGCTAACATTAAAATTAAATCTACAACATAAAAGGGATCACATGCAGGCAAATTATTGTGCAGCCTTAAATTGTATGAAGGTGACATTAGAGTGTGAGAATATGTGGGTTATTTGAGGGAATCATACATGATAGCAATTTGCTCTCCCTTATTAGGCAAAAGGTCACAGAAAGTATTGTCAGGTCAGGTGCCTGCTGATCTGGACTGTTTTGCAGATGTGTATTGACTGTGACTCCAGATTTTAGTTTCAGGTAAACTACTGGTTAGGCTAACTACCCAATTGAACTGTGTGTTAATCCCGTGACAAGTACTGGGTTTATTTTAATACCAATATCTTCTGTAAAATGGGTATTCCCTAGAGATTTTTCCATGTGCATTTCCAGAAGAAAATCACCTAGTGATTGATTCCTGGAAAGTCTACATTATTTCCAAAAATGCATTATTACTTTAGGCAAAGACAAAAATACAAGTTAAAAAATAAAATAAAAAGCACTAGTTTGGTAATTTCGAAAACTAAAAAAATAATTAGCATTCTCCCTACAATGCAAATATACTTCACTCTGAAGAAAAATAAATAATACTCAGTAGAGACATATTATGAAGGTTTAATGGTATGCAAACAAACAGACAATGAGCTCTAAAGGATGATATCTGCTTTTGGTTGCCTTTGAGAAATAAAAGCTCATACAATATTGCATACAATGGATTACATGAAGATTCGTGCATTCAGACCAAAAATAATGTATCCCAATCTACATGCCTGCCAAAAATGAACAACAAATCAAGGGTTTAACAGCTTGCAATGACAATACCAATATACATGATATAGGGACAGTATTTACCTTGTTAGAAAGTCACTTTCAGAAACCCAGTACAACAGATAATTATTATGCAATAACAAGAAACAATGATTAAAAAAAAATAAAAAATGAATTTTCTGCCTGTACAGCAAGGAAGAGGTATTTATTCACTTCAACAGAGACAGGATATACCAAACTGTTGTGTTTGTGCAAGGCAACTTTACTATACTATGCTATACCCATTATTCACGCCCAGTTTAATTAATTCTAAATCTGCTGTAATCTGGAAGCCAGAGTACTGTCTTTTCTTAGAGTTAGTATAAACGTCACCCTTTATACCTCAAGTCATTTAAGATCCAGTATACATTTGCATAGTTGTACTCTAAACCATAACTCTCCTTATACTCTCCTGGTTTACCAGATTCGTTCCAAGTTATTCATAAATGGCTTTACAAATGCTGCACACTGGATCCTGCTTTTGAGCAGGATCAGAATTTGATCTGACTTTTTTAAATGGAGGTATTACGTATACTTTATTTAGTTCGCCACCATCAAACAAGGTATTTAAAGATAGTCAAAACCCTTCAGAGGTTTTTGGTGAGGAATATGTACAAAAGCGGTATAGATTAACCATATTAATCCTCTCAGACATGATTGATCCTGTAGTGGGACATACAACGAAGTGCAGTCATGCCTTACATACACATTTGAAGCTATATTTAGCATTGAGATTTTTCAGCAAGTAGTATGTGACATTATCTCTGTAGACTGGGTAAGTCTGGTTAAGCACAGATAAACAACAACAATATGACTTACATTATTTACAAAGATTTGCACTTTCAAATAAAGTTTAATGTTGAACCGTGACATTCTGTTTTTGTGTCTTTATGGTGAGGTGTAGTTTGTGTGTAGTTAGGTTTTTATTTATTTTACATCTTTGCACAAATTATGTAAAAGCTCCTTATTTCTTCAGCAGCCCCATTGCAAACTCAAGATTACAGAGCCTTCTGTAGCAATGTTCCACAACTGTGCAACACTTTTCCAGAGACTCTAAGAAGCGCCCCTACACTTAATAGTTTTAAGAAATGTCTTAAAACTCGCATTTTTAAAAAAGCTTTTAAGGATCTCTGTTGCAAGTTTTTTTTAAATACTCTTGAGTTGCTACTGCTGTGTTGCCTGTTTTATCTTTTTATTGTGTCTGTTTTGACTACTTGACTTAATGCTATGGGTATGAGAAGAGAGAGTTAGAAATGTTCCAGGTCCATCCTGAAAAACCTATGGGTACTCAGTAATGAGTATGTGAGATGGTGCATTGCTAACCAGACAAATCTTAGCCCTTTTCAATCTAAAAATCTTCAGCCAATCACAGCCTACAAGATTTGGACCATTTCCATTAGAAATAATAAGAGATCCTCATACTGCATATTAACATCAACAGTATCACACACACTGATTGGCTCTCATGTGTATACATGAATGGTTGCACGGGATTTGCAAACAACTGTATCAATATCTCCCTGAACATTTTGTCACTCATGATGAAGAAGAGGTTTAATAAGTTTCTGTATTAAACTGCATTTGCACAGGTTGATTGTTTAACTACACTATGCTCTTATATTTTGTAAGTCGTCCTGGATAAGGACGTCTGCTAATAAATAAATAATAATAATAATAATAATAATAATAGTGTAGCTGTCCCCATCATCTGCGTTCTCCTGTACTATATTTGTTGTGTAGTTTTTGTGTATGTATTTCAATCTTTGGAGCCTTTAGCAATGTTATCTTTCGCATAGCACCTATGACACTATATGTATTTAAATCAACACTCAACCAAAATGGTATGTGCTCTGACAACAAAACATGTTTGTCAATTCTCCCTGGGAAATAACTACCCTTGTTTAGTGTGGTGTTGCGGTTGCCTGTACTAAAATTTCGGAGATATCTTTTGATTGGATTGTTTTTCACTTTGTTGTATTTTTGCAGTCTCTCATTTTCCATGGAGAGTGACAGAAATTGAGGCCACTTGTATATCTATAGCATTTATTGCTGCCCCTGAGCTACTTACATAGCTTTTAAAAAAATCCAGACGCCGTTCAGATAACAGTGTGTGTTGAATGCTTCCATCCTGGATGTCACACACAAGTCGATCACACAGCATTTTCTATAAATAGCCCCCAAACTCACAATGTTCAGCCACATGCCCAGCCGTTGCCTTACTCTGAAGCCATGTCCACTTCTCCAAGTGCTTGACACCAGTCCTCTGTGAAGGGTAGAGGAAGGTAGATATCCAATTTTCTTTACCCCACCACCGCAAGCACATCCTGCAGAGAAAGGCTCCCAAATGCCAGTTATGCCCACCCAAGTAGGCTACAGAAAGTTAAAAACAAGCAAAATCCCTACCATGACTACTCAGCTCAACACAACACACTTAACCCTTGTCCTGCCAACTACGCCAGAATGTAGCATCCGGGATCCCAGCAGGGGTGCTGCAGAGAAAAAATGAGGGGAGCAACATTGTGGAAGAGAGCAGCCATTCAATTAAAATCAATTAAAATAAAGATAATTCAATTGATTTAAATGCATAAAATCATACATAGACACAGACCTAAACAAACAACCAAAAAGCAGTGCAGGTGAGAGGAGAAAGTGAGGATTTACATATTTTTATCCTTTAGTTGCTTCCACTTTCTACACACCACCTCGACTCTGTGCATCCTCTTGCTTGCACAGTCCCGGGAGTGGCCACACCATCACCAGTGACAGTCTAGATTTAAGTTATCCAATTAATTAAACTGTTTTGCCCTGCATGGGGACTGGAGAGGGAGAACACAAATGAAAAGGTGCAAAGTGAAAAATTTGCAGTGGGCTGAGCCCTGTCAAAAACATTGACTGCAAAATGACAGTCAACTAGAGTTGAAATATGTGTGATCATTATAATTATTTTTATTGTAATTGTTACATATCTGAAGTGATAAATAATGGTCGTTTCCCCACGTGTTAAAAGATGCTTTGATATTTAGGTTCATGACATGCAATTGATTTAAAATATTAAACATTCTAAGGTATTTGCTCTTTTTACTCTCAGCTCAGGAAAGGAAAAAAAATACTAGAATACTGAGCTATTAAATTATTCATATGCTATTTCTGTGAAAAACTGAACTGCACATAATTCTATTTGCATTCAATGAACAGAGGATTTCTGTGGTATATTTTAATGAGTTATGCCATCAGACACTTTGCAGATTTAATAATAATCAAACAAAATATATAATAATAATAATAATAATAATAATAATAATAATAATAATTAATATCTCAGGAAAATATACTTACATTACTCCTATAAAGAATAATTTGTGTATGTATACAGACAAAACAGTAGTGCATGTAAGTCCCACACCTGCTTAACTGAAACAATAGCCAATAGGAAGAATGTCTTCAAAGAAAAAATCTTTCACAAAGTTTGTGAAGTGGCTCAAAAGGAGCTTTGGAAAGTGACTCCAGCACTAGATTCAGGTGCCACGATGGAAGTGTATGCGCACCCTCTTACTGAGACAACAGATCTGCGCACATCTAGCAGCATGAGTAGCACAGAAAATCACAATCTCCAAGGCCACCAAGAAGACAGAGAAGCAGAACAGGCAGAACGGCAGAAAAGGGAAACTCTGCTCTCACAGGCTATATACAGGTCCACAATTCCAAAATTCTAAAACCTCTGAAAACCGAAGGTGTGTGGTGTCAGTTGTGTCTCAGCGCTCTTAGCCGTCACATGTGTCTCAAGTGCTTTTCAATGTTTGAAGTTTTATTGAACATTGTGTTTTAGGGGTGTAACGATTCCATACATTTTTGATGCCAGGAAATCAACAATAACAGTATATTAATAGTAAATTAACAGCAAGGGTTTATGAAACACAATTTAATGGAGTTTAAGTAGTTCTAGTTTTACATCACATAACATTTTCAGGGCAGAAACATTGCAAATTGAAGTGTTCTTATTTTTTCAAAATGATTGTATATACATAAACGGAAATATAATAAACTTTACGCAATAAACCATGTAAACTGTTGTAGAAATCGTTATGCACATTTCTAAGCAGACTTATACAATTCTAAAACAAATAAAAATAGCATACAACTAACATCTTATGAAATCTAAAGCGCTTTGAAATGGCACCTGTTGCCAGCCCTATACCCAACAGAAAAGGATTCATTCATGATCAAACATGTGACTGATCAAGGCATTGATCCAGAGATCTGGGTTTCCAACAAGTTCAAGATTGAATTCAGACAGACAGCAGAGGAGTGCTATATCAGGTGCAAATCTGCTAATCAAATACATAATTATAATAATATGTGATGTGTAGACAATCACGTGTTTCAGCAATCAACATGATTATAAATCTTTCACATGTGTTATTACGTATGTTATTACAAAGCCCAGGTGGCGGCTATAGTATATTCAGTATAACCTACTGCATAAACTGCGGGTCCGGCAACTGGAGAAGAAAGTATTTATAATATATTGATTTTGAGGAGTTTAAAGCTGAAATGCCATTTATGTATTTAATTAAAATACTGTAATACGTTTGTGAAATCTGAAATTCAGAATTCTGAAACACATCTGGCCTCAAGGGTTCCGAATAAGAGATTGTGAACCTGTATTAAGTAATATAAGCCAGGTACAGCACAAAACGTCAATGTAATCGAGTCAGTTCTATGGTAGTCAACGTCGGAAGGGGGGTTGGGAACATTGATGGGGTGTGTTCCACCCACCAGAAATTGAGTCTCACTGAAGCCCGTTGATCTAACACACACTTCTGTTGACTCAAACTCAAACGCTATCAATGAAAAGTGATGTCAGTGTCGGCTCAGTGGAAGTCAGCAGTCGACCGAGCTAACTTATTATTATTATTATTATTATTATTATTATTATTATTATTATTATTATTATTATTATTATTATTTTTATTTCTTGGCAGACGTCCTTATCCAGGGCAACTTACAACATAAGTGCAAAACAAAGTGCAAAAATACAGTTCAATAAAGGCATCAATCATTACAAATTCAATTTACATAAAACATAGCAATTCAAAATATAATACATTTTACAACTTCTAATTTACAATTTACACAGTCAAGTACAGTAAGTGAGGTCCTACATCCTGGACGGTAAAAGCGAAGTGCTGTCAAGATGTAAGGTCACAGTCAAGGGCTACGGGAAAGGGAGCAAGGAGGAAACAAATTAAAAATGCAAGAAGCATAATAACAATCTGTGAAGTGCTATCTGACGGGGGTTAAAAGGATTAATATTATTATAAGTACTGTCTGAAAAGATGTGTCTTGAGTAAGCGCCAGAATGAGATCAAGGACTCTGCTGTTTTGACTTCGGTGGGCAGGTCGGTCCACCATTTGGGGGCCAGGGATGAGAAGGAGCGGCTCTGGAGGAAGGGGAGTAGAGAGTAGGTAGAGTTAGTCTTCTGGCACTGGAGGAGTGCAGTGGTCTGGAGGGAATGTATGGAGAGACGAGTGTCTGAAGGTTGCTTGGTGCAGTGTGGTCGAGACAGCGGTAGGTGAGGATCAAAGTCTTGAACTGAATGCGTGCCGGTATCGGGAGCCAGTGGAGGGAGCGGAGCAGTGGAGTAGCGTGTGCGAATCGGGGCAGAAAGAATACCAGACGAGCTGCAGAGTTCTGGATGAGCTGGAGCGGCGGGTAGTAGATGCAGGCAGGCCGGCCAGGAGGGAGTTGCAGTAGTCCAGGTGGGAGAGGACCAGTGATTGGACGAGCAGCTGAGTCGAGTAGTCGGTGAGGAAGGGACGGATTCACTGTATGTTGAACATGAATGTAGTAGTACAAGAGCTTGAAGTATTTGCAATTTTTTTCTCTCCAAAAAATTATTGGAATTGGAACCTAGATTCGATAAGAAACGGAATCGGAATCGGAATCGATAAAATTGAAATGATACCCAACCCTACCAAGGACCTCTGTCAACGTGTGAGGAGACCATGCAAGTGTAACCCTTCCCAACTAGAATCGTATACAAGCCCGCACAGTTACACTATGGGCAGCCTCATAAATAATAATAGTGTTTCGTGTATAAAGGAAAGTGTTGCTGCTAATAAAGAAACGGTAACATCTATTAGTGCTCTGCATTGTGTTGCATAGTGTATTTATATTCAAGCCAGACTATGATCGCGGTTTAACCCTGGTAAGTATTTTATCTATTTCTCAGTCTCGGCTCCTGTAATGTAAAGATTATTATTGCAAACGGACATCGGTGCAGCCAGAAACCATTTTGTATATTAGTGCCAGAATGCTAATATACATCACAACATTAATCAACATTTAACTTTAAAGTTAACAGCAAAACATCAGATAACCACCTGTTCTGGACCATTTCACTGGTTACTTGTAATTTCTCTAAAATACCACTGCAACTATTTTAAAACAGATCTGTGCTAGACGCTCATATACTAGCAATAAGGAAAACAAAACAAACATATCATTTTTACTTTTAACATTATGAGGGGAGCTCACTTGCAATGTAAAGATTATTATTGCAGATGGACATCTGTGCAGCCAGATACCATTTTGTATTAGCGCCAGAATGCTAACATGACCTCCTAGGGAGCAAAGGTTTACTTCCTGCAGGGAAACAGGAAGCACCCCGGAACTCCCCACCAGTTTGTAGTCCCCTCGGCCGAGTCATTGAACTAACTGGCTACACAAGCATGACTACGAGCACTCGACTGACAGAGACATGCAAGTGGGGACACATGCCTTAGTTCTGATTAGGGAAGAACTGAGGCCCCAGCACACAGAAGCAGTGAGAACTCTAGCAGGAAAAATAAAAAGCAGCAGTCTATGAAGGAGACTGGTAGAGTCCTACCAGAATGCACAAACACACATCAGGGTATCTGCATGTTTTGGACGGTTAAATTTAAGACTTCTCAATACCTTTTTAATGCCAATTGGAATTTAATTTAAGACCAATTTTAGAAAATAGATACACTTCAAGTCTGAAACACTTTAAATGAACAGTGAAGTAAAAATGACACCAGTTACGTAAGTTTAGAAAGATGATGTCCAGAATTGTTTATTGACATGTATAGATAATGATAGATAATAGGGCTGGGTATCAGCACTGATCTCCCTATTTGATTCGATTTCCTTTCCATTTGATTTTAGTTTGACGATTTCAATTTAATTTGGTAATAGTGATAAGCAATACCAATATTGCTCATGAGAGAGATTCTCTGAGAATTAATGGTATGAACTGCATAAGAAACCCTCTAACCTATATAACATGGAAGATTACTAAATTTGAATGTTAAACATTGAGGACCAGGCCCAAAACATTACATTGAATTGCTTTTTATTTAACAAATATAAATAACTAAAATGCTTTTGTTTTCATAAAAATATGTAAAAATAAGTACCTTGACATTTACCATGAATGGCAAATTAACCAAGGCTCTGAGTTGTGTGTCTTTCAAAATAGTGCAAGTCCTTAAAAAAAGTGCACTACAAGAAAAGTCACCACATGTATTAACTACACACACATGCAGACACACACACACCTATCTTACATTTAGCTACCTGATGTATTATCACTCAAAAGCCATTTCACTACAGTCTGAATAAAATTGTAATTGTAAAGTAAGCATTCCTCAACTTTTAAAGTAGTGCGATGCAGGTTAGTGTGTGTGTACGAAACAGCCTTGCATGTTGAAGGGGGGGGAGCATTTTTTTTTAATGTTTTCCTTCATGCATATGTTTGGCCAGGCTGGACCATTTGTTCCTTCACTGAGAAAATGCATAGATTTATAAGATCTGACATCGATTCTTAAAATCCCGAGATCGTTGGTCCAAACCAGAATCCCAAATAATTGAAAGTAGCACCCCAACCCTAATTTATAAACAATGCTCACTTTATTAAACTTCACTAAGATTTAAAGGCTGGGGGCCCTGGGTATGATACATACAAATAAACCTTCCTGTGTTTGTTATTCATGTAAAATAATAAATGGTGGTGCCTCAACTTAGTAGAAATTAAATGCACTGTGGTGTAAATATCACTAAGAACTAAACTAAATAAGAATA
The DNA here is from genome assembly GCF_036373705.1 of Amia ocellicauda. Lineage (NCBI taxonomy): Eukaryota > Metazoa > Chordata > Actinopteri > Amiiformes > Amiidae > Amia > Amia ocellicauda. Next base: position 42,802,102 of record NC_089851.1, on the reverse strand, counting down.
AACAATTATTACATGTATGGAGCCAATATCTTACTATACAATTGTACATAAAAATACAATATTCTCACAATAGCACTATACCATATCTCACTTTCACTATAACGTAAATATCTCTTAAAAAAAAAAGAATGGAATAAAAATACACGTGTGCAAACAGGTCCAATATTACCTTAGACCAGGGGTTTCCCAAATTGCGGCCCTCCATGATGTTTGGTGTGGCCCCCCAAAGCCAACCTTCAACCACCCCTTTTCTGAAGCTTTTCTTAACTGTATTTTTGCACTTTGTTTTGCACTTATGTTGTAAGTCACCCTGGATAAGGGCGTCTGCCAAGAAATAAAAATAATAATAATTGGTCGCTTTTACCTGTGCCCCTATTTCTCTATTTAGTATTTAAGCCCAGGGAAATGGTCATTCAAGACAGAGCAATGGACTACTGAGCAGGACATCTGCTGGAGAGGGGAACCAAGGCGCAGTGCTGGAGTGAAGTAACCGGCAGAGTGAGTGGAAGACTGGGAATGCAGTGAACGGCGAAGATTTCTCCAAGCACGGATTATAAAGGAAGCTTCGGAAACAACGGACATTGGATTGCTAGAGATGACAGCACAGGCTACGGAGCTTTAAGTACCCAGTTGTATTTCTTTAGAAGGGAATAATTAGAAAAGAGAAGCCACACTATTTTTATTGAATTTAGTATTTTTCTTTTCATCAATAAAAACAATTCAATTTTTAATACTTGTGATTAAAATCATTAAAATATCAGTCCTTAAAATCACTTAAAATTTTTAAAATTTGTGATTTAACAAAGAACAAAACAATTAACTTCAAATTAAACGTGCTCAAATCAACAAAACAAACGTGATAAAAGCAAAAACTGCTCACCAACAAAAGGGTCAAATACATTGAAAATAACTAAAAATGCATTGAACAAAATAAAGAAACAATTAAAAAAGTAAAAATAAAAAACAAACAAAAAAGTCCAATGCATTTAAAATTAAATCCAAAACGGTCAATGTATTTGACAACAGAATATAACAAAACTTAAACCAAAAAACCCTGAACAATGTGATTTAAAAACAACTAAATCTTTAAAAACAATTAAGATTCATTTTTAAAATCTTTTTTAAAAACAATCATCCGTAAAATCTTTAAAAGATCTTGGACTCGGGCTCCAGCAGGGGGAACTAACCGTCCCCGGAGGTGGGTCCCATCATGGGATCCTGAGCTCCCCCAGATCTTGTATACGCCAGTTCTTGTAGGCTTCCTCCTTGCCCCTCTGATGGACCTCCAGATTGACGTAGTCTCTTACAAACACCATGCCCCTCCGCGTGATGACGATCGGGTCCAGCTCCTGCTTATTGAACAAACAGATGTTCCGTCCCTCCCACAGTGCCTGCTTCACTGCGCAGACGACACGCCACCAGCACCTCAGGGTAGATGTTGATATTCCCCTGGCCGGACCGTACAGGATCTGCTGGGCGGTCGCCCGCGCAGGAACGGCAAACCTGTGGAGGAACGGAGAAAACAGGAGCCAGACCCTGTGGGCGGAGGGGCACTCACTAAAGATGAGAGCCTCCGTCTCCTTCCCCAGGCAACCCTTATAGGGGCAGGTGTCATAAGGAGCTATGCCCCTTCTGTGCATGAACACTCGGGTGGGGAGACACCGACTCACAGCCATCCAGGAGACATCTTTCTGCGTGTTCGTGAGGCAAACGTGCGTAGCGTTAGCCCAGATAAACCGGCAGGTTTCGGGAGGGAAATCTTCTATCCGGCTGGTCTCCTGGGTAGATCTCATCTGACTACAGATGGTCTTGTAATCCCAGGAGGCCAGCACGACTTTATGGAGGCCTACTTCGAGCGCAAAGGCTCGGAGCGCCCTGTAGAACGGCGGGGGATCCCACGAGTGCAGCCTGGTGTTATCCATGGCGCAGAGGCCGAATGGTCTCAGGCTGCTGGCAAAATAAAAGCGGTTCATAAAACTCACTTTCTTGCCAGCAGCCTGGATGTTCTTTACCACATAGGCCAGCCCCTGCGCCTTTATCAGCCGCACAACGTCCGGGACCCCCCTGCCTCCATCCAGGGTACCCTTCACCATCTGTACTCTTTTCAGCCTCTCCATTTTGCTCCCCCAGACAAACCGAAATATAATTTGGGTCACTAATTTTGCGATGACCTTGTCTGGGGGGAAGATCATTCCTACGTAGAGGAGTATCGGGAAGAGGATGGCCTTTACGACCAGCACCTTACCAGCCATCGTCAAGGTCCTTGTGCTCCAGCCGTGGATCTTCCTTTGGACCTTCACTATGGCCTCCTCCCAGCTCCGGGTGCCCGTGTTGGTCCCGTCGATCGTGATCCCCAGAACCTTGATAGACGGCTTCACAGGGAACACGGTCGGCGGGCCCCGGCCGACAGGCCATGCCCTGGAGAGGTAGACCTCGCTCTTGGCCTTGTTAACAGCGGCCCCCGTCGCCCTGCAGAAGCCGTCCAGCAGTTCCTCGACCCTGGCCACGGACGGAGCGTCCGTGCAGACCACGGCCACGTCGTCCATATAGGCCAGGGCCTTCAGTTGCTCTCCGTCGGAACCCGGGAGATGGAAACCTGTCACCCGGACGTCCCGGCGGATCGCCTGCATGAACGGCTCCAAGCAGAGGACGTACAGCAGGGCCGACAGGGGACAACCCTGCCGGACCCCCGACCTGACCGGAAATGGTTCGGTCAGGTGGCGGTTCACAAGGACCCTGCTGCTTAGGCCGCTGTAGATGATCTTGACCCACTTCCTCAGGCCAAGAGCGAGACCCATCCTCTCCATGACAAGCTGCAGGTATTCGTGGCCCACTCTGTCGAAGGCTTTCTCCTGGTCCAAGCTGATTAGGACCAGGGGAAGCCCTCTCTCGTTCGAGTAGGCCACGACATCCCTGAGCAGCATGGCGTTGTCGGCCGCCGATCTCCCCCGGGCACCACAGACCTGGTCGGGACCCACGACTTGAGGGAGTGGCCGCTGCAGCCGGAGCGTCAGTGCTTTGGCCAGTATCTTGTAGTCGGTGCACAGGAGGCTGACTGGCCGCCAGTTCCTCAGATCTTTTGGGTCTCCCTTCTTGTGAAGAAGGGAGAGGATACTCTTCTTCATCGAAGGGGCCAATCTGCCCTCTCTGTACATCGACCCCAAGACCTGGCCCAGATCTTCCTTAAGCACCTCCCAAAAGATCTTATAGAACTCAGCAGGGATCCCGTCGGGACCCGGTGTCCTTCCAGAGTTAAGACTCTTTATCACCTGGGAGAGTTCAGTGGTGGTGATCTCTGGATCCTCCTCCTCCTCCTCGTCCCCCTCATTGCGGGACTCCAACAGGGACAGAAAGTGATGGATCAGATTTTGATCCACCACCTTCTGGTCGTACAACTCCCTGTAGAAATCCCGCACCACTGTCTCAACAGCCTCTCTGCCCTCCACCTCTTGCCCCGAGGAGTCGATCATGGAGGACATTGCAGGCCGCCTCTCCTTCGTTTTCTTGAAGAAGAAGCGGCTGCATTTCTCATCGTCCTCCATGATGCGGACCCTGGAAAGGACCTTGATCTTCTCTTGCTCCTCCCGATAGAGGGCGGAGAGACTCAGTTTGACCCGGGCCACCTCCTCAGCTAGGTCGAAGCCTCTGAGCTGTAAAAGACTCAGGCGCTGGAGGCGGGCGTTTAGATGGGAATATCTCGCCCGCCTCTCGCGAGCTTTCCGTTTCCCCAGCTGAATGAAGTAGCCCTTGGTTCTTTTCTTCACCATCTCCCACCACTCTATGGGAGAATCAAAAAGGTACTTCAGGGTCCTCCACTCCTCGAGGTGTCTGCTAAAGGTCTTAATCACACGAGGGTCATCGAGCAGAGAGGTGTTGAGCTTCCAGACCCCAGGCCCCGACTCCCGTGTGCTCGGAATGAGCACCTCTGTCGTCAGGAGCCTGTGGTCTGAAAAGAAGACCGCCTCCGAAGACATGGCGGTCCTCTCCAGTGGCTTACTGAGGAGGACGAGATCTATCCTGGAGAAGGAGGAGCCAGAAGAACTCACCCAGGTGAACAAGGGGACCAGGTCCCGACCTGCATCGCAGAGTTCAAAGTCCTCCACGAACGCAGCGAGGTCCCTGCTGGATCTATCATTGCGGGGCTTACTCCGGTCTACATCCCTCAGAGCACAGTTGAAATCACCTGAAATGATAACTGGCAAGGTGCCGATCAGGAGCGGGCGTAGCTGAGGGAGAAAGAGGACTCTCTCTCTCTGGCTGGTGGGGGCATAGACATTGACCAGCCTCAATACAGCCCCCTTGTATTTAAAATCGAGGCTGGCCAGTCTGCCCGCCTCTATTACCTTAAATGTTTTAGCTATTATGAAGGGGTTTTTCAGGAGTACGGCAATCCCGTCCGCTCGGGACACATTGGACCCCGACCAGAAGGATTCTCCTAGGGTCCAAGTGTCCCGGAGATCTTTATATTCTTTTTGGAACGGGATGCCGCACTCCTGAAAACAAATAATATCCGCCTTCATTCCAGCCAGAGAGTTTAAAACATCGGTCCTCTTTTTCACCTCAGCAATGCTCCTCACATTTATTGAAATAATAGTTAATGCCATAATGGCTGTGAGGGCAATTACCCGCTCCGTAACAATCATGTAAAGAAACCTTTCTCTTCCCCACTCCTCTCTTCTCCCTCACCTAGCTTAGCGCTAGCACCCATAATTTCAATCATTTGCCTCACCGCTTGATCCTCTAGGAAGACTATGGGGGGGGCTCGGCTCCCGCCACCCGGTAAGGCTGGCAAAACTCCACTGGGCTCAGGGCCCGTGGTGCTGGAGGTTCTCCCTGGTTCCTTTGAGGCCGAGGCCCGACGAACAGATGGCAGGGCAGAGGCTTTATGTACAACTGAGGAGAAAACTGTGTAGACCCCGCTAGTTGTTCTTTTAACTAATGGTGGGGGAGGGGGTGGTCTCTCCCTTCCCGGCTGTCTGCCGCCGCAGGCCTCCTCCCCCAGCGCCAGTGACCTTACCATCACGTCCCTGATGTCTTTCTGGGAAAGGACACTGGCGCCGACTCTCATCTCCTGAGGACCTGCGGCTCTCCCACTACTGCCGGGAGGGCATACCTGACCCCTCCCCTGGGAGAGTCTCAGTTGTGGGGCAGGAGGAATGTTATTTCTAGGGGGCCTCTCATCCACCAGGCTGCCCACTCGGGGCAGTGGAGAAGGCCCACTACTCTCCTCTCCGGAGTCAGAGTGGGGCGTGTAGAAATTAGAGGGAGAGGACTCTGCAGCGGGGGAGGAGCCGGCAGGGGGGGGAGAATCTGCAGAATGGATCCTTTTTTTCATCATACCCCCCCTACCCATGCTCCTCTTCTCTGCCCTCCTTCTCTTCCCCGCTACCACTGTCCACTCCCCCTCTGCCTCCACTTCTGACCCAGAGTCAGAGAGGGAGCCTATGAGGCTCCTGAGGATTGTTTCCTCTCTACCCCCATCTTGGGGTATCACCTTTGGAGGAGCCTCCACTTGATTTTCTCTCTCTCCACCACCCCCGAGGGCCCGCGCCCTATTTGCATAGGAGGAGGGACAATTCCTAAAGAGATGCCCTCCCCCACCGCACAGGTTGCAGGCCCTCTCCTGCTTGCAGGCCCTGGTCTGATGTTCTCCGCCGCAGACCTTGCACTTGACAACAGTACAGGCTGCGGCTAAATGACCCAGGGCCCCGCAGTTCCTACATAATTTGGGCATGCCATAGTAGAAGACAAGCCCCCTATTTGCTCCTAATACCACGGTGCTTGGCAGATGGCGTACTCCGCCGATGGCGGCCACTTCCACCTGCAGGCGCACCTGCCACCGCCGAGCACCGGTCCAGACCCCATCCTCATCATTAACTCTCCTGCTTTCAGACAGGATCTCACAGTGTCTCCTCAGCCATACTTCTACATCATATTCTGCCACTGCTTCATTATAGAACTGAATAGTTACTATTTTAATCTCTCTATCCGTCAGGGCGTCGACCACAAAGTCACTCAGGGGCATACTGTCTTTTTTTTCCCTATACAAAATCCAAAAACTCTCCAGCACTTGAGGGTTCTTAAAGCTCACCTCAAACACGTCCCTAGGTCCAGGCAGTTTAACCACACAGTTCAGCTCAGAAGGGGCAAAGCCCAGGCCCCTCTGCAGCACGGACCTGCTGAACTCCAGCCGGGTGAGGGCCGCGGTCTCGGCTCCAGCCTCACGGCTGAAGCGCACCGCATTATGGCGCCTCACACCGGTGGTTCGCTGGGCCATGCTGCGCTTTCCTACCTGGGAGAAGGGTCGGGAGGCTCTCAATCCGGAGGTCGGGGCAAGTCCACCTGGCTGGGGAGCAGCTTCCACCTCCGGGGCTCTTGCAGGGAGCGGGCCTTGCGGGGAGAAGTCCGGGCCCTGGCTGCAGGAGGCCTCCCTCAGGGACGTTGCCGATCGGCCTGGTCGGTCCCTGGAATCCGAGGCCTCTCCTGGATCCTGGCTGGTGACGTCAGCAGGGAGCAGTCCTGGTCAGGCCGGGCTCCGGGTAGATGGTCGGCCGGGCTTCTAGGTGGGACCCACTCCGTGAGGAGTCCTCCGACTCCTCTGGCTAGGTCCCCTGTCGCTCCCGGTCCGTCCCAATCTCCACTCGCCTCGGCCTCCGGACCGCTCCAAGGACCCAGGACTCTGCAGCTCTGTCAACCGGCACCTCCCCGTCTCGTCTGGTCTGGCCTGATGGATCAGCTCCCTGCAAGGAAAAAAGAAAGACTGTCAAATACAGCTCAAAAAGCCCCCTGCTGGACAAAGGTTTCTCTCACTATTGGAGGGAAACCCGAGTCCAAGAGAAAAGAGAAGCCACACGCTGTGGAAGTTGAACTTTCTTTATTAAGACTTTGTTGAGATCTCCTCTGCCGGTTTTCTTTGTGGAGAGGGTTCCCTGTCCTGGGGTTAGAGACTTACCTGCTGTGATTTATTTTTCGGTCTTTGTGATGTAGATGGGTGACTGCGGGATAGAAGAGAAGACATTAATTAATTACATTTGAATTCGTGCAATTTGAGACTTGCTAATACTTGTTCCTACCTGCAGTTGTTGGGGTCCCAGTTGGCCGATGGGGTTCCAACCCAGCTGCAGAGTGACTTGTGTTTCCTCCAAGAGGAAGGGGGATTCTTCCGTGCGGTGTCACCTATTGTGAACAGAAGATTGTAAAACCTTGACGTTGCTTTCTGTATTTTATATTAGGAACTTGGGTTTTATTTATTCTACTTAGTCTTTTTCTTATTTTCTTTTTTTTGTTATTCTGGGTAGGGTTTGTGCCCATTTTATTGAAGGCATTTTAATATAGGTTTTAGAATTACACATGCCAAATTCCTAAGGCTCAGTACTAGTACAGTCTTCATGCCCTGTTCTAGCTAAATATAATAAATTGTTACATTTTGTGAACTTGCCTTCCGTGTGGTGCTGTTCTGGGGTCCGGTCGAGCCTGCCCGGGGAGAGAACTGACGGGGGTGAATGAGTTCCTCTCTCGTTAAAACAAAAGAGGTGGCGTGGTCGTAAGCGTGTCACCCCTACGCACCCCATAGGCGGTGACATAATAATAATAATAATAATAATAATAATAATAATAATAATATATTTTTACACTTTATGACAATTTTCTGTAACAAACTGCACATGTAATTTGGGGGGAATAATAAAACAATAATTCAAGTTAATAAATGTTCCCTAACAGAAATGTATAGGAAATAAAATCAGTGGTTCATTTTCTACTGTGGCCCCCCCATCCCATCACCAGACATTGGAAACCCCTGCCTTAGACAAATGCGTGCTCCCTAGCCACAAGTAGCAACTATAACTTTATTATGCTATATTGAGTAGATATACTGTGACAGGACGCTGACTCTCCTAACCCTGACTGCCCGGAGCCCCCTATTTTGTGTGGACGTTTTGTTTTGCTTTGTGTTTTGTCCCCTGTGAACCCCAATAAAGCCCGGACACCACCGGAACCCGAGACTCTCCCTCCTTGTGTCTGGCTTCTACATTTGGTGACTGATGTGGGGAGGCTCCACAACCCACTCTCACTGAGGACCAACCTGGTGTGTAGAGGGACCGCTATGGAGGCAGCTTCCGTGGAACAATTGCTGGCCGCAGTGGTGTAGCTGCAGGCTCAGCAACAACACACCCTGGAGACGCTGGTCCAGCAACTTCAGGTGAGCGCTCCTGCACCTGCCCCTGCTGTGGCCGCAGCGAACCCGGCTTGGGCTAAACTGAGGATCCCGAAGATGGGGCCGGAGGACAATCCGGAGACTTTCCTTACCATCTTCGAGCGCACTGCCCGGTGTTGCAGCTGGCCGGAGTCTGAGTGGGCGGTACGCCTGGCTCCCCTGTTGACTGGGGAGGCGCAGTCTGCCACCCGAGTGCTCCGTCCAGAGGATGCTCTGGACTACAAGAAACTGAAGGACAGCGTCCTGGACCGGGTTGGCCTGACAACAGACGGTCAGCGGTGAAAGCTCAGAAGCCTCCGGTTCGAACCTGGCTCCCGGCCCCGGGCCTTCACGCCACAGCTGCGGGACACCTGCCACCGCTGGTTCAAGCCGGACGAGCACGAGCACAGTTGCCGACCTGGTGGCCCAGGAGCAGTTCCTCTGCCGTCTCCCATGTTCCTCCACAGAGTGGGTGCAAGCCCACCAGCCCGAAGACCTGGAGGAGGCCGCCAGGCTGGCAGAGAACCACCTCGCTGCCCGGGACGATGCTACCTCCCGATGCACGACGGCGGGCACCCACCCACCCGTTCCCAAGACCCTCTGTGACCCAACTCCCCCGCATACCAGCACATCACCAGAAACCCCAGCTCCTAAACCTATCTCTCCCCGACCCGCTTTCCCTTCCCCCTTGCCCGTCCCAAAAACAAACCTGTCTCCTTAGCCCCCTCCTTTTCTCTCTCTCCAGGTAGTGTGCGGTCCCCTGGAACAGCCACGGTGACGTGCTGGCGTTGCGGGCAGCCTGGACATCGCCCGACCGAGTACCCGCTGGTGCTCCACAGTTTGGAGGCACTAAATTGGCAATACGGTGTATTCACGGGGACATGAACACTGGTACCCCATGGCCCAGGTGAATATGATGATTGGTGGGGAAACCTATAAGATGAATGTGGGGCTCGCCCCTCGTTTGCCATTCCCGGTAGTCCTAGGGTGGGATTGGTCTGAATTTCTGTCCAATATCAAAGATCCTAGGCTCTCGTTGTCTGATTTGGCTGGGGTACAGGTGGGACATGGCTCTGGGGGTCGATCACTGGTAGTGGCTGCCGGCGATGAGCGGGGTGGGGACAGCCTTCCCTCCGACCCCAGTCGCGCAGCAGCCGACAGTACTCTGTCGGACCCAGGGGAAGGAATGAGTTCTGGGACTCGCCAGCTCTCTCCTTCCTCCACCAGGATGGCCGGTCGCATAGTGAATGCACAGAGGGCACGCTCATATCCCCAGTTCCATATTGACAAAGATTTATTATATAGAGTAACCAAAAACCGAGGGGAGGACCCGTTCACAAAACAATTGCTGGTACCACGTTTGCACACGCGCTTTGTGTTTCTCTCTGCACACAAAGTACCTATAGCGGGTCACCTGGGTCGTGACAAGACCTTAAGCTGGCTAACGGACCAGTTCTTCTGGCCAGGCATCAAAAAGGAGGTAGAAAGGTGGTGTGCTGCCTGTCCAGAGTGCCAGAAGACCAATGCCAGTGCGGTACCGCGGGCTCCGCTGGTACCACTGCCTCTCATGGAGATACCATTTGAGCGCATTGGGATGGACTTGATCGGTCCGTTAGAGAAATTTGTGCTGGTCGTAGTGGATTATGCGACTCAGTACCTGGTTACGATCGTTCACACAAGGTACTGGTGTTACTCCCAATTTCAACATCTAAGCTGCTGGCTAAGTGGCAGGGACCCTTTGTGGTCACACGTTGCTTAGGGGATGTCGATTATAAGGAGTGTCACCTGGATCGTCGGAGAGAAAAGCAGATTTATCATCTTAACATGCTGAAGAAGTGGCGAGAGGAAGAAGCATTATGTGCACCTAGTTCCTCCCACAATAAAGAGTCTGAACCCGCTGTTTCTGAGGTTCGCATTGATCCCAATTTAACAAATACTCAGAAACAGCAGGTTCGATCTTTTTACGTCGCTTCCAGCATGTCTTTTCTCACAGACCTCTTTTGCTCACACCTCTCATTGAACACCACATCCACACGGCACCGGACACCTGCGTGCGTGTCAAACCCTATCGCACCCCCTATTACAAGAAGCAGGCTGTCAACACAGAAGTGCAGAAGATGTTGGAGCTGGGAGTCATAGAGAAGTCACAGTCGGAGTGGTGTAGCCCTATAGTCTTGGTGCCAAAACCTGACGGCAGAACTACATTCTGCGTTGATTATAGGGAGCTCAATGCAGTGTCTAGGTTTGATGCCTATCCGATGCCCCGTGTGGACGAGGTTGCTGGACCGGCTGGGCGCTGCTCACTTTTTCACGACACTGGACTTAACCAAGGGATACTGGCAGATCCCCCTTTGTCCAGCGTCCCGAAAGAAAACTGCTTTCTCCACTCCTCAGGGTTTGTACCAGTTCCGCACTATGCCTTTCGGGCTGTACGGAGCCCCAGCCACTTTCCAAAGGCTGATGGACTGTGTCCTCTGACCCCACCAACCATATGCCTCTGCGTACTTGGACGATGTGGTGATTTTCAGTAAGGACTGGAATAGCCAACTCGTCCAGCTGTGTTCTGGTCCCTTCAGCAGGTGGGGCTCACGGCAAACCCGGGCAAGTGCGCAGTTGGGAGGAGGCAGACGAAGTATCTGGGCTACCTCTTAGCGGGGGGGCAGGTACGGCTATCGCCTCCTGTCCACCTCCTAAGTCTCCACACAAGTGCACCATTAGAACTAATATGCATTGACTTCCTGACACTTGAGCAATTGAGGGGAGGGGTTGAAAATATATTGGTTGTGAACGATCATTTTTCCAGGTTTGCTCAGGCTTACCCCACCCATAACCAAAAGGCAAACACAGTTGCCAAAGTCTTGTGGCATAATTTCTTGTGTAAATCTGGATTCCCCAACTGAATTCATGCTGACATGGGCTGAAATTTTGAAAGCACACTAATTAAGGAGCTGTGCAAGTTAACCGGAACTGAAAAGACTCACACCACGCTATACCACCCTCAAGGGAATGGGACTACAAAACACTTTAACCACACATTGATGAATACGCCAGGTACGTTATCTCCTCATCAGAAATCCGATTGGAAAGAGCATGTTGATGCGATAACTCACGCATGCAATTGTACACAGCATGATTCTACTGGTTACAGTCCACATTTCCTGATGTTTGGCCGACATCCGAAATTGCCGGTTGATATGATGTTTGGATTGGCTCCAGAGAAAGAACCAGTGGAGTATAGCGATTATGTCCAGAGGCTGCATAAGTGTCTGTTTTCTGCGTTTGAGCAAGCCAATGTGATGTCCAGAAAGTTCAATGAGAGTCAAAAGCAACAATATGACTGAAAAGTGAAGGACCTAGAATTTCACCCTGGAGATAGAGTTCTGGTCAAGGTAACCCATTTAAATGGAAGACAGAAGTTAGCCGACTGCTGGGAAAGATGACCATATATAGTAGTTAAAAAGCAGAAGGACATTCCGGTGTATGTTGTGAGGTCAGAGGACGGTGACTTTGAATGTGTAGTGCACCAAAACTTACTAACTCAGTGTATGTTCCCAGTGGAGACACTCACCCAGATGGAAACAGTACCAGCTTTCACACCTGGGACAGAAAAAGATGCTGCCGAAGGTTTCCCAACAGATACAGAAGCCGATATGGAAATTTTTAGATTTCCCGTCAGCCTGAGCATGCCTGTCGATACAGCTGGAGGCCCTCAGCCAGATCTGATGTGGGAAGATGAGACTCCAACACCCATTGAGTGAAGTCAGGGATGAAGAGATCGTGGTTGCAAGTACCTCACCTACTCCACCTGTGCCTATATCCACAGAGGACTGGATACATGAAGAAACTGAGTTCAACGGACCGCCAAGTAGTGCTGCAGGTGCCGAAGAAATAGTTGACACACCTCTGCCTCAAAGAAGGTATCTAGTTCAAGACAGACGGCCTCCAAATAAACTTTCTTATGAACAGCACATTCCCAATATACATAGTGAGGCAGACGCAGAAAAGATTAGGAGAGGCAGGGAGTTGTGGGAAAAAATGAAAAAGAGAAAGCACTACCCTTCATTGAGCTGCACTTAGAACTGTACATAGAGAAGTTAAATGTATTAAAGAAAACAATGGCAGTGATGCCATTTCTCAAACATGGGGTGGGTGTAGCCTGGAGAACTTGTATTGAAGTCCTTCAGGTTAATTTGTGTAATATATGGTTAACCTCCAGGGGGAGCTCTCCTTATTGTATATAGTTGGAAAAAACAGGAAAGAGAACTGACGAGTTCTGTTATTAATCTTTAGTTCCTTTTCCTGTATCCCATAGGTAGGACCTATTGTAAATAGTCTGATACAATCCATTAATAAACTTTACATTTACTAACCATCCAATAATGATTAAGATAAATATTGATGTGTACTATTTAAACTGTTGTTATCCAATGTATTTTATGTGTTCCATTGTGTTTAGTGTGGTATTAATATATATATATATATATATAGATACCCGATAGTGTCCATGGGAGAAAAACAAGACATGTGGCATTGTTTACATTTTATATTTGGGTTATTTTGTTTATTAATGCAATCGAGGGTGACAAATTACATTTAAAAGATATGTAAATGCACTTAATTGGTGAAAGAAAACCATGTTACGTTTGAAATGTATTTCTGTTTTGATTTAATAAGATTATGAACTGTGTACAAAATGAACAGAAATACTAAGAAAGTTTCTTTTCATGTATCCCATAGCTGGAGACACTGATCAACAAGTCAATAAAGCTTGTTGCTTTTCTTTTCTCCCACATCCTGGTGCCTGGGTTGTTTTTATTATTAAATGGGATAAAACAATGCAAAGTAAAAAATATACATATAAACAAACAATCTAGTTATTTAGTAAGGTACAGTAAGCCAGCCTTACATTTGCATCACAAAAAACGAAATACCGGAAGCTGCTGCTCCTTCATTTTACCTTACTGCTTGCGCTCAATTTACTTTTTCCCTATGACATCGGATGCAATTTTTTAAAACCTTTGAAAATTGTAATTAAGACAATTTAATACTTTTTAAGGCCTTTTTATAAATATGTGAATTTAAGACTTTTAAAGGATCCGCGGACACCCTGACACACACACACACAAAAGACCTGAAGCCAGGTTTAAGGTATGCTGTTGTCAGGTGGAAGGTGGCTGGGCTGTGGCATTGGTAAAAATTGAGCATGGCGTGTAGGCCTACTGGGACCCCGGTAGCTGTGTCTCGCTCCTGAGAATGGAAAGCTGTATTTGTGGAGTTATAAGTTTACTCATCAATCCTCGTCATTCTGCAGGAGGTGGGGGAAGTATTCAGAGTCCTAAATTTTAGCTACTTTCTTATCCATCTTTGGCAGATGTCCGTGGTATCCCAGAAAGGGGCGGGGGCGGACCAAGTAACTGACTGCACACAGGAGGCCTATCAGCTACTTTGAAATAAGGCTTATTTAAGTGTTTTCATGGTGAAAGGATCTTTTCCAACACCCTCTGGGGAATTGCTTATATATTGAAAGATAACATTCCCTGCAAGCTTTGTTTTCGTATACTGTGCAAAGAAGCCTACTGTTTAACTTGAGGCAGTAGGAAATATGTTAACGCAAAGTAGCGAATAAAAAACTGAATACAGTGTTTCTGATTGAAATCTGCCAGCGGTAACAGTGATGTAGATTGCCCAAGCAGTGCTGGCTGCAGTTTAAGAGGGGGTGTGGGTGTGTGTGTGTGTGTGATTAGATACCTTGCAGGCCCATGTTTTGTGAGTGCAAGCCATGTCAGTCTACACAACAGGCTTCACAATCAGTCTGTTTCTGCTCCAGTTCAGTGTCAAAAGAGGTGTGACGGCTTGACGGCACAGTCTCAGAGGACACAGTATTTGTTTTCTGGTTTCCTAGGTTAATTCAGTGGCATTGGCAAGAGAGGTTATTTAAAAGTGTGTTATTTTAAAATGGGAGACATGTTGATTTGATATTGTTTTTTAATAAGGAAAATATGATCTCACATACCAGGGGGCGTCAATAGCTTTGAATGCTGATTTATATGCTAAACATGCTTAATGTTATGTACAGATACACACACACACACACACATATGTGCAGTGTATATATATATATATATATGTATGTATATATAGTTTAACTGTAATTAGTTGTATTAATTAGTTCATGAATGTCTGGATATGTGTGTGGGGTATTTTATACAAATGTATCCATCTACACAAGCATGACATAACACTTTACATTTTTGAAGAAATGCACTCTAATGCTGAATCATGGTAGAAGCCACAATCCTTTGAGGTATCAAGAATAAAAAACTAAATAAATATCCCAAAAAAACGCAGTATAAAAATAAATGATCAAGACAAAATGTCAGAGATGAGAATTTAAATTAATGCTCACTAACACACATTTTTATCCCCAGCTGTGTGTGGCTGACAGAGCATTCAGGTTGTCCATTCTTCTCTGACTTGAAGGCTGGTTTCAGTGAAAGGGGGTTTCACTCTATTACCCTTGCCATGATAGCATAAATGATGGAGATGCTTTTTGACTGATGGCATTGACACACAAACAACTTATGGTGCAGCTCTGGATTCAGCATTTTCAACCATTAATCAGCCAGGCCCTGAGAGAAATCCAGTAGTTTTGGGATGCATATGTGTCCTATACCAGAATGAACTATACTATTCTATAGCTTCTCTTCCACTTGACCAGAAATATGGGATTGGGAGATTGACAGTCCAAAGGAGAAACTCAATTTTCATTATAAAACGTGAATCTGGGTTCATCATTTTCTGTACCTTTTCAGAACTTTTTGGTGTCTGTGTGTAGGAATGCATCTATGTATCAGTGTGTGTTCTTCAATGTTAGAAAACACCCACAAAACATTTGTTTGTGTAATGACAATGAGGAACTGTATTGTATTCAAATGGCAAAGTGTACAGCTTCCAAAGCTCTTCACATAACACGGCAACATGAAAGATTCACAGCTAAAGCAGATGAGCTTAATTGCAAATTCCCAATTGTTAGGAACTGCAAGCCCACACGTACAAGCTTTATCAATGAGATCAAAAAAGTCTTGTTTCTGAGGGAGGCAAGAAACAGTTGTTTTCAAACACAAGCCTTTTGGGCCACTAGACAAACAAGAATAAAAACATAAAAAAGTATATTAAAAATCAATTTCACCCTTGTTCCTTGAACTTTCACAATGAGTCTTTGCTGCACTATGAGAGGAAAAATATGCAAAAAAAAAAAATTGACTTCTGATAAGCTACATATCTCTTGAGTCTCCTCCTTTTATTAATTATGCTGCAGAACCCCACACTTGTACAGCAAACAGCTTTAATTCAGCATAGTGGAAAATTAGAGAGAAAACAAACAAACAAAAATAATGCAAAGGAATTAAGAGATATTCCTGCACACGTACACAGGAATAGGGTTTTACAGAATAAGTAAAAATAGCAATACATTTATTTTACAGTAGGGGCAGTGCTAAACTGGGCAAGCATCAGCTTGATGCTAGTTCTGTCAGACAACAGTGTCAGTGTAGCGTGTCGGTTCCCCCACTCTTATTCAAACCACACGGGCTCTGGCGCACCTCCAAGTGCTCCGCAGAGTGACAAACCCAGTACACCAAAAGATCAATGTCCCGACGCCGGAGTTTATACACTCTACTAAATTTAGTGGGACTGTGTCACTAAAATGAGCTAACATACACAATGAGCCCCATTACATCAGCATTACCGGTGTCTGTCATCCAGCTAAGACATGTGCCATGATTGTCTCTATAATAGATTCACAGATATATCGAACTAAGTGCCTGACTCTAGGACTCATAAAAGTGTGTTTAAGTCTATAACTCTAATCATCCTGAGCTTCGCAGAAATTCCAAACTAAAGTATGAAAAGTGCCCCCCACCCCCACACACACACACACAAAATTGTTATTGACCATCCTGTGAAATGGCAGCTGTAAGTTCCTTTAAAATCACAGATCATACTATAGCAGTACTCCTTTTAAGCAAAGCTTCTTCTACCAAGCTGGGAAATGTGTTTAAATAACTGTACTCTGCATGCATTATCAACCCCCAAAATTTTCTTCAAACATTAAAATTACCAAGAGTTCCCTTTCAAAGTTTTTGAGAACCTTTTATCCTTCTTTTTTTTACATCCTGAAAGCATGAAAAACATGTAGTCTGCAGGATATCTTTGATGTTACACATTTTCCCTGATTTCATTATGTACCGCAAACTATTACTATTAATTAATTTAATATTTGGTTGTATCTTATGGAGAGGCTTTCATATTTCTGGGTTTTTCTATTGAAAACTCAAACACGTTGAATTCATACCTTCCTAATGAGGCCACCTGAATACAAAGAAGCCAACAGTGTGCAAATCAGCTGGAAGATTCTCAAAACAGTAGAAAGGAAACCAGTGACTCGTTCCCTGTGAGTTGTGCAAAAACAACAAAAATGAAGTCTGTTTTAAATTCCTAATGAATCCCCCCAATTACAGTAGCAGCATCTGCAATATTAGTGGTAACCAATTACAAATATCCAGCTCCTCACTTAGGGCTAGATTTTTTGAAGTAGGTAATTGGTCCTCATTAAAGCAAGTCTTGCAAATGTTTAAATGCACTCGAGAAGATGACTGCACTATATTACCCAATATAATGGATGGAGCCTCCCCTGTCAGTAATTGCTTGTACCAGAGGCTATGAGCTAGGCAGAGGTCATTTCATCTTTTGTTTTCAAGGGCACCATGACCAGAAGTGCATATTGTGCACTTATTCATGCTGTTGTTTTCTCAAGATTTTGACTGTTGTGACTCCCTGCATGTTGGTGTCTCCAAAAGCACCGTCTCCAAATTCCAATATGTCCAGCACTCCTGACCAGGTCATCTGCCAGAGATCAAATCACTCCTGTTGTGGAGTCTTTGCATTGACTGTCTTTCAGATAATGAATTGACTATAAGGTGCATCTACTTACTTTTAAGTAGGGTGGATAATTGCAAGGAACCTCACAATACAATTTTATCATGATACGTAGGTGCCTATACAATATGTATTTAGATTTGTACAATCCTCACGATGCTATTTGTATTCATTGCTCCTTTTCATCATTGAACCATTGCAAACAGTTAAGTAATACTTCCAAAGACAACATTCTTCAAAAATACATTGCATAATTAAATAAAAAACATGAGTCTATCAAGTAAATTTATTTAGAACTTTCTATGTTTATTTGGAAATTAAATGTGAATGTAAACAATCTTTAGTATAAGATATGCCTCAACAGAGACTGAGCAGCAACACACAGGTATTGGGCTGTTAAAAGTCAGTGTAACAGTAATACAATTTAACCATAACACTGTATACAGCTTTTGAACATTGCACTTGGACTGAAGAAGACCTGTCAAGTGCATTGTAGGTGCATTGTGCCTTTGGGCATTTTTAAATAAACAAAATACACACTACTGCATTTAGCCATTTCAAACTATAAAAAGTTACATTTATATGAACATTGAAAATCAAATTGTGCTACATTTGGCTGTTCTAAAACAAACAATAAAGGTGCTACATTTTAAACATAGCACTTATTTTAACTACTTGGGAGTGGGAAGTCCTCTTGACTAGGACCAGGTTCACCTACCATGAGCTCCTCTGGTTCTGGCCTCACTATAGTAATTGGCTTCTTTTCTGTTACGTTCCCTTGTATTATCTTCGATCCCCTTTCCTGTTGTATATGTATAATATATAAGGGTACAATTATATTCTTGAGAGCAAGGAACATACAGTCAGCAGAGTTGCATAATGTAAGCTAAACAGGAACACACTAGCGCTCACACAATAACACAAACTGTCGTGGCATCTCTTCCTTTTTCCTCCCCTGTAAAAGGAAATCACAACCACAGTAGAAACCTACAAAACCTGCTAGTGGGCAGTTTAACTAACAATAGTAATTAACTAAACATTAATCTTACACTACCACTAGCTACAGGCTACAACAAATTAGCCTAGCAGGAATTTCTTTATGATCAATATTTGACACCCATCTATTCCCTTATTCTATTCTACAACACAGAATAATGCAGCATGAGCAAAGCAAATATGTTATATACATCATAATTTCAAAAATAATTTTCATAATTTTATTCTTTTAATAAATTAATTATTTTAGCATTGGAAAAAAGTTGTATTCCATACGTAGTCCATATGTTTTCAAACACAAAATTAAAATATTTGTATGCAAATGCAAATTGGACAATTTTATTGCATAGTGTCTTGCATTGGTATGCATTGGTTGAGGTTTGAGTCTGTGAGTCAGTTGCGCCTCTAACTCTTATTGAGATTCATGGTTGAAAAGCCTGACTCACAAATGAAGGTAGACCCAAACATGGTCAAAATGTAAGTGGCAAGTCTGTTGCAATTAGTATATTGCTGTGCAGATTGTGTCCAAAACGCAGATATTTCCTCCTCCCTGAATTTAGCTCTCATGACATTGTTGCTCTGTAGTTGAATAATCTTCAGCTGAAAGGCGGCCTCATCGATACTAGGCAGCACAGCCTTGGCTTCGGTCGGGCATGTCCCGGTGGCAACAACACTCTATGAGTTGCGGACAAATATAAGTACTTTGCTCTGGATTTTGAAGTTGTCAAAACAAGATGCAAAGCCTCCTTCTCTTCCCACCATTGATGGCCTGCTGTCAGTCCAAAGAATTTGTTTCAAAAAAATCCTTCACAGACTATGGAAAAGTTGCTGTTTTAGTAAATGTATGATGTATGAAACAATTAAATAAAAAAAATAAAAAAAGGTTTGTCTGCAACTTCATAATAATGTAATATTATTATTTAATAATAATAATAATAATAATAATAATAATAATAATAATAATAATAATACATATTTTTATAAACAACACTGATTGGCGGGCCAGAAAATTGGTGGGTGGGACGGAGTTTGAGTAAAAGTGGTCTTCTGTGAGAAAATACAAAGTTTAAAACATCAGAAATAAGTATCACGTGTTTGCTGTTCCTTAACCTGGTACAAATTTAGGTAATTTTAAAATAATTCAATCTGTCTTCAAAATTGCACTGCAGTGACAGTAGCTTTATCACAGATTACCAAAAAACATTCACAATTGAAACACATGAATGACACTTTAGCAATGTCTGATATAGTTTGCCAACTCCCCAATTAAAACATTTCTAATTTAGTTTGAATTTGTACAATAATAACATTGTTAATTACACAGTGGAAATTACTCAAATTGTTTTCAAATTACCACGAAATCCTTCCTCAGACTTCAGACAAAAATATATATATTTTTTGGTTTTACAGTTGTTATTAATTGTATTTATCATTGTTTTATAACATAGTTATGGCGTATTAGTGTCTTGCTGGAAGCTTCATTCACAGCAGTGCCGCTGAGACTCACTACTGACTCTACTGAATGCCGTGGTGAAAAAATAAAAATATACCATTGAGAAATATAGGGCTTATAAACCAATAAAACTGTGTTTTCCTAAAACATCTAAACCAATAGAATGTATTTTTGAAAGCTGTGCTGCATTTCAATATCTATGGTTTCGTGTTAGTGTTTTTCTCTTTTCATGAAGATTACCATATACCATGGCATTGAAGCACATTTTTAATGAAAAGAAAATTAAATCACTTATCAAAATTCAAGTTTTTTGTTGAGCTCTGCCAGCATACTGTACATTTAGTGTGACGTGATCACTTTAATAAGTTGTTAATGTACTCTAGCTAATAGCAAACTTACATGTTTGAATTGAACTCGAGCAAGATAAATCTGTAAATTCAGTCAGTCAGATATACGGTGAAAATGGCAAGAGAGAGAGATTTACAACATATGCCTCCGGAGCAACTAAAGAAAGTGAAACAAATAAAAGAGTCAATGGCTATGTTTACATGGAGCATAATATTCTGTTAATAATCCGACTAATGTCTCAATCAGAATACAATAGCCTTGTTTAAAATCTGAATCGGAACAGACTAATCAGACTGAGCTCATTCCGAAATTAAATTTTGATCCGAATGAAAGGGGTGGTGTAGACCTTTGATAATCCGTTCATTAGAAGAATGTTAGCATCTAAATAGTCATGTAAACACTTTCATCCGACTACTAGCATATGTCTGTTAATTTGGTAGTAGTATGATATCTTGTTTGCTGTGAACTCTGTAAGTAGGAGTCTCCAGTTGAAAGATATGCAGCTTGATGTGGCTTTGTCACTGATAGAAGGACTGTACTTTATTGAGAAATAGAGATACAGGGTTTGCTTCTGCAAAAAGCACTGCAACTGAAATAGCAGGTGAAATGGACATTGAGTCTACATTCAAATTGCCACAAATGAAACGCAAAAGAGAACACACTGACTATGACCCATAGTCTTTTTAAAACTGATTTTTTTTTTTGTCATAGTGGATCAAGCAGTTACAGATGTGCTCAAATTTGTCAGTACCCTTACAGCTCATTGAAATAATGCTTAATTCCTCCTGAAAAGTGATGAAATTAAAAGCTATTGCATCATGTATACTTGCATGCCTTTGGTATGACATATAATAAATCAAAGAAGCTGTGAAAAGAGATGAATTATTGCTCATTCTACAAAGTTATTCTAAAATGGCCTGGACACATTTGTTGGTACCCCTTAGAAAAGATAATAAATAATTTGATTATTGTCATATTCCAAACTAATTAGTTTATTTAATTCGTATCACACATGTCTCCAATCTTGTAATCAGTCATTCAGCCTATTTAAATGGAGGAAAGTAGTCATTGTGCCATTTGGTATCATTGTGTGCGCCACACTGAACATGGACCAGAGAAAGTAAAGGAGAGAGTTGTCTGAGGAGATCAGAAAGAAAATAATAGACAAGCTTGGTAAAGGTACAGGCTACAAGACCATCTCCAAGCAGCTTGATGTTCCTGTGACAACAGTTGCAAATATTATTAAGAAGTTCAAGGTCCATGGAACTGTAGCCAACCTCCCTGAGCAGCCGCAAGAGGAAAATCGACCCCAGATTGAACAGAAGGAAAGTGCGAATGGCAGAAAAAGGATAACTGCCAAAGAGATACAAGCTGAACTCCAAGGTGACAGTACGTCAGTTTCTGATCGCACCATCCATCGCTTTTTGAATGAATGTGGCCACAATCCTTCTGGGAGAATGTCCTTTGGACAGATGAGTAAAAACTGGAGCTTTTTGGCAAGTCACATCAGCTCTATGTTTGCAGACGGAAAAATGAAGCTTTCAAAGAAAAGAACACCATACCTACAGTGAAACATGGAGGAGGCTCGGTTATGTTTTGGGGCTGCTTTGCTGTGCCTGGCACAGGGTGCCTTGAATCTGTGCAGGACACAATGAGATCTCAAGACTATCAAGGCATTCTGTAGCAAAACGTACTGCCCAATTCGCAGGTCATGGGTCCTCCAACAGGATAATGACCCAAAACACACAGCTAAAAGCACCCAAGAACACAACATTGGACTGTTCTGAAGTTGGTCTTCTATGAGTCCTGATCTGAATCCTATCGAACATCTATGGAAAGAGCTGAAACTTGCAGTCTGGAGAAGGCACCCATCAAACCTGAGACATCTGGAGCAGTTTGCTCAGGAAGAGTGGGCCAAACTACCTGTTAACAGGTGCAGAAGTCTCATTGAGAGCTACTGAAAACGTTTGATTGCAGTGATTGCCTCATTTGTTTTATTATTTACAATATTATGTTGAAACACAAATTCAAAAACAAAGTCTGATTTCTATTAAATATGGAATAAACAATGGTGGATGCCAATTACTTTTGTCAGTTTCAAGTTATTTCAGAGGAAATTGTGCATTCTTCCTTTTTTGTGGAGGGGTACCAACACATTTGAGCACGTCTGTATGTGTAAGTTTTGATATTCTTTTACCTTAATTATTTAATTAATCACGTTATTTCTTTACTTTCAGTGCACTTTTCTTTTACATAGTCACGTGTAGTTAATTTTGTGTGAGTGCTAATTACTAGATTGGCTTGGGCTCTGATTGATTGAGACTCCTATACCAGGTGTGGTACCTTTTTAAAAGGAACTTGGTTTGTATACTGGTAGTTGCTGCTGAAATGGTCTACCTGCTCTTATGAAGGTCCTGCCCCTGGTCTGTCCTGTTTGGTGTTAGCAATTTCCCACTTCTGCGCGTTGGTCCAGCTGTGCGATTGCCGGAGCCTGTTGTACTTCACCTGATCCGAGCCTGTCGCATCACGTCTAACCGTACGTTCAAGAGACAAAGGAGTGTTTTTATTGTGGTCACTAGCGATCTTGAAGAGGGTGGCATTTGTGGGGATTTTAGTAGCTTTTATTGTATCTTTGTTTTTCATCATTTTATGGTGTGTATTTGATGGTGTGTATTTTATGGTTCGTATTAGGGGAATCACTATCCACAATTCTTAACCAATTCCAGTGCATTTTAGCACCCCTGCCTGTAGCGGGGCGTGGGGATACTGCAGCCAAAATCTGTAGTCAGAATTGACTATAGAATTGGAGCTGAAAATAGGCTAAAAGCATTAGAGTATTAGAGGCGCCTAGAAAAGAGTAAGTGGGTTTGGGCGGTGCCTCAGTTACTCTTATAGTGACTAGCTAGTGACTATATTGATAGGGTGCTTCAGAGCCTAAATGTGTATCCGCTATATTTGACTTTTAATTTATTTTAATGGTTTTAATATTTGAATCTTTTATAACTTTTAACTGCAATCCCTTGTCCCTTTATTCCCTGGTGTTTTAATAAACTTGTATTGTTAAAACTTAACTTGTTAACTTCCATTTTTTTTTTATCGTAACTCCAGTGCCAGATAAAAAACCTGAATTTACCTAAACTGAAGGTGGTGCCTTCAGTGGCGTAGTTGGCTACACAATTGTGCACCCAGTAGCCCTCGCTACATTTGCCAATGACCTCTCATCTTCAGTAGTTCCATGAAATGTATGTGTTTCTTTTTGATGTTACCCAACCATGTGACATGACAGATGGAGATCTTGAACAATAAACGGTCTGACGGAGAATCTCAGGATATAAATGGCAAGGATCTCTATTCTGAGCTAAGGTTACTTCGTTACTTTAGGGACTAAATCTGCAATACAAGCCCTTTGGTTCCACAAAAGTATTGAGGGCACTTCAGGAATCCCATTACAAATTCTTCTGACCACACTAGTCACAGTTGCATCGGAGGAGTGCAGTTTTTCCAAGCTAACATTAATTAGCCTCTTATTTTCGCAATCACTTTTCCATCAATGGGAAAACAGAGTACTTATCCATGCAGGGAGGATCCGCCTTTCTTCCACGGTCTCCAAATGTTGCATCTTTTATTCCTTAATCTTCTTCGTAGTTGGCTCACCCGGCTCTTCCTCTGACCCCGGTCTGCAGAGTCTGTAGCTTTGCTGTCTTTTATGCCCTGCTCTTTCCTCCAGTACAAGCTTAGGTGAAGGTGCTGTGTGGTGTCTCACTCCTGCTTCGCTGCCACCCTTCTCGTGATACAGACACCAGGTAGAGTGTTCTTCTCCAAAGTACTGGTATATCTTTTCTTTAGGTATTTCTTGATTGCATCTTTTATTTCACTCCTCTGCATTTGAGATTTCTGACTCAGTCAGAGTGCAGATTTCCTTTTCACATTTCCTGACCGGATCAGGAGACAGTAGCGCAGCACTGGTAAGAAACATAAGAAAGTTTACAAAGGAGAGGAGGCCATTCGACCCATCATGCTTGTTTGATGTCCATTAATAACTAAGTGATTCAAGGATCACGTCCAGTCCATTTTTGAATTTTCTCACATTGGTAGCTTCAACCACATCGCTGGGTAGTTTGTTCAGATTGTGACGCCTCTCTGTGTGAAGAAGTGTCTCCTGTTTTCTGTCTTGAATGCCTTGAAGTCCAATTTCCATTTGTGTCCCCGGGTCCGTGTGTCCCTGCTGATCTGGAAAAGCTCCTCTGGTTTGATGTGGTCGATGCCTGTCATGATTTTGAAGACTTGAATCAAGTCCCCATGTAGTCTCCTCTGTTCCAGGGTGAAAAGGTTCAGTTCCTCAGTCTCTCAGTAGGACATTCCCTTCAGACCTGGAATAAGTCTGGTTGCTCTCCTCTGAACTGCCTCTAGAGCAGCGATATCTTTCTTGAAGTGTGGAGCCCAGAACTGTACACAGTATCCAGATGAGCTCTAACTAGTGCATTGTACAGTCTGAACATTACTGCCCTTGTTCTCAATTCTACACATTTGACAATATACCCTAACATTTTGTTTGCCTTTTTTATTGCTTCCCCACATTGCTTGGATGTGGAAAGTGATGAGTCCACATAAACTCCTAGGTCTTTCTCATGCTTTACTTCTTCCAGTTCTATTCCTCCCATAGTATAATTATAGTGGACATTGTTGTTACCTGCATGTAATAACTTGCACTTGTCCAAATTGAATTGAATCTGCCAGGTGTTGGCTCACAACTGAATATTATCCCTTTGAATAACCTGTGCTGCCGAGATTGTATCTGCTGATCCACCCATTTTAGTATCATCTGCAAATTTGACAATTAGCTAACTATCCCATAGCGCTTTTCCATCGACATGGTGCCGGTGCTGGTGCTGGAGCTGGTTCTCAGCCAAGGAACCAGCTAACTTTGTATGAACCAGCCTGCATTTCCACCTGTTTGAGTACCGAATGCTTATGTAATGATAGGTTGCGAATGCAACCCCAGTTATCTGAAAAAGGAAGCACTGCCCAAGGGGAAGGGGTTTCTGCACACTTCCATAGGAACCTGATCGAAAATGTCACTCTATCAAAGCTGCCATTGGCCCCTGCGCTCGTCACTCAGAACATGTCCCTTCCCTGCTTGCTGTGTTGTTTTTTTGTCCACAGGGCTTTTTCCTCCACAGCAGGAGCGCTAGCAGTGGCAGTAAAATCAGAGGCCCGGCTGCCTCGGTGTGTCGTAAGAGATCTCGCCCACGTGAGGTGCTCCTCCGCCAGCTTGCACCCACACTACAGCTCGCAGCTACGGCTGTAGGAGATCTCGCTCTCTCTGTTTGCTGAGAACAAGCTCTGCTTACCTTCCTTGTCTGTGTGTGCAGGCCTCGGTTTTAGATCCTGCTACGGCTGGTGGTCTACTACCCTCGGCCCCCTCAGCCCCCTTGGACCCTGGTCTCTGCCTCACCTGGTGTCCCCGTAAACCCTGGAACACACAGTGTGGTGTGCTTTGGCTGCGACTTCCGGGTCTGCTACAGTGCACCCGGAAGTCCACCGTTACACCGGGTGCCACCGCAATCACCGCCGCACCCGAAGGTCTCCCACTCTGGTGAGAGACAGGAGGTTCTCATGAGTGCTGGATCTTCACCTCTCCCCAAGCCCCTCTGCCTCCTCCTCCAGGATTGTAGTGCTGGAGACAACCTCTCCTCCAACGCTTGCATCTCCACCTGCAACCGTTGCCGCACTGGCTGCCCCTACAGCACCTACCCCAGCAGCTGCGCCCCCCCGTCCGTTTGTTTGTACTAAATCTAAATTGTCAGCACAGTGGAGTTCTTCCACTCTGTAGTATTCAGTTGAGTTGGATGTTCCTGTGCTGCAAGTTGACAGCATGAAGGTCTTGCTGTCACGCAATATGTATATATTGTATATTGTTGTTCAGCTCGGCTACTCTGTTGACTAGCCGGCTATGTATTATGTTGTGTTCCTATGGGATCAGGGGTCCACTGCCATGATAATGTGTGGAGGCCGCACAGGTTGCTTGATTGCCAGCACCAGATATTGTGCAAGTAAATGTGGTCTTGCTACTAGCTGCACTAGTAGAGCAGCCAGGCTTGCTATTGTTTGCAGAGGGCGTAAGAGTTGACACTCTGTAGCCCCACTTTGTATATGCTGATTCTAGACAGTTCCCGGTAAGAGCATGACTACGGTCCTCGCTCCTGGGTGGCTCAGGTGCAGCCCTACGGGGCCCCTGAGGTTACTATCTGGAGTTGTGTTGCCGAAGCCCCTAGCGGTACACCTCGGGGCAGGCTCCCTTATCAGCTCGCTGCCTCCTTCCTTGGGACGGTTTTGTTATACAGTAACCCCTCCCCCATGGGCAGTGCTTCCGACTTGAAAGATAATGATAGGATGCAAATGCAACCCCGGTTATCTGAAAAAGGAAGCACTGCCCAAGGGTTTGCAAGGTCGCGGTGGAGTCTTGGCTCCCGGCAATAGAGGACAAACCTGCACTGACGTCACATTTTATAGAACCGGAGTGGGAGACCTTCGGGCGCGGCCAAAGCACACCACACCATGTGTGCCGGGGTTTACGGGGACACCAGATGACGCAGAGACCAGGGTCCAAGGGGGCTGAGTGGGCCGAGGGTAGTAGACCACCAGCCGTAGCAGGATCTAAAACCGAGGCCTGCACACACAGACAAGGAGGGTAAGCAGAGCTCGTTCTCAGCGAACAGAGAGAGCGAGATCTCCTACAGCCGCAGTAGCTGTAGTGTGGGCGCAAGCCGGCGGAGGAGCACCTCACGCGGGCGAGATCTCTTACGACACAATGAAGCTCAGGCCGGGCAGCAGGGCCACCAATTTTACTGCCTTTGCTAGCGCTGCTGCTGTGGAGGAAAAAGCCCTGTGGACAAAAAACCAACACAGCAAGCAGTCAGAATATATAAGGCACTATATAAACACAATTATTTTTAAGTGTTCTATTTGTAGCCGAAATTGAAACAGAAAGCGCACCGGAGCAGGACCAACCGAATAATAACTGTTAAATAACAATAAGGGTCTAATGCACGGACAAGACACAGAGAGCTCACGTTCTCGGGTCCAGGCGAAATGGCAAAAGAGGACGAACCTGCGCTAATGTCACGTTTTACAGAACAGGAAGTGGGAAGGGACATGTTCTGAATGATGAGTGCAGGGGCCAACGGCAGCTTTGATAGAGTGACATTTTCGATCAGGTTCCTACAGAAGTGCGCAGAAACCCCTCTCCCCTGGGCAGTGCTTCCAACTTGAAAGATAACTGGATGTAGGCATTCCCAAGCATGAAATAGAAATCGAGAAACACAAGGAAAAAATAACCACCACCATGGCAGATTACATCCTATATTTGCAAGCTTTACTACTGGCTTGAAAACTTATTTAATAATACAAATTCAACTCATTCAGTGTCTACACACAGCACAAATACATTGCCAAAAAATACAACTGTAGGAATATGCTAAGCTAACTCAGCCTTTTATAATTTGACACAATAATAAGTGTTTGCCCCTTATTCCTTAATTACAAGGACATTAAGGTGCTACATGGAATTAAAATGCTAGATTAATTTCACATTCATAATCACAATCATAACATATAGCCTACATAAAACATCTTACATTTAACACTATTTATCCTTCTGTTGTACATATGAAATTGTCCACAGGTGGAAACACTGGGGTATATTCATGAAGGGATTTACACTGATTTGCTATTTCAGACACTTTTACTATATTTAATAAAATACAAATTAAAGTTAGCATGTATCCATCACCACACATACAGTTTATTATGCATATGTTTTGTATGAGTGGACAATTTTTCATTCATTTTGCGGCATATTTTTACTTTTATTTAAAAAAAAAAAAAGTTGGATACAGAATTGGTATAATGTCAAATCTTTGATGACTATAGGCTAGCCTATTGATTATGAATTTGGCTTGTTTTGAGGATATGTGTTGCACAGTAGTGGGGAAATCAATAAACTGTCGAACGATTTTGGGTGCTGTTAATGCCATTATGGTCTGATGGGAAATTCTGCTGATTGAAGGCTGTGATGATGGCCCCAGATCATCACTGCTGCATTGTTGCATTTTCCCTGTTGCCAGACACCACAACTTTGTCACCACCTGTATCTCTGATGGCATGTGATCATTTGCTCGCTGCGCAAATCGCATCGTTGTCAAAAGAACAGCACTCTACTGCAAACAGGAGCGAGTGCTTCTTCATGGCAGATGTTTGTGTTTGTGCAATATTGAATAGAGTGTTTAAATACAGCAGAAACAACAATGTAAATTGTGTTTCTTCATGTGTTTAAGTTAGATACACTTTTAGGACGCAAATATTTGATCTACGCTTACTACATTGTGATTATTAAGCTGTAGCCTATATACAGTGAGGGAAAAAAGTATTTGATCCCTTGCTGATTTTGTACGTTTGCCCACTGACAAAGAAATGATCAGTCTATAATTTTAATGGTAGGTGTATTTTAACAGTGAGAGACAGAATAACAACAAAAAAATTCAGAAAAACGCATTTCAAAAAAGTTATAAATTGATTTGCATGTTAATGAGGGAAATAAGTATTTGATCCCCTATCAATCTGCAAGATTTCTGGCTCCCAGGTGTCTTTTATACAGGTAACGAGCTGAGATTAGGAGCACTCTCTTAAAGGGAGTGCTCCTAATCTCAGCTCGTTACCTGTATAAAAGACACCTGTCCACAGAAGCAAACAATCAATCAGATTCCAAACTCTCCACCATGGCCAAGACCAAAGAGCTGTCCAAGGATGTCAGGGACAAGATTGTAGACCTACACAAGGCTGGAATGGGCTACAAGACCATTGCCAAGCAGCTTGGTGAGAAGGTGACAACGATTATTCGCAAATGGAAGAAACACAAAATAACTGTCAGTCTCCCTCTGTCTGGGGCTCCATGCAAGATCTCACCTCGTGGAGTTTCAATGATCATGAGAACAGTGAGGAATCATCCCAGAACTACACGGGAGGATCTTGTTCATGATCTCAAGGCAGCTGGGACCATAGTCACCAAGAAAACAATTGGTAACACACTACGCTGTGAAGGACTGAAATCCTGCAGCGCCCGCAAGGTCCCCCTGCTCAAGAAAGCACATGTACAGGCCCATCTGAAGTTTGCCAACATCTGAATGATTCAGAGGAGAACTGGGTGAAAGTGTTGTGGTCAGATGAGACCAAAATCAAGCTCGTTGGCATCAACTCAACTCGCCGTGTTTGGAGGAGGAGGAATGACCCCAAGAACACCATCCCCACCGTCAAACATGGAGGTGGAAACATTATGCTTTGGGGGTGTTTTTCTGCTAAGGGGACAGGACAACTGCACTGCATCAAAGGGACGATGGACGGGGCCATGTACTGTCAAATCTTGGGTGAGAACCTCCTTCCCTCAGCCAGGGCATTGAAAATGGGTCGTGGATGGGTATTCCAGCATGACAATGACCCAAAACACACAGCCAAGGCAACAAAGGAGTGGCTCAAGAAGAAGCACATTAAGGTCCTGGAGTGGCCTAGCCAGTCTCCCGACCTTAATCCCATAGAAAATCTGTGGAGGGAGCTGAAGGTTCGAGTTGCCAAACGTCAGCCTCGAAACCTTAATGACTTGAAGAGGATCTGCAAAGAGGAGTGGGACAAAATCCCTCCTGAGATGTGTGCAAACCTGGTGGCCAACTACAAGAAACGTCTGACCTCTGTGATTGCCAACAAGGGTTTTGCCACCAAGTACTAAGTCGAAGGGGTCAAATACTTATTTCCCTCATTAACATGCAAATCAATTTATAACTTTTTTGAAATGCGTTTTTCTGGATTGTTTTGTTCTTATTCTGTCTCTCACTGTTAAAATACACCTACCATTAAAATTATAGACTGATCATTTCTTTGTCAGTGGGCAAACGTACAAAATCAGCAGGGGATCAAATACTTTTTTCCCCCACTGTACATATGTTGTTGCACTCATCAGCACAGATATTATTGCGTATTTTAGCTGCTCTTACTGTAAAATATGTATAATTTGTGTAAGTCACCATGAGTAAGGGTGTCTGCTAAGAAAATGTATTTCTTAATCATGCGCAAACCACCAGGGCACTGAATTCAGCATAACACCACATTTCTGACAGTGGCAGAAGAAACTGCATTTCTGA
The DNA here is from genome assembly GCF_036373705.1 of Amia ocellicauda. NCBI lineage: Eukaryota > Metazoa > Chordata > Actinopteri > Amiiformes > Amiidae > Amia > Amia ocellicauda. The sequence continues at coordinate 42,771,984 of NC_089851.1, read as the reverse complement.
CTTTAACACACAATATTCCACTGCTGTCAAATCTATATCGCCGCAATAACTCTTCATCATCATAGCACTGTAATGCATCTTTCCTTTCACAGAAGGTGCGCTGATGCCATCTTCTTAACTAGTTAAGGGACCTCATGAGGACCATATTGTTACTGAAGTGTTGCTCTCTTCAACAGACCACTGTTTGCTGCTAATTTCGCAAATTTTTCATCAAAACTCTCCTCACTGCTCGTGTTTTAAAAATGGTGGTTGAACTCAAGAAAATATTTTTTTCTGTTGACAACATTACCACGCCCCTGATGTCATGGATTCCTTGGTTCCAAACTAGCAGGTTTGTGGTGCCGGCATGGAGCCACTTTTACCGGCCGAGTACCATTTTTTTTTAGGTGGAAAAGTGCAGAATGCTTCCAGACTAGGCACCAGCTCTGGCACCATGTCTGTGGAAAAGTGTTACCAGAGTCCAGATCATTGATATATAAATATAAAAAGAGCACAGCCCCTAATACTGATCCCTGTGGAACTCCACTAACAACCTCACTCCAGTTAGAAGCAACTCCTCTAATCGACACCCTCTGTTTCCTACACATCATCCAGTTCATAATCCATCTACTTACATTACCCTGAATGCCTACAGCTTCCAATTTGAGGATCAGTCTTTGGTGTGGAACCTTATCAAAAGCTTTTTGAAACTCTAAGTATATCATATCATATGCTTTCACATGATCTACAGCTGCAGCTGAATGTTCAAAAAACAAATAAATTAGTAAAACATGATCTGCCTTGTCTAAACCCATGTTGACTATCTCCAAGAAAATGGTTTTCATTAAGATGCTCCTCTATTGATTTTCTAATTATTCTTTCAAAAATTAATAAATACAGGTGAGACTGATTGGTCTGCAATTTCCTGGGCCCCACACACCATTAAATACTTGTCTGATATTATTACCGCAAACAACACAACAATATTTACATTTTTCCCTGTACTTTTCTGCCTGTACTATCCCTCCTGAATAATTATTGTATCAATACTGTATTCTTTGCTGTCTGCATAATACATGTCAATAATGATATAGCCCTCTGTCTCTAAACAGGCTGTCATTCAAATACAGGCATTAAAAAAATAAATAAAAAACACATTGTATCACAATTCTACTTTTATCCCTAGAATTGCATAGGCCTATGCTTTAGTATTCAGCAATGGTGTTAACAATATAATTGTCCTTTATTTGCCTATTTAATCCCTAATTAATCACCTGCTGCTTTGATTCTTGGTATTATACAACTATATAATAATAATAATTAACAATTAGTAGTTTCAACTAGCCAAACTGCCATATGTTCTTAAAATCCACATATCGTGTATATTAATCAGGCCTATTCCACAAACTGATCCAGTTGTCATCTATACCATTTTTTCTATAATTAATTGAACAGCATATCTCATTGCTACTGGCAATTCCCAATAATAAATTAGCCCTGATAATATTTGTATTTGTTTGTTTATATTTGGTAAAAAACAAAAGTCAAAACATAGGAGTCAGTTAAAAGTATGGCACACATTTCTGGGAACAAGATTGAAAACTTGTACATTTATTGATGGAGGTGTTTGTAAAGGAAAACTCCCATCAGTTCTAGAATCTTGGTTGTATGCGTCTTTATGTGTTGTTATAGTGTTTAATATACATACCACCAATCTTATATATTCAGTCTATCATATGAGCAACTTAAAGAAATTACAAAATCAATACTTAACCAAATAATTATGGATGTCTTAAGGTTAAGCATGTATGCTTTCTCAGTTTGTTCGAAAGTGTCATAACTTCCTGGAAAGCTGAAAAACTACAGAATTACCAGATTTGTCTTCCCCAGGGCAACTGTTATTAAATCAACCGTGCTTTAGCATCATGGTCTTACTCCATGGTAGTAATTAAAGTTTCCATTAAAAACATTAAGTGTATGTGCCCACAGCTGTGGGAAAACAATGTAGACGTGGTTATTCCTTTCTACTTTCCAAAATCAGAGGAGATTAATCAGCAGGGGAGGTTATTTGCAATAAACAAAAACTAAAATCATCTGGAGCAATCAGTTTTCAACATGTACATCACTTAATCTTGCCACTCACTTACGCTGGCTTGTATGAATTGCCTAATGCACAGTAATGTATGTTACACTGTGTGTGTGTTTTTCATGTCAAAGAGTACTTTGTTTTGTCTTTTGTCTTTACATTTTTAAAAGTTGCTTATAAGACTCAGTATGAAAGAGTGGTATGTATCTTATATGATTTAAGAACTGAAAACTAATTTTCAATGAATAATGTGTTTTTCAGCATTTTGTTGGAATGTAGATCAAGTGATGTCACATGACTGTGTTTTGTTTTTTTTGCAAGGAATTGTGACTTTTGCAAGTGGAACCACCTCCAGTTGCAATCTCTTTCTACAAACTCAACCTTATCAGATTAAATGTTGCTGTCCACTGCTGTTTGCATTGCTGCCAAGAAAACACAAGATTAATAGTAGATACTTAATAGTATACTCTGTTTTTACCCTAGACTTCATCTAAACCTAAAAGCATTGCTGAGCATTGATGGTCACTTTTTGTATATACTGTAATAAATACAACTATATTTTAGCACTCGATACCTAGTGCTACAGAGCAGTCAGCTTAAGAAAATGACTTGACCCAGCTTTCAACAAGTCTTACCTGTATATCTTCTCTTAATATTTCAGAAGATCACTTCTAGGCTTGCTTTTGCTCTCGGTGTAAATTAGTAATATGCATCAAGTGTATCTTTCTCCCCCCCTCCATTCCCCCGCCCCCATCTCTCTCTCTCTCCAAAATTATTTTTGATATGGTAACCTTCAGTCGAAGTCTTTAATAGGCTCTGTACTGCACATTTAAAAACTTCAAACCCATCCTTTTAGACTCTTTCTTTTAGCCCCAGGATTAGCCTTGTTGCTCTTCTCTGAACTATCTCTGAATCTTCAATGTCTCCTCTGCTGAACAGAGAAAAAACAATCTCAAAGGAAAAGATCACAAAATGGTACGACATACAGTATGCTAATCCAGTTACAACAAAATGTGCTTTCTTGCCAACAAAAGGAGATAACACCCAGTTCATATTTCATTACCACTCAAAATTAAAAATTAAAAAATTAGTTCAAAACCAAAATATGTAGAATACAAGCTTTAAATCTGGATGGTAGTATGAATACAGAGTAAGTACATTCTTAACCTTAAGTAGATGATCATTATCTATACAAGGCAAGGAGCTGTGACTGCTGGAAACATTGTTTGTAAAATGCTGCCCATAATCTGACAGGGGATTGCATAGACTGCAAATACCTCTTGAATGTTATACTTGCATATACAGGACACTCTGCACCTGCCAGATAGTTTCACTGCCACATCGGCTACTGTTTCCTACAATGCCTTTCAAAGTAATTCCAGAGCTGTACAATTCCTGTTCTCCTTCAGTAATAAAAGCAAAGGTAGGTAAACAAAATAACAAAATGAAACGCAGAATAAAATAGAGCAGAGATGGTGAACCTTTTCTGGCTGGAGTGCCCAATGTCTAGTTTGTTTGCATTGCTAAGTGGCAATGATAAATCAGTGTGAAAGGGCGGGGGTCCCCGGGGACAGGAGAAACCCCCAAAATCGCTATAAGCGCCCCTCAAACAAATCCATCTTTTATCATTTCCCTTGACTACACCACTCCCCTTTATTCTTTATGGTGAGGAGGGAGAACCTCACGTCACCCTGTTACATTCCCCACAGAGGTTAGATCCCAAACAGTCTCCCAGAAAGCCACCATATGGAACCTATTAAAAGCTGTGCTGCGCCATACCGCACGGTCCCCCGGGCAGATTTAAAAAATATATATATTTTAAAAACTCAGTTTGTCAGCTAAGAATTAAGCAAATTACAAGGATAAGCTGGGCAATTCATAAAAATCCAGCAAAAATGTACCACCATATTTGCTACCATTTGGTAGTGACAAAATTATTTTAAAATTGACATTAACACAATAGACAACAGTGATACCTTATTGTTATTAACACAATAGACAATATAGACAACTTCTCCAACCACTTCACCTCCAAAAGTGCTTCAGTATGGACACATCCAAGACCATTTGTTCAGTGCAAGAGGGGATGGTATTGGTGAACAAAAATAAAGAAAGAAAATGCCTGATTGCACAGAATGGGCACACAAATCCCCAAAATCACTGGTGCATCTTTAACACTGTACATTAAAGTCAAAGGCTAAAGGCTAAAGTTACTGCTCCAATGATAATTAGTTGAGATATCCAGAGCTAGCTAGGGTTACCATATCTGAACTGTCAATTAAGAGGACACTTCAAAAGGTGGGGGTGGCAGTGGGGGGCTGGAGGTGTAAATAAAGTGTCATGACCTAAAAACAAATATTTCAATGCAAAAGAATATCTGAACAAGAAGTTACGTGTGTAACATTAAATTCCCTTATGAAACATTATATACAGTTCAAATATATAAAAATAGGTCAAATAAAAAACAGCACTTATTTGTTCAATACAAGGTTGTATGGCAAAAAGGTGCAAAAATGCTTTACCAAGAAAAAAACACAAAACATGGTGTGCTAAATCATCAGCTTATAACAATCAATAACATAAACAATAGGTAACATGAATGATAAGTATTTTTTTTATGTATGTTTGTGTTAATAAATTAATATAAAAAAATATTAGCTTTTCAGAAACAAAACGCGATTATATGAAAATAAATTGAACACTGTAACAAGGTAATATAGTACACATATAAAACCATGAAGAAACTGAAACAACTAAACACTAGTGATTTTAGAAGGTTTGAGAAAACATCCTGTTGATTTTCTATTCATAATCCCCCTCCGCAATCATGACTTTTTGCTGCCATGTCAATTCTGCCAGTCATTTATTAACAATCAATAGTTGTTCGAATAGGCTTGACATAGGCGAACACTATCACCTTACACATCATCATGTATGATTTAATTGTAGCGCTGCTGGAGCGGAAGGGCCAGATGGATATTAAAGGACTGAAAAAGAGGACATATCCGGTAAAAACTGCATGTATAGTTACCCTAAACTACTGTAGCTTAGCTATCACCATTCATCAAATTGTCAATGTCATAGCAGAAATAAAAAGTATTTAAACGATCAATTTACCATAAACTTAACAGTACAGAGCGGACAACTCCACTGTGTTGTTAAACTTACAATATTGTACAAACTAACTATGTACACCGCGGGGTGCAGGAGCCAGATCATGTGCCGCACGTGGAACATCGGAGCAGTGGCAAGGCCGCACCGGCTCTACAAGTCATTACAATTAACTATATATTATGGTCCAGCCAGGGGACTGACATCTTCTACCCTGAGGTGCTGGTGGCGTGTCGTCTGCGCAGTGAAACAGGCCCTGTGGGAGGGACGGAACATCTGTCTGTTTAACAAGCAGGAGCTGGACCCAATTGTCATCGTGCGTAGTACTTATTAGGGACTACGTCAATCTGGAGGTCCATCAGAGGGGCAAGGAGGAAGCCTTTAAGAACTGGCAGATACAAGATCTGGGGGAGCTCAGGATCCCATGATGGGACCCACCTCTGGGGACGGTCAGTTCCCCCTGCTGGAGCCCGAGTCCAAGATCTTTTAACCCTTTTATGAATGATTGCTTTTTAAAATGAATTTTAAAAATCAAATTTTAATTGTTTTTAAAGATTTAGTTGTTTTTAAAAGCACTTGTTTTGTTTTTGTTTTTTTGGTTGTTATGTTCTATTTTTTTGTCAAATACATTGACCGTTTGGATTTAATTTTAAATGCATCGGACTGTTTTGGTTTGTTTTTTATTTTTTTTGTTTTATTTGTTTTTTGTTTTGTCCAGTGCATTTTCAGTTATTTTCAATGTATTTGACTCCTTTGTTGGTAGCAGTTTGCTTAAATCACGTTTGTTTTATTGTTTTGTGCACTTGTTTATTTGAAGTTCATGAATTTTGTTAACGTTAATCACTAAGATTTTAAAAATTTGAAGTGATTTTACGAATTGATTTTAAATGTTTTTAATCATAAGTATTAAAATTTGTTTTGATTTTATTATTGAAATGTAAAATACTTTACCAAATAAAACAGTATATACAAGTGCAGCTACATTTCATGCACCTCTCATGCAGAAGCATGGCAACGGAATCGAGGCACAGTCCAAGGAACTGTGCCTGCTGAGTTGGCATCAGGCAGCTCTTCTCTTGATTGACCTGTAGGCCAATTTGGAGATACGGACAAAAATCAGGTTCATGTGGCTCTGAACCTGCTCCCTGGAGTGAGAACAGACCAGACGGTCATCTAGATAATTGTGGACACCAACGGAAGGGGACTAACATGACATCCATGCACTTGAAAAAAGGGGAGAACAACAAACTCAAACGCTCGAAGGCGAAGCGGAGAAACTTCCTGTGTGCCTGCACAATGGGGATGTGAAAGTAGGTATCTTTCAGTTCCACCATGGTGAACCAGTCGGTGGCTTGATGGCCTAGGAGCAGGTTGAGCATCTTGAAGCGCAACACCTTGAGGTGGCGATTCAGGTGCCTCAGATCCAAGATGGGGCGGAAACCGTCTTTCTTGGGCACAAGGAAGTATGAGGAATAGAATCCCCTGGAGGGGGCACTTCGCAGATCGCTCGCTTCTCCAGGAGAGCAGCGATTTCAATGTGAAGTGCTGCACACTGCAACGGGTCCCTCACTCACGTCCACACCACACCTTGGAAGGGGGTAGGCATGTCTGAAATTGTAGTGCAAACCTCTGGGTGCGCAGGTGCCAATTGGAGAGTTGCTGGGGGGTGTAAGGGTGGGCCAGAGGCTGCTAGAAGGCCTCATGGTCGTGGCATAGGAGGGGGAAGGGGCAGATGTCCACCAGCCGTCCTCCTGGGGGCGTGCCGTGCCGTGCCGTGCCGGGGGGCGGGGGCGCATGCCTGCCAGAGTTCAGATGTTGACGGAGGTTGGCAGGAGGGCAGGGCTGTTGCCTGGTCTGTGGCCTGGGAGCTGTGGTGGGGGGGCCTCTACGCCATCGACCTGCAGCAGGCTGCCTGTGGTGCTGGGCCTGGGGTGCAATGGGGTAAACCCAGACCAGCTGCAGGGTTTGCTTTCTCTCCTGGAGGGTGTGTGTTAGCATCCCCTCAATGGAGGGGCCAAAGGTAAAGCTCCACGAAATGGGGGCATCCATGTGGCAGGTCCTGTCCGTCTCAGGAACCCGCCTCACAGTCACCAGCAAGTTGGCCTCGGTGATGCGTCAGATGCATCCAGGGGCTCGGCCAGCTGGGCTATGTACAAGGCCAGCAGGCTCTCCATGTTACAGAGGCAAGCCGCTTGGGCTCCAGCATCGTAAGCCCTCAGGAGCAGGATCTCTGTAACATGGCACTGCCTGTTGGGACAGGCCAGGTCAAGAGGCTCCGCTAACAGTGGAGGGAGGAAGAACCGGTGTGGTGATGGTGGAGTTTACGTGGGAAAAGTCCACCAGGTCCGCTTCAGCCACACCTTGGGTCCTGGGGTCGTGCCAGGGCGGGGGCTGTTGCCAGGTGGTCCCAGGTTGCTCGTAGTTCCTCGAGTTGCCTCCGTCTGGGTATGGGGCAAACAGACTCCTCTCAGACTCCAGCAGTGTCATGGCGTGGGGGGGCGGGGCCTGATGCATTGTTTGCGCTGCCTGCGAGACCAGGAGAGCGCAGATCTCATCCATCCTGCTGTTCAGAGCGAGGATGGCCAAGTCTCACTGCTTGTCCACAGAACCAGACCTCCGGCGCCAACGACGCGGCCTGCAACGATGCAGCTGCCACAGGGGTGAAGCAGCCACCATAGCAGATTTGACCTCAGCAGCAGGCGCAGCAGCAGGCACAGCTGCAGCAGCAGGTGCGGAGGGGCTCAGGGAGAGATGGAAGTCCAATGCCACCGAGCCTCTGCTGTCAATCGCCGGAGTGGGGATCGCTGGGCGCGGTGGCGGTTGTGGTGGTGTCCAGTGTTCCGGGCGCGTCGGAAGTCATGGTCTGGTTGCACCCACTGTCGGTGTCCAGACAGATGGGTCAGAGGACCTCCCCAATCCAGGTGCGCAAGGACCGCAGTCACACTTTACCTGGAACTGTCTGCAATCAGCATATACAAAGCAGGGCTACAGAGGTCAATGCTTACGCCCTCCACTAACAATAGCAAGGCCGGCTGCTCTACTAGTGCATCTAGGAGTGAGGCCGTATATCTACTTGCACAATATATGGCATGGGCAATCAAACAACTTGTGTGATCTTTGTGCATTATTGTAGCAGTAGGCCCGTATGCTTAACCACACCGTGTGTGCTGGGGTTTCCTCACGCGGGCGAGATCTCTTACGACACACCGAGGCTTAGGCTGGGTGGCCGGGCTTCAGATTTTACTGCTGCTGCCAGCGCTCCTGCTGGGGAGGAAAAAGCCCTGTGGACAAAAAAAACAACACAGCAAGCAGTCGGATAATAGATGGCACTATATTAACACAATTATTATTTTTAAATGCTCTATTTTTTAAACGAAACTGAAACCGAAAGCGCAGCGGAAGTGAGCAGAAACCCCTCCCCCTTGGGCAATGCTTCCAACTTGAAATATAACAGCTTTTGTTCTGCAGAGCACAAGGCACATACAGGGGTATAAGAGGTTAATAAATCACCCACAGGCACCAGCACATTAAGAGCTTCATACATGATTGTATGAATTATAAAATGTACTTCATACTTCACTGGTGCGGATGGAGAGATGCCCAGACAGCTACCTGTAGTCTTGAATAGTCCCACTAACAGTCCACTGCAGTAGTCACAGTGAAATGTAATTTAAGCATGAACTACAATCTCTGCATCCACAACATGAAGAGAAGATCTTAATGATTTAAATGTTAAGAAGAAAGTGAAAAGAAATCTTGAAGTTGTTTTTAACCTGGGCCTTAAAAGTAATCTTTTGGGAAATACCGTCCATACTCAGGAGCTTCATTAAGCTTTAATAAGAAATAGTGAAATCAGAAACCCACTGGAGATGTTAGACAAAACACAATTTCCATAACATTTCACTTTTGTTACTGATTTATTTTGGACAGCTCCATCACCATTGTCACTACAGTTTTTCTGCTTCATTGGCATTTTTGTCGTCATCATGGCAGACTCACCATGACTGATACCCTAGTGTTACATCTGAGGAAGACTTCAAAATTGTGACATCTGAAGAACCAAAACCAGCTCAGGAGGGTTGGGTCACTGTTTGAATAAAAAAAACTTTCATGTCAGCTTTGTCCTCATGAAAAACAATAACAAGAAAACATCTGAAAAAGCTTGAAAAGTGATGAGTTTTTCTCTCTCCGCCTTGTATTATAAGACAATATAGTGACCATTTTAATCACACTTTGTGTCCTGAAATGACAAAAAGGGTTTTGATTTAATTACATTGTGTCAAGGGAAGACAGAGCTGCAAACATCAAGAAGTTCACCTGTTTAAATTTAAAACACCAGAGAAAAGATAAATTCAAGTTTGTTGTTGGTGGGTCTTTTTTTGTTTGTTTGTTTTTGTCGTCATTTGTTTTCTTTGTCATGAGTTATTGATTAATTAACTCAAATGTAATTAGTCTCAATAAACACCTAATTTACATTGCAAAACACTGTTCCAAAAGTAAACACAATCAGTGGAAACCATGTAATCTACTATAAAAATAACACAATTATGAAGTGCTTTAGCTCCACTAAGCCTCACTATATCAAGAAGTTATTCAGCAATATTTATTGCATAATTATAATAACTATTGCCATGATTAGAGGACTAGTATTACAAGTGCTGTCGGAAAAGATGCATCTTGAGTAAGCGCCGGAATGAGGTCAAGGACTCTGCTGTTTTGACTTCAGTGGGCAGGTCGTTCCACCATTTAGGGACCAGGGATGAGAAGGAGCGGCTCTGGAGGAAGGAGAGTGGAGAGGAGGCAGAGTTAGCCTTCAGGCACTGGAGGAGCGCAGTGGTCTGGAGGGGATGTATGGGGAGATGAGTGACTGAAGGTAACTCGGTGCAGTGTGGTCAAGACAGCGGTAGTTGAGGATCAAAGTCTTGAACTGAATGCATACCGGTATCGGGAGCCAGTGGAGGGAGCGCAGCAGTGGAGTAGCATGTGCGAATCGTGGCAGAGAGAATACCAGACGAGCCGCAGAGTTCTGGATGAGCTGGAGCGGCGGGTAGTAGATGCAGGCAGGCTGCCAGGAGGGAGTTGCAGTAGTCCAGGCGGGAGAGGACCAGTGACTGGACGAGTAGCTGAGTCGAGTAGTCGGTGAGGAAGGGACGGATCCGGTGTATGTTGCTCAGGAAGAATCTGCAGGTGCGTGTCAGCGTGGTGATGTGCTGGGAGTAGGAGAGCGCAGGATCGAGGGTGACTCCTAGATTTTTAGCGGAAGAAGAAGGAGAGAGTGTGGTGGATTCCAAGGGGATCGAGATGGGGAGGTCAGCAGAAGGTGAGGAAGAGTGGGGGAAAAAGAGGAGATCCGATTTGGAGAGGTTGAGCTTGAGGTGGTGCGAGTGCATCCAGGCGGAAATAGCAGACAAGCAGGAAGAGATGCGTGAGGGGATGTGAGGGTCAGAAGAGGGAAAAGACAGGAAGATCTGTGCATCATCAGCGTAGAAGTGGTAGGAGAAACTATGGGAAGCGATGAGGGGGCCCAGGGAGTGAGTGTAGAGAGGGAACAGGAGTGGGCCCAGGACGGAGCCTTGGGGAACACCTGTGAGAAGAGGTTGGGGGGTGGATGAGGAGCCTCGCCATGTCACTTGGTAGGACCGGTCACTGAGGTAGGAGGAGAACCAGGTGAGAGCAGTCCCAGAGATCCCAAGGTCAGCGAGGCAGGAGAGGAGGATGGAGTGATCAACGGTGTCAAATGCTGCGGAGAGGTCAAGGAGGATGAGGACTGAGGAGAGGGAGGCTGCCCGAGCGCGGCTGAGGGAGTCAGTGACAGCCAGGAGAGCAGTCTCAGTGGAGTGAGCTGTGCGGAAGCCGGATTGCAGAGGATCCAGGAGGGAGTGTTGGGACAGAAAGTCAGAGAGCTGACGGTGGACCGCCCGCTCGAGAGTCTTTGAGAGGAAGGGAAGTAGGGAGACGGCGGTAGTTCTGAGGAGAGGTGGCATCAAGGGTTGTTTTCTTGAGCAGTGGGATGACAGCAGCTTGTTTAAATGCAGAGGGGAAACAGACAGAGAGGAGGGAGGAGTTGAGGAGGGAGGAGATGAAGGGGAGAAGATCAGGAGCGGTTGCTTGGAAGAGATGAGAAGGGAGAGGGTCCAGGTCACACGTTTTGTGTTTGTGACATAGGAGGGAGGGAGGTGGGAGGTTTCGGTGTGATGGGAGATGAGGCTGGAGTACTGAAGAGCCTGCGGATGTCTGCAATCTTGGAGGAGAAAAGGAGGCAAAATCATCAGCAGTATGAGATGGGGGAGGAGGAGGGGGAGGGGGGCAAGGAGGGAGGAGAAGGTGGAGAAGAGTTTGCGAGGGTTGTTGACAGTGGATTCGAAGAGAGATTGGAAGTAAGACTTCTTGGCTGAGGTGAGAGAGGACGAGAATGTGGATAGTAGAGAGCAGTAGAGTACGAGGGCAGCTGGGAGTTTAGTCCTTTTCCACTTCTGTTCGGCAGCACGCAGACTAGTTCGGGTTGCGCGGAGAACAGCAGAGAGCCATGGCTGAGGAGGGGAGGGACGGGCAGGACGAGACGTGAGAAGACAGAGAGAGTCAAGGGAGGAGGTGAGGGAGGAGAACAAAGAGGAGGTAGCACAGTTGACAGATAGATGGGAAAAACAGTCAATGGAAGGCAAGAGAGTGAGGGCAGTGGAGGCAAGGGTGGAGGGGGAGATAGCACTTCACAGTTTTATTTGCTTCTCGCATTCTTGATTGTTTTCCTCCTTGCTCCCTTTGCCGTAGCCCTTGTCTGTGACCCTACATCTTGACAGCACTTAGCTTTCACCATCCAGGATGTAGGAAGTCACTTACTGTATTTGTGTAAATTGTAAATTGGAATTTGTAAAATGTATTTTGAATTGCTGTTTTAACCAAATTGAATTTGTAATAATTAATTAATAATTCCAAATACATACATACAGACGTAAGTAAATAAATACATTCAAAAGTAGATTTTTTTTTCATATATTCAAAATGACTAAAACATAATTCACTGTAATCTTCTTTCCTTATTACTATCAAACTAAATGTGTTTCCTTACTGAATATGAGGCGGTGATACTGAGTCAGTGTATGAGATGTTTAAACCTTAGATAGAAGTTAATGGAGTGATTTAATTTAGTTCAATCAATTAAAAACTTTACAGTTTTCTCTAATTGGAATCAGTGGTCAACACATCCTGAAAACATATAATTGATTTACTAGTATAATTTAATGTACCAGATTAATTAAACTAAATGAATCATTGAATAGCATTGTTTCAAATATAGCTTGTTTGAATAGTTACCAATTTCGCTCCTTTAATTGTATTAATGATGGGTAGAAACACTTAAATTGGAAAATGGAATATGATCAAAATGTGTTCATCACTACAAGACATTGCTTTCCACTTCACTTCTCTATCTATGAACATTATTTTCCAAAAATACATTATTCCTCTTTTAACATATATTATTATATAATATAAATATTGTTGTGTATTTAATTCACCACACAAATAAACTGTTGGGGTAAGAAGTGCAATTCAAGATCTCTTTACTACATGTTTTCATGGGCACACAAAAGGAAAAAGGCATCACTAATCAAAACGAAGAGCAGCCGAATAGGCAGCAGACATTACTATTAGTTTTACAGATCAATATGTTCTGTGGATGATATCCAACACATATTATATATTATACTAGTATTTATTTATTGACAACAAAGAGACTAAGATGGAGACCACACTTAATAGCTCCATTAAATCATATTCTGCCTCAGAGCAAATTAATGTACTGATGTTAGGAATTAGTGCAGGACTGACTATGAAAAATAGTTACTTAATTGAGATTGTAAGAAGAAGCTTTCTGATTATGTTTGATTTGTACTGAAGAACTGTGTACATTGAAAAAAATGGCCACATATTACTATCTAATTATCCCTTCCTCCCTTCTAAGATGAGAAATAATAAAACTTCCTAAAAAGGAAAATAAAGTATGGTTCCCAAGAGTACGTTTTTTTTTTTTTTTTAATATTTGTCAGATCTTTCCATTAACTGTTAACACTATGTGTCCCACTTCTGTCATTAACTTTGAATCAGTCTCTGTGGTGGATTCTGGGTATGTGTGGGATAACGCTTTTCTTTAAAGGGTGCTTTTTCCTGACTTGCCACCTCTGTAGTGGATGCAGACACAGAGGCAGGCTGATCCTGTGCTTCAGCTGTCTTATGTGAAGGGGCTCCTGTGGAGCAGCAGGTGCAACAGGCAGAATAGGTAGCTCTTCATCCAGGACCACTCCAGTCTGTCCAGCTGATTGACATGATTTCGCCAAATGATGGTGGGCTTGTTTAAGGCTCTGGACAAACCTCTCATCGAGGTAATTTGTGGCTGGGTGCCATGGTGCGGATGTGATTTGCCAGATCCTGTTCCTCCTGAGACATTCTTGGAAGTCAACAGCTGAGAACTGGGGACCATTGTCACTCACTAACTGTTCTACCACTCCAGTTCTAGCCAACAAGCCCCTCAAAAATGCAATAGTGTGAGCTGAGGTGGTGGAGCTCATGGTGAACACTTCAGGCCATTTGGAACATGCATCGACCACCACTAGCAATGTTGTTCTGAGGAATGAACCAGCAAAATCAACATGGATCTGCTCTGCCATGGTGTTGCAGGCCATTCCCATGGATGAAGTGGTGCTGTTTGCGGTTCGTTGTGCACTCGCTTACAACCAGAGCATGTTATGGCACACTGCTCATTAACTTGATCTACTCCTGGCCACCATACAAAACTCCTTGTGAGCGCCTTGATTTTCACCACCCCTAGAAGGCCCATATGTAACACCTCCAGAACCTTGGATCTTAATTTTGGTGGTAAAATGATCCGGAGGCCCCACATCACACAGCCATCATTCAAGGTAAGCTCATCTCTCCTTTGATAGAATGGAGCTAGGCGGGTTTTGTGTTTGGCTCCCCAGCCATTCTGTGTGGCAGCATACAGTTGCGACAGTGTTTTGTCACATCTGGTTTCTGCCTTCACCATTTCAGCTGTTACAGGCAGGCTTTCAATCTGACTAAGGGAAAACACATCCAGTGCTTCACTATCCCCATGGTCTCTGTCTGCAACATCCAGTGGTAAGCGTGAAAAACCATCAGCATTAGCATGGCTCAGTGTGCGCTTGTTTTTTTGTACCGATATCTTTCCAAGAACAAGGCCCAACGTTGCATCTGTGGTGCTGCAGTTACTGAAATCCCCTTTTATCAGCTAAAGATGGAAACCAGCGGCTGGTGGTCAGTGACATGTGCAAACTCTCTGCCAAAGAGATAGTGAGCTCTGCCAAAGAGAACCTGTGCTTAACGCCCCACACCAGTGAGTGACAGATTGCTTGTTTGTCTTTTTCCTGCACACTGTATATTGCCATATTGTCAAGCATTTCCTCAACATTATGCACATTTTTCTTTGCACTGTACTGCGTTTTCTTTTGTGCACTCCATTTTACTTTCCCACTGTGGCAGGCTCTCTGAATATGAATATGAATCTGAATATGTTTTATTACATTTACTGCACTGAAGATGGGGGGTGAGAACCGCGACCACAGCGATAACACATTTCGTGCACATTTCTATTTTAGGGGCGCTCCCTTCGCTGCTGCTATTTCATTCACATTGCTTCCTTTAACACTGTGTTGCAGTTCAACCGCGTCCCAGGTGGCAGTTTCCATTGAAGCTGCGATCTCTACTGCTTGTTCAAAGGTGAGATCTGCCTCTGTTAGCAGTCTCTTCTGAATTCCTTAATTTAAAATTCCGCATACTAAATGATCGCGTTGTGTGTCACTCAAGCCTTCTCCAAATTGGCAGTGCTCCGACAGCTTTTTAAACTCTGCAACTTAATCTGGAATCGCCTCACCCTCTATCTGATTGTGCCTGTAGAATCTAAAGTGTTCCGCAATAAGCAGTGGTTTCGGCGACAAGTGGTCTCACATCACTTTTACAATGTCAGCAAAAACATTTGTCGGCAGGTTTGTCTGGGGCAGTTAAACTACACAAAAGTCTATATGCTTTCCCTCCCATCACTATAAGCAATATTGGAATATGTTTGCCTTTGTCTATATCATTTGTTGTGAAGTATTGTTTCTATTCTTTCAACATATAAGTTCCAATCTACAGTTGAGCTATCGAAGGCGTCTTTCTTGCCTATCTGCGACATTGCGTTATCCTGCTCACTCAGGCAGGAACGAGACATTTTGATAATGCCGACAAGTCCAGTGTTCATTCTTCTTGTGCCCAAACTCAGTATCTCAGTAACTCAAAATCTGCTGGGTTATCTGGAGTTAGCCTCGTCACCACTGTTGTGTATTTAATTCACCACACAAATAAAGTATCGGAGTCGAAAGTGCAATTCAAGATGTCTTTGCTACATGTTTTCATAGGCATAAAAAAGGCATCACTAATCAAAATGAAGAGCAGCCGGCTAGGCATCAGACATTACTAGTAGTTTTACAGATAAATATGTTCTGTGAATAATATCCAACAAATATTATACATTATAATAGTATTTATTTATTGACAACAATGAGACTGAGATGGGAGAACACACTTAATAGCTCCATTAAATCATATTCTGCCTCAAGTAACTGAAAAAGTTGAGATTTCTGAATATCTTTGATAGGTACTGAAGAACTGTGTACATTGAAAAAAACAAAGCCACATATTACTAATTCACTACTTATTTCTAGGATATTTATTTAATTGTAAGTGATACCTGTGTCTTTGAATCATGTCAAATGGGACATTTGGGGAATTATGCTAGTTGAAGAAACAAAAAGATTCAAAAAAAGGATTCAACTCTGACCGCCAACCATTGTATTATTTTCATAATTAATTCCCTATGCCAAACAAAGTACTCCATTAAATATGTATATTTAATTAAAACAAAAAACAGAAGAAGACTACGTAAAAGATGGGAAGATTAAATCAGAAGCTTTGCTGGCGTGACACTGTACTTGAAAACAAGAGGAGGTATCTTGATATATTTATATATCCACACTTTTCTAAACCAATACAACATTTCTTACTGGGGAAATGACCTCTGTGATTTTTTTTATAAAACCTGCTAATTTACATTATATATTTTAAATATATATTTCAATATTTTACTGTCAAACAAGGAAAATAAACCTACCTCTAAAATGTTCAGATTTATAAAACAAATATATTAGTGTTACCCATTACAATAATATTTTGAAGCTTAACTATGCATGACTATTTTATCAGATATGAAAAGTCAATGCGGAAATAATTTGCCAACTATGGGCCTGATCAAAATCAAAATGTTGACTCACCTACTAATAGCAAAATACAAATCTTTACAGGCATATCCCGCTTTACACGGACTCATCATATCATGATTTTTTAAACATCATTCATTTTAAATGAAAGAAAAAAATAAGGAAAGGTACAGTTTGAATCATTTTTTATTTATAAGCTGGGAACCACCTGACATATAAAGCACTATAATATAAATGCATACAGGACAATCTGTTCAATTACTCTAATCACACTAACATATCAATGAAGGCAGTCCACCACCACAAACCAGGAGAAGGACAGAGCCACCATGTGCAGATCTATCTGACCATGCATAAAATAATGACCAGTTTAAAACAGAAAATCAAAAGCAAGCAAGTTACCACAACAGTCATGCA
The DNA here is from genome assembly GCF_036373705.1 of Amia ocellicauda. Lineage (NCBI taxonomy): Eukaryota > Metazoa > Chordata > Actinopteri > Amiiformes > Amiidae > Amia > Amia ocellicauda. Next base: position 42,755,106 of record NC_089851.1, on the reverse strand, counting down.
ATGTGAAATGATGTCCTGGTGACTGGAGGTGAGCTGCCTCCAAGAAACAATACAATTATTAAATTACATTATATAAAAGTATTCAAGTGTAATACAAATAATAACAAAACAATGGTAAAAAAAATAGATTGACTAAGCAGCTATTCTTACTATGGTGAGTCCTCATTAGACATATATTTCCTTCATCTATCATCTATCAGTGCACCAAGACCAGCATCCAGAATCGGTGCTCGTGCTCTGCTTCAACAGAGAATGTGTCCTTTTAAATTATCTAAACCCGTATAATCATTTAGTCACTAGTATACCATTAGGAATATGTTTAGGCTCTCTATGAAAATGAATCCATTCATCGAACTTACGACATTAAAATGTCAAACGCTAACAATACTGAACAACACTCGCCTAGATGTCATAGCTGTTTACAAATGATCAGTTTTGTTTAGTAATTCAAAAACAAAATCATTCAAATCCGCAAAGGATTAAAATCCTTAACAACATTTAGCAATTATTTTAGTTCTAAAAAGAGATAAAAACATAAAAAATGAACAAAAAATAAACATGTGCCCAAAACATACCAGAAGTTACATTTATGATGAAGAATATTAAAATGAAGTGAAGTAGCATCAGGCAGGAGCCAGGAACTTCAGTACATTAAAATTCCAATAAATATGGTGAGTTTATTATTATTATTTGTATTATTAACTATTAATATTATTGGTTAATGTATCAAACCAATTTTCAGATAAACAGCACATTTATATTCATATTAGTAACACTGTACAATAAGGTACCACGATTCCTCATGAATTAATATGAATACCATACAATATACAGTATATGAATATAATATATCATGACCATCATGAGTACTGATGTTGAGCACATGAACCCTAACCCTAATAGCCTATTCCTCTTATACATGTGATTAACATAAGAAATCTGATAAAGTGCATGACATATTCATGTGTTTATCCTATGGTATCCATGTATTAATTAATGAGGAATTATGGTGCCTTATTGTAAAGTATGACCTTAGTATTTAACTCAGATTCATGTTCGTTTTTGCTTTTATGAAACCTATCCCTGTTAATTCAATATATTTATGATCCAGTTTAGCACAAAGTGTTCTGGAGCCCATCTCTCATGCAAAGCTAGGTTACATTTAAGAGTAGAGGACTGAAACATCTTACAAAAGATCAAGCCCTTGTGCAGCCTTGTGGGTTTCTATTAGCAGCTGGGTCAAAGTTGTGGTTTAATCCAGGCCTCTGTTCTTCAAAGGAGTTTAAGTAGGCTATACTTTCAGCAACGGATTTTGTATTTTTAAGAGTATGCACTTAGTAGCAGAGAAACACAATGGAAGTGGAAAGAATTTGAAGAGGCATGAAGAACACGCAGTTCACTCATACAGGCATTAGTTCCTTTGAGGTGTCAAAGAGGAGATCTTAATTAATGGTCATTTCAAAAACAGTTCACGTGTACCATGTTTAGGCAGCACTTTACACTAGGTGTAAGTTGACTACTTACTGCTACTTTTGCACTTGAAGTGTATTTACAGTGTAGGTAACTTGTTGTAAATTCACTGTAAATAATCTTTAAATACACCATTAATACACTGTAAGTACATCATGATTTACACTAAAAAATGGCCCACTTAATGCATGGGGTTACCTATCTTTGTCACCTCTGCTTTATTCAGTGACCTGGAGATTGTTAGATAGGTTAGGTGTGGATATTATCTGCCCTGCTTTAACTTGGCTGGAAGTTACCTTTAGATTTATCGTCCTCTCCTGAACAGCGACAAGAATATGCTATAAAAATCATTCTTTACTTCACTGATGACCCGTATTATGTCTTCAAATGCTTAAAGAGACATTCTTGCAATAAGTAAAGTCATTGTGACAGCAGGTTTTAATTAGGCTATAATACTTGACCGAGGGTGTCTGGCAGTGCTAAGTCTCAATTTGCACCTGTTTCAATGGCTGCAACTTAACATTTTAACTTTTTTTTTTTTTAATAAATTTGCATTTCTTAAAAAAACAAAAAAACATTTAGTGTGTTTTTGTGTTGTTTGTTTTGTTGTTTGCGTCTTGTTTAGTTGTGTTCCCTCTTCAGGAAAATGACACAAAAGGTAGTGCTTTGTTCGTCAAAAACCTGCATGTTGTTCTACTAATAAACCTTTCTGTCATCTATAAGCATATGGTGGGAAGAGAAAAAAAGTTTTACAAATCTCACTGCATTTTGTGACACAACAATGCCTTTCACAAGAGATTTCGTGTATTTCAGACAATGGTATGTCCTTCATGAGAAGCTCACTGTGATTGTCAAATGCACTTCATTTGCCTTGATGAGAACTATTTTGTTGTCACAACGGGGCTCCTAGAGTGACAGCAGGAAGATGAATCCAATTGCGTTTAAAGAAGCCAGGAGTAGAGGTAGATTTATAGCAAGGGAATCAGAAGTACAGAGCCAAGGGGATATAGCAATAGTCGTAGTTGGTGTCACTTGCAGAGTGTCAAATGATCGAGCAAAAAGTGCAAACCAGAGAATCCAAAAGGAGTGGAACAAAGCGCAGGTCAAAACACAAGGAAGCAGGAGACAATAATAGAGAACGCTTGGTAATGCTGCAATGAGGCAAACAAAACTTCACATGGGAAGGGAACAATGGAGTATATATATATTAAGGTTAAATACGGGTAAATGGATACAGGTGGAGACAATGAATCAATCAAACAGGGATTAAGATTCAATAATGTGAAGGAAACAGAGTCTGACAAAAGGGAGACCTCTGGTGGCAGACTTTGGGAATGCTCAAGGAGCAGATGTGACAGCTGTTAAGTTTTAATCATTATGGAATATACATTTGCATGTATTCCCTCAATATGATCATTACCAAGCTTTTAAAAGCTCTGCTCAAAACTACTAAACACATACATTACCCTATTCTGACACACAATGTATGGCACTTTATATACAACTATGACTAATCTGTTGTGCTTAATAGAAGATTGTGTGCTGTGTCTGTTGAATTCCATTTGGTGACTATGTACTGGTGAATTAAACTTGTCAGAAGGACCTACTTCAAACGACAAACACTGAACCAGTGGAAACCTGAGAGTACATATTTGTCTATTGTTGTTATTTTAATTCATATCCTTAACACAACCCCATATTCTCTCACTCACATTTGATCAGGGCTTGACAGGACTGCAGGTGATCCTCCATAAACAGACAGCTGAAATGTCCAATAAGCTAAAAACTATTAGCATATTATTAAATATCGATCGAGCACAAAGTGTCCCAGTGCCCGGGTGCAATGGCATGAAATAGAATTCAACATTCAACAATTCAACACAGCACAGGGCAAGAAGTCTGCAGTCTTTGATACAAAAATACACAATGTATTAAGATAACTATGATACCAATATTAAACCAATCACAATGACAACAATTACAGCTCTTTTAAATTAGAGCTGTTGGCTCTCATGGGCAGAAACCAAGAAAGACTATATGTTGGGGGCACAATTTGTTATGTATATAGACAATAACCCCTTAGTTCACCTAGCTACAGCCAGTTTGGGAGTCGTGGAACAGTGCTGGGTAGCCCAGCTGACAAATTATAACTATAAGTTGAAGTATGTCACAGTGTTACAGAAAAAAAATACAGATGTGCTTTCTGTGTTGCCCCACGATATAGGTTCCAGATCCACCCTGAGGAGGAGGAACAAGAACAGAATCAGCCCCAAAGCACAGGATGGAGAGCTCCCTAATGGAGAGAATGGCAACAGCAAGACTGGGACCTGGTTTGGATGCAGGATCAACTGCAGTGGCAGTAATTGCCGTATGCACCAGAGCAAAAGGCTGCTTCTACTATATGCCAAATGCCTCCTGACAGAATAGAAGAAGTTGTGGAACAACAATGTTCCATTGGTTTGAGAGTGGCATGATCCCACTGCCAGTGGCGTGTCCAGAACATTTTCAACAGGGTGGCCAAGTGCAGACACAGGGACAATGTAGGGGGCCATCCTTATGTGATCAAAGTGGGGTTGTGTGGTGATGACGGTGTTTAGTTCATGTTAGCGCCGGAGGTGGGGGGATGGGAGGGGTTCTGATGGTGTTTCGTTCACGATTGTGGGGGGTAGGGGGGTTGTTGCGGTCGGAGTTACGTTCACGATAGCGGGGGAGGCTGGTGGTGACGGTGTTTGAATCATGATGGAAGGGGGTGCTGGTGGGGCATTTCCACTTCAGTCGTGATTTGTAGGGGATGCCACTGGGGGGGCCAGCCACATTTCAGGGGGGGGAAGCACTCTCTAGACACACCCCTTCCCACTGCAGGTGAGAAGCAACAACAGATTGTTGTTCCACAGGGGCGTACACGGGCTGTCTATTAAGAGCATCCCAGGGCCGTTGGACATTTGGAGTGGGAGAAGTCTCCTTCAGGAGGACTTTCTTCTGGCCGCGGATGAAAGATAAAAGCTTCCAGGTTCCAAGCATGAACATGGGAGATCACAGAAAAAGACAGACACAGAGAAAGTGCAAGGAAAACGGGAAACAGAAGGAAAAGTAGGAGAGAGAACAAGGTGTACAAGGAAAGAAAGGGCTATGAAGAGAAATGAAAAAACTACAATTAGAAATACAGCAGTTGGATATTGGTGCTTTTAGACTTTCATGCTCCCCCTTGCATCTCCCCAGTACTTAGCATTTTTCTGCATTTTAATTGCTTTTTTATAAATACTCTTTTTGGATTTTTTAATCTTTTTTAATTTTACTTTTGCCTATGTGGACTGTCAGATACTTTAAAAATACTCCTACATGCAATTTAAGTTACAAATGTTCAATTTTTAACATTTTTAAAGGTATCAGATTGAATTATTATTATTTATTTGTTTACTTTTTATTCTTTTTTAACTCTTGTCCATTTTATGTTCTTATTTCTTTGGACTGTAAAAACAACACTGCCGATACTTTTCGATTGCTAACACAATAGTGAAAGTAGAAGCTGGATTTGTCTGTCCCTGTCCTTCTTTCTATTTCATTTTAGGAAAACACAGACAATTCCTGGTGCAGTCCGGGGAAGGCCAACAGTCCTCACAAGATAACTTTTATTTATTTTTTGCTTAATTTGATTAAAGAATTCTGCATTGCAAATACATTTTCTCAGTGATTACAAAAAAAACAATGAACTGTAATATTCTTTCCTGTGTGCTCTATGGTGTGTAGTGAACCCCCGATTAAAATAACCTAAATTGAAGGGAAACTTGACGTGCTATCCCCACCTGGGCCTCAGCGAGCAACTCGGGAAATGCTTGCCGGGACAGGTATATCGCATCAATGACCAGCAGGCAGAAGCCCTCCCCTGACTGCCGTCTTCGCTATGCTAGCTCACCCTGGGCACCACTCTTTGTTTCACTCTTCCCAGATCAACACTTTGCTGCCAGGGCATTGCAGTTTAGACACTCCCCTTCCACTGTCAGCTGCACAGCTTTCTCTTAATATGCCCAGCTGTAAAATGACACCCCAACCTCAAACTGCACCTCAGATGTGGACAGGAACATGGACAGGAACAGCAGAGTGTGACTGTAGATCATTCGGTGATGGGGCCCCAGTGAGTCCCTCTTTATAATGTTTTCCAAAAAATGGAGAGGCCCAGTCTCCTCAGGTAAGTTAACAGCTGGTGAGGTGGCCGAGCCACTGTCTGGTTGAGTGAGTTTCCCCTAGCTCTCCGCATACAAAGGCTCTTTCAGTGGTTTCTCTGTAATTCCCACGCAGGAGATGTGTAGACTTTCCAGAGGCAGCTATGGTGGTGGCGGTGGTGATGGTTTCCCACGGGATGTACTCCAGCTCCCCAGTAACTATAGCGGCGGGACTCTTCCGGCCTCGAGGAGAGACTTCCTGTGTCGCCCACTTTCTGGTTGGCTTCTCTGTTGTATATTTTTATAGTGTAATTATGCTGTTCTTAGAATGAGCAGAAGGTGTCCACTGAGCTCCTCACCTTCAGCCGACTTCATCTTCACAGTATTCGCTGTCTTCAGCCTGCGTTGTTCCACGCTCACTGCTTTTGACACCAGTTTTGCTTAAACTGTCTGGGCATGCAGGACAGAGAGTCCCCTTAGTCCAGTCAAAATCTGCAAGGCTGCCCACCCCCACAGTGCCTTGTGCTCTGTATTTGTTGTTTGCAGCCTCCAGTGCCGGAGCTGACCAGCAGAGGGCGTTACAAAATTGTGGTTCTCTTTTTACAAAATTCAATACCTTTCAGTCTTTGGTTTTTATGCATAAGTATATCTTATTTACACACACAATATTGTTTAAAAAGTACCAGAACACCAAAGTATCAAAAGAGCTGTAGACAATATTGCATTTTGTCTAGGCCCATCTCCAGGTGTTCGCATTACTTTAAAACACCTTTAACACTGCAGTGCATTTAAGGATCTGCAGATACTTGCAGTTGCTGTTTGATTGTGTGAATCTTCGAAAGTTGTACATTGACAATGCCAAAATTATAATTTCAATGTTGACACATTAAAATGTGATACATGGTTCAAACCTTGAACTGCCAATTAAAATAAATAAATGAATACATAAATATGAGCAGTCCAAGATTCTGTATTTTATTTAAAACTAAACAGATTTTCTCATCTCTAGTCACCATACATGTCTGAGTGTCAAGACCTACATAATCAGTCCCTTCCTATCAGCCTATGTATTTGTTCCTTAATTCCTTCAACTCTGTCTGCAGGGTTAAAAATAATAATAACGTTTTTGAAATTGAGGCTTTCGTGTTTTGTTTTCTGATAGGATTTTTTTTTTTTTTTACTAATCTATTCAACATTTCATCCAGGACAGTTGGATTTCAGTGTAGATGTAAACTAGATGTTTTATTACCAGTGTGTGTGTGTGTGTGTGTGTGTGTGGTTTGCTGATTTGATGTCTTGAATTGAAGCAAATATATAAATAATCTGGAACGGTGTACACTTCCCTCCCATGGGGCATACGAGGTTGCTCTGTGAAATGTGAAATAAAATGTATATGCTAATAAATCCTATAAGTAGGCTATGGTTAATTACATTTATTGTTGCTTTTGCTGTTCTTGAAAGTGACATATGGCCATTGGATACCATGCATGCACAGGCAGTGTACATGGACCCAAAGTCTCTCCTTCCCATTATTTTTGAGAAGGTTTTATGGAACTAAAATGAACAAACGGCAAATGAGTAACAGATTTCAGAACACTACATTTCTTGTGAACTTTGAACGTTTCATAGCAACCCCAGGTAGCTTTTCTTTTTATTTGTTTATTTTGTATTTGTTTAAAATTAATGTATTTTCTCAATCGCTATGCTAATTATTGTACCTGGGATCAGTTAAAGCACAATCACACAAAAAAGTAATAATGTTGAAATCAGAAGTAGACTACTGTATTAAAAGTGCACCTGTATTTTGCTTCTTTTGTATACTACAATAAATAAATAACTTTAGGTACTAAGTATGTTTCATTGACCAGAACTATGATTTCAAATAGGTACCATGATTAAGCTCTTATAAGAAGTCGATAAGGAAGTCCTATGCAGCAGAATACATGTTAGTGGCCATGTTACAATGTGATTTTTAACAATGCTTTATTAGAAAACAGTTTGTTCATTTAAAACAAACTTATCCATACATACCATTTTGCTGCTCCTTTTGTCAGAGAGATTGCATCTGTAATGAAAAAACCCATTATCCCAGAGTTTAAAGGTAATGACACTTACTTGTCAGGGAAACAGTCATGGTAAATTGAAAAAGGAAAATGTATGTTTAAGTAAAATGTAATTTAAATTGAAAATTGAATTTATTTATTTTCTCTTCTTTTATTAATCTAACTCTACTTACAAGAGTTATATAAATATGTGTGTGTGTGCGTGTGTGTGTGTGCAAGAGCTTATGTGTGCATTTTATATTTATGTAGTGGCAACAGCAAACAGCAGGTCAGCAATCAGCAGATGAGAGTCGGGAGCAGATTGCTGGGTAAGACAAGTGTATTCTGAGCAGGTCAACTTTGATGAAGAACTGGGAGGTGGTCAGGCGCAGTGCACTCCTGATGTTCAGTAATTATTTCAACCATATTGTGATGGGAGCGCAGAGGGAAGGTCCATGCAGAACCCTGACAGAGAAGGGGCTCACAGGAGATATAGGGAGAGACAAGAGACCAGAGGTAGGATGGAGCAGAAGGATGAAGAGAACAGTAAGCCAGGCTAATGACCTTTGACCTGTACAAGCCGGGATGGGAAACCACTGAAAAGAGCAGAAAAGGGGAAGGTCATGAGGGCAACAAGTCAGACAAAATACAATCAATTATATAATACATTATAAGACAAAACTGTACCTGAACCCCCGAAGGCACAAAGAGTTTTCTGTTCATCATATGTAGCCATGATATTTTCATGTCAGGTCTTTTATATTCTCAATGGAAGATAAACAGTTAGGAAAGAATAATGAGCAGAGATGTCAAGTGAAACAAAACAACATAAAACTCAGATTGGAATTTTGCTATGTATACTTGTGTAAACTATAATGATTAGAAACAGATACATTAATTTAAAAAATATGCCTGATTGAACAGTTTGAATTATTACCCCTTCAAAGCAGAAGTGTGACTCGTCTTTCAGAACATGGGCTGGTCTTAGTTCCTTGGTTCCTTAGTTCCTTAGTTCCTTAATGGGTTAGGTAATGATCTTGTCAAATAAACACCCCTCAAATATTAGTGATAAATGACAGCTTAAATGCCCACCATGACTCTGATTCTGCTAGGTTTAATGCTCGGAAGCAAATTACTTAAGTGAAGTAGACAGCTGCAAGCTTAAATAGCTAAACCTTCCTTATGAAATAATTATTCTTCGGAAGCACGCTTGTGACATTTCTCTAATTACACTTTGCGCTAAAGGCCGGCTTCTTCCAATTGTAAATAGGGCAGTTTGCACCCTATTAAGCTGAAATATCACCAGAGGCTACTTAATATCCCTACAGAGTTTAAGTATTTTCCTAAATGTAAACGTCAAGTAAGCTGTGAAGCATTACTAGCTGTAATTAAAGCTGCCTTGAGACCAGATTTTTCCCCCCTCTTATTGTTAACCATGAGAAGACAAGCATATCTAATAATGCAAGTCTATGTATGACAATCACAAGTATTTATTTCTCAAAGGATACATATTTAATTTGTAATTAATTTAATCTTTAGCAGCTCTACTCTTGATCTATTAATTTATCAACAACTGACACTATGACACCCCCCAAAGCAGCGGGAGGTTACTGATCGATGAGGTGCCGACTACCCCATCATTCAACTCCAACATTTCAAACCTTATGAAGCACATGGGATGAAATCCTGCAATACAAGAAAGGCCAGGTCTACACAGTTGTTTTTCCCCCACAGGTAGAGCGACTGAATTAGTACTGGTACAAAAAAAGATCCTAAAGCAAATCCTAAAAATTTTCTTTCAGTACTGTAGCAATTTAGAAAAAGTGACAACAAAAAGTCTTCAGAGATAAAACTTGTTATCATGAGTGATTACTGAAACAAGGCTGTAACTCAGACAGCAAGGGGATTTGAATCATTACAAGCAGCATTAAAGATTTCTGGTTCACTATGTAGAGATTAATTGCATTGCTTATCCAGTGAAATATTCTTCCTCAGTTTCACATCAAGTGGAGAAAACTGAACACCTTAAGGATAGTGTAAAATGCCTTAGGACATTCTCCTTATGAGGCACTGAGAAGTCATGCACACAAGACAAAATCCCACAATTGTGGTGCTGAAAACCTGTCGTATCTGACCTTGGTTTAAAAATCTCCAATTGGAAAACAGGATGTACTCTCTAGCAATGATTTGTATACAGACTATGTGCTGGAAAATGGGAAGGAAATATTGTTGAGTGCAGTGCAGCTGGGGGTTGGTTGAAGAGTCCCTCGGGTCACTATGCAGAGAGACCTACATCAGGCCACAATCCAAAACCATTATCCTGTCATTAGTGACCTGGGCTTGGAGTGCGAAAAACAAGAAGACATCTCACCAGTGCAGCAGGTTGTCTCTACCTTAAAGACTGTAAGGATAAAATTAGGCCAGGAGCCTGTACACCAAGGCTACTGAGGCTCAACTGAAGCCAACACCAGGTTCCCGATAGAAGCCCAGCTCGCAGCTGCACAAATGTCTGCCAAGGGGGTGCCTTGAAAAAGGGCCCACGATGAGGCTACACCCCAAGTCGAGTGTGCCACAAGGTGTTTGGGCACCGGGGCCCCAGTTGACTCGTAGGCCACATTCCAATGCAAGAGGCGCTACTTTGAAAGCACCTGGCCCTGTGTTCGTGCTCCATAAGACACGAACAGTTGGTCTGAGTGGTGACAGTGTGAACCATGTAGCACCTGAGAGGCCGCAGAATGCACAACAGGTGCAGCTTACTCTACTCCTTCAAAGAGAAGGCAGGAGGATGGAAAACCATCAACTCTATAGGCCTGTAGTACTTTTAGGAGGAATGCAGGGTTAGGCCTGAGCATGACTGTATGGAGGCATCTCTCTCCGGGTCTGATTTGGCATGAGACGGCTCTTCTCTCGGTTGACCCGGAGGCCCAACTCGAGGAACCAGTCCAGGATCACAGCCGTGTGTTTCTGCATCTGATGGATGCGGACCACCTGACAACGCAAGGGGGCCAACACAGTGCTAGAGACAGGCCGAAAGGGAGAACAGCATATGCTTGTATGCTTTGCCCTCAAAGACAAAGCAGAAAAACGTCCTGTGTGCCTGCGCAATGGGGATGTGAAAGTAAGCATCTCACTCGAGGGCCTGTGACATGTTGCGCTGGTTGAGCATCTTGAAGCGTGCACCTTGAGGTGGTGGTTCAGGTGTCTATGATCCAAGTTTGTGCTGACACCACCATCTTTCTTGGGCACTAGGAAGTATGGGAAATAGAATCCCTCATGCTGCCCCTGAGGAGGCACTTCACAGATTGCGCTCTTTTGCAGAAGAGTGCCGATTTTGATGTGAACCGCCACATATTGCAACGGGTCCCTCACTTGCGTCCACACCACCCCTCAGATAATCTACATAATCTTAAAGCATCTCAGTACATCACCATATCTACAGTCAAGCCTGGTGATGGCAGAATCACAGAGATATTTCTCCTCAGCAGAAACTGTAAAGCTTTTTTGGATTGAAGGAAAAATGGATTGAGCTAATACAGGCAAATACTAGCGGAAACCCTGTTGCAGTCTACTAAAGAAATTCACCTTTCAACAGGACAATGCACAAGGCCAAAGCTACACTGGAGTTGTTATAGAATAAGAAAGTGAATGTCCTTGAGAGGCCCAGTCATAGTTCTGACTTGAATCCTATTGAGAGTCTGTGGAAAGACATGAAAACATTTAATCATAAGCGATCCCCAAGCAACTTGACAGAGCTTGAGCAAATCTGCCAAAAAGCTTGGAAAAAACTGCACCAAGACCAAGTGTGCAAAGTCGGTAGAGACTTAACCAAAAATACATGCAGCTATAATTGCTGCCAAAAGTGCTTCCACCAAATTTTTAAGTTTATAGGGTTGAATACTTATGCAAACAAGAAATTTCATTTTTGTCAGTTTTTGCTGACATTTACTTTAACTTATCTTACCTTTAAGAGTTTTCAGTTTTAGCATTCAAGTATAATTTTGGCATTTAGCAAAATGGGACAACACAGGAAGGGTCTGAATACTTTTGCAAGGTATTGTATATATACATATATATATATATATATATATATATATATATATATATATATATATATATATATATATACACACACACACACACTACCGTTCAAAAGTTTGGGTTCACTTAAAAATGTCCTTGTTTTCGACAGAAAAACACATTTTTTGTCCATTAAAATAACACCAAATTGATCAGAAATACAGTGTAGACATTGTTAATGTTGTAAATGACTATTGTAGCTGGAAATGGCTGATTTGTAATGGAATATCTACATAGGTGTACAGAGGCCCATTATCAGCAACCATCAGTCCTGTTTTCCAATGACACGTTGTGTTTGCTAATCCAAGTTTATCATTTTAAAAGGCCAATTGATCATTAGAAAACCTTTTTGCAATTATGTTAGCACAGCTGAAAACTGTTGTGCTGATTAAAGAAGCAATAAAACTGGTCTTCTTTAGACTAGTTGAGTATCTGGAGCATCAGCAATTGTGGGTTCGATTACAGGCTCAAAATGGCCAGAAACAAAGAACTTTCTTCTGAAACTCGTCAGTCTGTTCTTGTTCTGAGAAATGAAGGCTATTCCATGTGAGAAATTGCCAAGAAACTGAAGATCTCGTACAACGCTGTGTATTACTCCTTTCACAGAACAGCACAAACTGGCTCTAACCAGAATAGAAAGAGGAGTGGGAGGCCCCGGTGCACAACTGAGCAAGAGGACAAATACATTAGAGTGTCTAGTTTGAGAAACAGACACCTCACAGGTCCTCAACTGGCAGCTTCATTAAATAGTACCCACAAAACACCAGTCTCAACATCAACAGTGAAGAGGCGACTCTGGGATGCTGGCCTTCTAGGCAGAGTTGCAAACAAAAAGCCATATCTCAGACTGGTCAATAAAAAGAAAAGATTAAGATGGGCAAAAGAACACAGATACTGGACAGAGGAAGATTGGAAAAAAGTGTTATGGACACACGGATCTAAGTTTGAGGTATGTAAGAAGTGCCCATCAAGCCAATCCAACTTGTGGGAGGTGCTTCAGGAAGCATGGGGTGAAATCTCTTCAGATTACCTCAACAAACTGAAACTAGAATGCCAAAGGTCTGCAAGGCTGTAATTGCTGCAAATGGAGGATTTTTAGATGAAAGCAAAGTTTGAAGGACACAATTATTATTTCAATTAAAAATCATTATTTCTAATCTTGTCAATGACTATATTTCCTATTCATTTTGCTATATTTCCTATTCAAACTCATTTAATGTATGTTTTCATGGAAAACAAGGACATTTCTGAGTGATCCTAAACTTTTGAACTGTAGTGTATTGTGGCAGTGTAAGAGACAAGGCTGAGGTCAGGGTGGGTCTTTCAGTGGAGGAGACTACAAAACCTCTCCTCCAAGACTCCAAACCCCAGAAGCCAGCAGGGCTCCTGATGGCCATAGCCCCGCCCGCGATCCAGATCAGGTGCACTTAATCACACTGCTCCGAAATTAGGGTCATTATACAGAAAATAGTCATTAAAATGAACATATTTACCCAAACCCTATCACACATTGGACCATGTCTACTGAACTATTTGCTCATTATCGCTTGTAGGCTGAATTTCCATATAGGCTACAGATCTGATCAAATGCAGATCACAAAAGTTGAGTTGATGCCAAAGAGCTTGATTTTGGTCTCATCTGACCACAACACTTTCACCCAGTTGTCCTCTGAATCATTCAGATGTTGGCAAACTTCAGATGGGCCTGTACATGTGCTTTCTTGAGCAGGGGGACCTTGCGGGCGCTGCAGGATTTCAGTCCTTCATGGCGTAGTGTGTTACCAATTGTTTTCTTGGTGACTATAGTCCCAGCTGCCTTGAGATCATTAACAAGATCCTCCCGTGTAGTTCTGGGATGATTCCTCACCGTTCTCATGATCACTGAAACTCCATGAGGTGAGATCTTGCATGGATCCCCAGACCGAGGGAGACTGACAGTTATTTTGTGTTTCTTCCATTTGCGAATAATCGTTGTCACCTTCTCACCAAGCTGCTTGGCAATGGTCTTGTAGCCCATTCCAGCCTTGTGTAGGTCTACAATCTTGTCCCTGACATCCTTGGACAGCTCTTTGGTCTTGGCCATGGTGGAGAGTTTGGAATCTGATTGATTGATTGCTTCTGTGGACAGGTGTCTTTTATACAGGTAACGAGCTGAGATTAGGAGCACTCCCTTTAAGAGAGTGCTCCTAATCTCAGCTCGTTACCTGTATAAAAGACACCTAGGAGCCAGAAATCTTGCTGATTGATAGGGGATCAAATACTTATTTCCCTCATTAACATGCAAATCAATTTATAACGTTTTTGAAATGCGTTTTTCTGAATTTTTTTCCTGTTATTCTGTCTCTCACTGTTAAAATACACCTACCATTAAAATTATAGACTGATCATTTCTTTGTCAGTGGGCAAACGTACAAAATCAGCAAGGGAATAAATACTTTTTTCCCTCACTGTAGTCTACTCTTACAGACACATTTGACAAGTGTAAAACTATATATCTTATCAATGAACAGAAGAAACAATGAAATGCATAGGCTGCTTTGACATGTTTTAATGAATCATTAAAATGTTAGTTTTTTTAAGATAAAGGGAACAACAAATGAAATGTTGATGTAAAAACAAGCTACCGGCATATAGGCTTTTAGTTATTTTAATATAGATCTAATTAAAGATCAACAAAAACAGGGTTATTGTTAGTGCAGATTATTCGGATTCACATGCAAGTGTGGTTTGGTGATCTGCATTTGATCAGATCTGTAGCCTATACGGAAATTCAGCCATCCATCCATCCATCCATTTTCGAAACCGCTTATCCTGGTGAGGGTTGCGGGGAAGCCGGACCCGAAAGAAATTCAGCCTACAAGCGGTAATGAGCAAACAGTTCAGTAGACATTGTCCAATGTGTGATAGGGTTATGGTAACTATGTTCATTTTAATGACTATTTTCTGCATAATGACCCTAATTTTGGAGCAGTGTGATTGAGTGCACCTGATCTGGATCGCAACTGTGAGTGCTAAGCACACCTGATATACCGCTGTTCACATCATGGGTGTCTCTGTCCACATCAACCAGGAGATGTACAGATTATCCGTGGTAAATACACATTTCCACATTTACCAACTAGGCATTAAATGTATACATTTACCATGTTCATACATTTACCGTAATATATATGTACACCGATCAGCCATAACATTATGACCACTGACAGGTGAAGTGAATAACACTGATATCATGGCACCTGTCAGTGGGTGGGATATATTAGGCAGCAAGTGAACATTTTGTCCTCAAAGTTGATGTGTTAGAAGCAAGAAAAATGGGCAAGCGTAAGGATCTGAGCAACTTTGACAAGGGCCAAATTGTGATGGCTAGATGACTGCATCACAGCATCTCCAAAACTGCAGCTCTTCTGGGGTGTTCCCGGTCTGTAGTGGTCAGTACCTATCAAAAGTGGTCCAAGGAAGGAAAAGCGGTGAACCGGCGACAGGGTCATGGGCGGCCAAGGCTCATTGATGCACGTGGGGAGCGAAGGCTGGCCCGTGTGGTCTGATCCAACAGACGAGCTACTGTAGCTCAAATTGCTGAAAAAGTTCATGCTGTTTCTGATAGAAAAGTGTCAGAACACACAGTGCATCGCAGTTTGTTGCGTATGGGGCTGCGTAGCCACAGACCAGTCAGGGTGCCCATGCTGACCCCTGTCCACTGTCGAAAGCACCTACAATGGGCAGGTGAGCATCAGAACTGGACCACAGAGCAATGGAAGAAGGTGGCCTGGTCTGATGAATCACAAGTTCAATCGAGCATCTGTGGGATGTGCTGGACAAACAAGTCCGATCCATGGAGGCCCCACCTCGCAACTTACAGGACTTAAAGGATCTGCTGCTAATGTCTTGGTGCCAGATACCACAGCACACCTTCAGAGGTCTAGTGGAGTCCATGCCTCGATGGGTCAGGGATATATGGGAGGGTTTCAAGTTATTCAGTCCTCACTAACTTAAATCAATCATTCAAGCAATAGATGAGACTCTATAAGTGCCATTACAGTAGTGTGTAAGTACAAAAGCTATAGCTGGACCAATCTCTTAATATTCACAAAGACCTCACATATGTTTGACATTGCAGCTATCTCATCCAGTTGTTTCCAGCAGCCTATGTAAGAGTCACTCTTAGAAGACAGCTCATAACTCTCCCCCTGAAAGCACTCTCTGTTGTTGCACACACTTTGGGCTCAGGGTTGATATGGAGTGGGGTGCCTCCTGAGAAAACATCACACAGCCTCCTGGCGAAGAAAATGTACAAGCTGAATTAGACAGAGACCTCTTCAAGTGTCAGACCTTTGTATATTTCATAATAAAGCTGGGCTTTAGAACATTGCAAAAGCAAACAAATGATAAATAAACTTAAAGTTATTAAATGTATTTAATACTATTCAGTATGCAATTGTATTTTTAAATAATATTTAGTTTACCAAATTCTGAAACTACACACTGAAGGTTCTTGTTAATAATATATACTTATTAATTTATTCAATCATTCATTAATTTTTAATACGATTCAGTTGGCAAGTGTAAATGTAGCAAAATAAGGTTACCAAGTATTGAAACTGAACACTGATGGATCTTGTTGACTGAGTTCTCTTTTAAAACTTGGCCAATTGTGTTCTACATAAAAATAGACAAGATTATATTATATGTCTGTTTAGACTGACTTACTCTTTTCATTTTGCTGTACACAGGCCTCTACAGTTCAAACTTCAATAACGTGGGGAGGAGGTGGCATTGTGAGAGAAACACAGAGGTTGTAGTTTATTTAGAAGTGTTCAAGCATTTGTTTATTTCATTGCATCTGTCAAGAAATCTATGTTGTCTTTAAAAATGTTTGTTTTGGTAGGACCATTAAAATTATGCCTTGAACCAAGGAAATAATTTCAGAAATCCATTCAAACCTCTTATTTATTAATGATGAGAAAATATAATTAAAATATGATTGTCGAGAACTGAGAAAATTAATTTAAAAAAAGTTCATTATTTTATATAGAGATAATAGTGCAGAAGAAAAAATAATGAATGGTGACAAGTCAAACAAGGATTAGTAGCTTTATATGGAAAGAAATATGAGATGTGGATGAATGAATGCATACATATGATGTCCTTCGAGACGGAGCACAACACAATAGGTTTAATATTTGTGTGAATAGGTGGCTGTTCTTTTAAAATGTTCAATACATATTTTGATTAAAGAGCTTTGCTTAGCTTTAATGCTGTAATTAAGTGAGGCAAAACATATGATGCATTTCAGTTGGATGTGGTTTTAATTAGACTTATTATTATGGCACCTGCATATGTGTATCTCAGAGCTTTGTCTGTGAACCTGCAGCTACTGTTCTTGCATCATTAAAAAAAAATGCTATGTGATACAAATGTGCGGATAAAAGTGTTCATAGTTGCTGATGGTAGACATTATTTTAATCACGTGTATATATTGTGTCCATATATAATTTATCAATAAAGGTCCTTATCCGAATAAAAAGTTTCTCAGCTTCTCTTTAAATAGTTTGCACAAGTTAAGTACAAGAAATGAATACAGTGAGCAGCCCTCTACAAAGTGAATACACAGGTTCACATATACATGAAGTTACCATAAAGTAAGGAATGCACATATAATGCTTACTTTAAACTGGCTATTCATAACTGAACATAAAAATCATACTCTTATAAACAAATCGATTCCCTTGGACACAATTATTTACTAGGGCAAATTATACTAAACGGAAAGATTAGAGGCTATTATTGTTACCCATTTTCTCTTCTAAAAGTGTAGCTCAGCTATTATTATTCAACTTTTAGATAGCTGACTAAGATCAAGTGGGCTGAAGATGTTGTTTTTGTTGTTGTTTCTTAATCAAAATTATATATTATATATATATATATATATATATGATTAATGTAGCTAACTGAGGCCATTAAAAAAAAGTATTTCCAAATGCAGTGAGTAACAGTAACAGTGACCTGTAATATAATTAAGCAACAGCGGGCACTTAAAATAACACAGGACACACAATAATAACATACATACAAGTAAGTAAAGTCTTTGTGCTTATTAATAAAAATATAAAAAAAGTAAGTTGTTTACCACTGAAAAACGCATAAAATATTTATGTAATATGTTGTATGTGTTGTCTTCTTTGGTACTGAGAAAATGATATAAAACAAATAAATTAAGAGTATCAATCATTGAAAGTCTAAAGGGTAATTTAGCTGCCACTAGTGACAGCTTTACAACTTTACACAGCCTTCTGAAATTGGCAATCATAAATTAACTAAATAAGAGAACTGTCTCAGTGCATCTTTTAATTGGGTTCTACTGATGAATTCATGAGATAAGAGCTGACAATGTGCCATTCTCTGATTGACAGCTAATTTGTTGCTAACTAATTAAACCATGTCATTTTCAAACACGCAACACGGGGAGTATTTCTTCACACTTTTTATTAATATTTTTTTCTTTAATTTGCTATTTTACCAGCTTTTTCTATCACATCGCTGGTTAGACATGGTCAAAACACAATATGCTTTAAGTCAAGAAGATTTGTATTAATTATGTTTCTATATCATGGAAGCCAGTTCCATCTAGGGTCTGTGCATGTCTTGTGAAAGGGTGGTTGCTAATGGTACATGAGCATCCAGTTAACTATACACTTACTGTCTGTTGCAGAAGTTGGGGGGAAATTCTTGCAAAGGTTTGTCAATTGTTATTTATTTATTACAAAATGGGAAACATAACAAAAAATACGAATTGTTTTGTTTTTATTTGTTATTGTTTTTAAATGGTAACTTTGCATGGGCAGGTGGCAAGAGTAGGGCATGGTTACTGAAATAAATAACTTTTTCTTTAATTTTCAAAGCTGGTTGACCTACTTCCCCAGGGTTAAACAATTTAAAAGAAAGATACTTCAATGACCCAAATCTGTACAACTTTCTGCTAAAATGTTGAACAATGTCATAGATTAAACTGGTTCTCCAAGAGGGAATGAGCAGACATTGTATCCAAACATGTATAACTTTTCAAAAATCATATATTGTAAACTATTTTAAAACATCTTCTTGGGGAATATAACGCTGACTGAAGCATATCCCTCCTTCTTCTATACTAATCTTTTTTTAAATCCTAGTAAATTAATAAGGCCACTATTGTATTTTAAGAGTGCCTGCACATGGTTGGTCATGGTACCTTCTGATGTCATTTGAGAAGTCCCAAAAAGCTACTTTCCAAACAAATGTCCACGCTACTCACTCTATAAGCATTTAGCTCTAAAATTAGTACAACAAACGCTACTGCATTTGTACAACTACCAATGAAGCCGAAAGGTTAATGGCGATATCTTGGTTAGAATCTGAGGGTTGCCAGGAGTACTGTTAAGGTCGTAGGAAAGGGGTACACCTAAAATAAATTGGGAACAGCCATCTTTGATTGTGGTCTCCTGTTGTTCCAGTACTTTTGGTAATATACCGAACTGTTCTGTTCTGGGAAGAAGAGCCTCCTCTGAGCTCTCTAAATATGCCAGCAAGAGAGATATGGAGAGAGAGAAGAGTGGAGGGGGGCATTTCTTCAAATATTCATCATTGTTTAAAAGACTATTAAAATACTGTGAGCCTCTAAAGACAGGATTAAAACACTGCAGGCTAGTGGGAGCTATAGAGAGAGATTTAAAAGGGCTCATGTCACACTCAGTGCTGCAAATAGCACTGTAATCTGCCTAACATTGGGACATTGTCTACCACTTTAATCTCGACATGTTGTCTATTATTAAAATAAATTAAAGTTTTCTGCATACATGTCCTAGGTCACATTTTTGTTAACGCATATACCGCTCCCCAGTGCACTCAATATGGATCTCAGTATGGCTCCTGTCTAGATTGTCATTTAAAAAAAAATTAGCACAATTAAAATCACCAGCCAGGAATAAACACTCACCTGATTCGCAGTCCTCAGGAGTTTTGTCAAGTGTCTTAAAAACAAAACAAAAAGAAAAAGCAACACTATTCCCACTGTCGGCATATGGGTAAATATTAATAACAGCCAAATGTCTTCCTTGTGACAGCCCATATTCTGAGACAACCATTAACTGCACTGTTGACAAGTAAAAGTAAAGTGGATTCAAATTTCCGTGAACGCAAAAATAGTGCAGCCCCCCCCCCCCCCCCCAAATCATTTCCACTGCATGCGGCTCAGTCTGGGCCTGTGGCATGAGCTTGTGTGCATCCCTCACGTCAAGCACCTGGGATCACAAGTGCCCAGAAAGCAGGAACTTGTCCTACTTTTCCTCCCACAGATGGAGAGCTGGCCATGGTGTCACCACTCTTTGCCGGTAGTGGGATAAGATTAATGTGTGGCGATGGGATGGAAAGGAGCGCAAGAAAACCCTTTGTGGTTCAAGCTGCGAGGAAGTTTGGTAGGGAGGAAGCAGCACTTCCAAAAAGCCCTAAGGAATTAAACTTAATTAACAGCACTATGGCCAGTGATTATTATTATTTTAATAATTACTAATTTAATGATGAGTTCGATCTCAAAGCTTTTTATTGTTTTATTTTCTTTTTCAAATCCAGTGCAAAATATAATCAAAATCTGATAAAAGGTTATGTTTAAGGTTATGGCAAAATCTGAAGGGACGAGTATGTCTTCAGTTTAGATCATTCCATAAAAATAAAAAAAATTCCCTACATTAACCCAAAGGATAGGACAGGTTACTGTATGGAATAACATCAGACTTTTTCCAGAATCTGAAAAGCAGTATCTAAGCACATTCACACTATATGTACAGCAGAGCAGTGGAAATTGATTCCTAGAAGAGGAAGCCAACACAGTGTTTAGATAATTCATTCTACAATGATAACAGTGAAGGAAACAGGTTGAGACCACACATCTCTTCAGTATAGAACTAAGATGGTAGATGCCACATTCAGACTTCTCGTGCAGGGGTAGGCAATTCCAGTACAAGAATCACAGGATCCAGGTTGCTGCAATGCAACACAGAGGGCTAGCAGACTTTGGAGGGAGATAAGACTCAAAACTCAAAGTGTAGCTCAGTGGTTTCCAGTCCTGGTCCTGGAGGTAGCCCTGTTTTCACTCAAGCTCCCTTGTTGCTGTTGTCAGCTACCTACCTGCATCATTGGCACCTGTTTGTGAGCTGCAAATATCTGACAAAGTTGATTTCAGACTAACATGGTCATCAAGGTTCAGATAGGAGCTTAGTTGAGAATAAAACCAGTTGACAAAGAGGCTTTTCCAGGACCAGGGTTGGGCAGCACTGGTGTAAAGGGAGTACAAAGATCAGAGCAATGCAGTACTCCAGGCCAGGAGGAGAATCAAAATATCCATACGATATACAGGGTAAACACCAGAAAGTCCTGGTAGTTTCTGAAGGAAGATGATAGGATGAAGAATGTTTGCATGTGGAAGACATGGACTGTGTCCCAGTGATATCCTAGTTTTGTGACTACAGAGGATGTGAGCAGTTGTCAAGGGCACATTATAACTCATCTCCAAGAAAAGAACAACAGCAGCAACATCAAAAATTGGGTAAAATAGAGACCCGCACAATGCCTCAATGTGTGCATTACTTTAATTGAGCACCACCACACAACCCACTCTTCATTCTGTATGTGATGATTAATACATAGTTTTGTATTTTTGGTATTTTGTACACTATGTCCATCTCATGTTAGTTTTGAATTCATGTTTGTTCCTGAGTTTACCCATCAGCATGTATTTTACATCACTGATCTGGATTTGAAATGAAGAGTTTATTTTAGAGGGCTAAACCAGATACAAAAGTTTTCTCTTTCATGCAATCCACTATAATTGTAGTCCCAAAAGATCTTAGAAGCTGGGGGTTATAATTGGCACTGAAATCAGTTTGATAAGAATCCTCGAACACAATAAGGTTCTGCTTCATTAAAGATAATGCTGATAATAGTTTGAGTTTAAGGAAACAATGGTTGCAGTTGCTTGAGAGTTTCTTTTTTATTATTATTTTTAATTGATCTGAGAGGTGGGTTCAATTATGTTTTTATTTAAAAGGTTGGTAGGATTCATTATTTCGAAAATATCCACAGATCTGGCAAACATCCCTACCAGCCAGCTATAAAATGCTATTTTTTGTACATATGCATTTATGTATGTATGTATGTAGTAGGTGAAGTTTAAAAAAATCTAACTTTTGATGAGAAGTATTGCCATCAGAAGTCCTCTGGACAGGTCTAACAGGTCTCGTGGACATTTCTCTCCAAAGACTTCAGACATGAAGGCTGCTATTTGCAGAAATCTTGCAGGATTTAATATTTGCTATTCTTCACTTTCTGTGAAACACCAGGCAGATTACATCACACTGATACTAACTATTGTCTGTTCTGATGTTAATTTAATAGGATTAACATTAATGCATGTGGCTTCTCTTACTAAGTACACACCTACACTTCAGGGCGGTTACATGTATGAGCAGAAGATATAAGCATCTTATGAACAATGAAGCTGCCACTGAGAACAGGTTAATTGTTTTCTATTAGTGGGTGGGTCAAAGTCTTGTTTTAATCCCAGTCGTATGAAAAACCTTGAGAAAGAAGTTCTCATTGGCTGTATTCTCATCTCCATGTCTAATCATTTTCATTTCTTCCTTATCTGTTCTTTACTGCATGAAACACTCTAACACAACTTGTTTGCAAAGGACATCATCCAAAATAAAAAGACCACAAAAAAAAAAAAAAAAAAAAAATTGAATCATAGTTCACATTTTGCTATTTCTGAATTGAATGTGCCTCAATTATTTCCTTCTTCAGACTATATATTTCTAATGCATTTGAAATTGGTCCAGCGATTTATGCAGATTATTATTATTATGATCATCAATACTGTGGTGTCCCACTGAAAACTAAGGTTTTTATTACTGAAGGAGGACTGCATTCCCTTTTCACTCTTTCTGCAACTCTGTAGTTAATAAACCCTGATAAACCTTGGTCATAAACCCTGGGATCTGGGCTAAAATATGAGGAAAGAGAAAACTCGGTATTGGACACATATAATAAACAAAGAAGAGTGTCATCTAACAGGGTAAGACCTGCGAGCAATTCAGCTCTAAGTGATTCTAATACCTGCAAGTGAAATGTATTTAAAAAAATGCCAGTGCTTACACTGACAAATATTGAAAAGGTTAATACAATACTCTACATTAATATAAAACTGGGGTCAAGGTCCATAAGGCAGTCATAAATCTGAAGCATGAAAGGGTTGAATCCAAAGTCATTATTCCCCCAGGACTAATCAGAATCACAGAAATGTGTCCTGTCTACTTTAATTAATCTGCTGCAGTGATTTAATGGCTTCAGAGGCTGTGCTGGTCAAATGATTATTAAGAAGGAAGGAAAGAAATAATAATAATAATTATAATAATACTTTATATATATATATATATATATATATATATATATATATATATATATATATATATATATATATATATATATATTTAAAAAATATTAAATGAGGTATAATTCCTTCTCCAT
The DNA here is from genome assembly GCF_036373705.1 of Amia ocellicauda. Taxonomy (NCBI): domain Eukaryota; kingdom Metazoa; phylum Chordata; class Actinopteri; order Amiiformes; family Amiidae; genus Amia; species Amia ocellicauda. The sequence goes on along the minus strand of NC_089851.1, from coordinate 42,731,801 downwards.
CAGGTCTTCTGTACAGTCATTCCTTGTGTGGTCATTTCCATGCACAGTGTAAGTGGACAACAACTTTCCACATGTTAATGAAAAACATGTTAATGAAAAAAAAGATGTATTCAATTTTACATTTTATCATTTAAATTGTATTTTTACATATTATTTTACATATTATATACCTAATATATACTATAATAATATATAATAATATAATGCCTAATATAAATATATACACTCACCTAAAGAATTATTAGGAACACCTGTTCAATTTCTCATTAATGCAATTATCTAACCAACCAATCACATGGCAGTTGCTTCAATGCATTTAGGGGTGTGGTCCTGGTCAAGACAATCTCCTGAACTCCAAACTGAATGTCTGAATGGGAAAGAAAGGTGATTTAAGCAATTTTGAGCGTGGCATGGTTGTTGGTGCCAGATGGGCCGGCCTGAGTATTTCACAATCTGCTCAGTTACTGGGATTTTCACGCACAACCATTTCTAGGGTTTACAAAGAATGGTGTGAAAAGGGAAAAACATCCAGTATGCGGCAGTCCTGTGGGCGAAAATGCCTTGTTGATGCTAGAGGTCAGAGGAGAATGGGCCGACTGATTCAAGCTGATAGAAGAGCAACTTTGACTGAAATAACCACTCATTACAACCGAGGTATGTAGCAAAGCATTTGTGAAGCCACAACACGTACAACCTTGAGGCGGATGGGCTACAACAGCAGAAGACCCCACCGGGTACCACTCATCTCCACTACAAATAGGAAAAAGAGGCTACAATTTGCACATGCTCTCCAAAATTGGACAGTTGAAGACTGGAAAAATGTTGCCTGGTCTGATGAGTCTTGATTTCTGTTGAGACATTCAGATGGTCAGAATTTGGCGTAAACAGAATGAGAACATGGATCCATCATGCCTTGTTACCACTGTGCAGGCTGGTGGTGGTGGTGTAATGGTGTGGGGGATGTTTTCTTGGCACACTTCAGGCCCCTTAGTGCCAATTGGGCATCGTTTAAATGCCACGGCCTACCTGAGCATTGTTTCTGACCATGTCCATCCCTTTATGACCACCATGTACCCATCCTCTGATGGCTACTTCCAACAGGATAATGCACCATGTCACAAAGGTCGAATCATTTCAAATTGGTTTCTTGAACATGACAATGAGTTCACTGTACTAAACTGGCCCCCACAGTCACCAGATCTCAACCCAATAGAGCATCTTTGGGATGTGGTGGAACGGGAGCTTCGTGCCCTGGATGTGCATCCCACAAATCTCCATCAACTGCAAGATGCTATCCTATCAATATGGGCCAACATTTCTAAAGAATGCTTTCAGCACCTTGTTGAATCAATGCCATGTAGAATTAAGGCAGTTCTGAAGGCGAAAGGGAGTCAAACACAAAATAAGTATGGTGTTCCTAATAATCCTTTAGGTGAGTGTATATCCACATATATATAATCCATATATAGCCTTGCTTACTTAATTATATATATAAATATATATATACAGTGGTGGAAAAAAGTATTTGATCCCCTGCTGATTTTGTACGTTTGCCCACTGACAAAGAAATGATCAGTCTATAATTTTAATGGTAGGTGTATTTTAACAGTGAGAGACAGAATAACAGCAAAAAAATCCAGAAAAACACATTTCAAAAAAGTTATACATTGATTTGCATGTTAATGAGGGAAATAAGTATTTGACCCCTTCGACTTAGTACTTGGTGGCAAAACCCTTGTTGGCAATCACAGAGGTCAGACGTTTCTTGTAGTTGGCCACCAGGTTTGCACACATCTCAGGAGGGATTTTGTCCCACTCCTCTTTGCAGATCCTCTCCAAGTCATTAAGGTTTCGAGGCTGACGTTTGGCAACTCGAACCTTCAGCTCCCTCCACAGATTTTCTATGGGATTAAGGTCTGGAGACTGGCTAGGCCACTCCAGGACCTTAATGTGCTTCTTCTTGAGCCACTCCTTTGTTGCCTTGGCTGTGTGTTTTGGGACATTGTCATGCTGGAATACCCATCCACGACCCATTTTCAATGCCCTGGCTGAGGGAAGGAGGTTCTCACCCAAGATTTGACGGTACATTGCCCCGTCCATCGTCCCTTTGATGCAGTGCAGTTGTCCTGTCCCCTTAGCAGAAAAACACCCCCAAAGCATAATGTTTCCACCTCCATGTTTGACGGTGGGGATGGTGTTCTTGGGGTCATAGGCAGCATTCCTCCTCCTCCAAACACGGTGAGTTGAGTTGATGCCAAAGAGCTTGATTTTGGTCTCATCTGACCACAACACTTTCACGCAGTTCTCCTCTGAATCATTCAGATGTTCATTGGCAAACTTCAGACAGGCCTGTACATGTGCTTTCTTGAGCAGGGGGACCTTGCGGGCGCTGCAGGATTTCAGTCCTTCACGGCGTAGTGTGTTACCAATTGTTTTCTTGGTGACTATGGTCCCAGCTGCCTTGAGATCATTAACAAGATCCTTCCGTGTAGTTCTGGGCCAATTCCTAACCGTTCTCATGATTATTGAAACTCCACGAGGTGAGATCTTGCATGGAGCCCCAGACGAGGGAGACTGACAGTTATTTTGTGTTTCTTCCATTTGCGAATAATCGCACCAACTGTTGTCACCTTCTCACCAAGCTGATTGGCAATGGTCTTGTAGCCCATTCCAGCCTTGTGTAGGTCTACAATCTTGTCCCTGACATCCTTGGACAGCTCTTTGGTCTTGGCCATGGTGGAGAGTTTGGAATCTGATTGATTGATTGCTTCTGTGTACAGGTGTCTTTTATACAGGTAACGAGCTGAGATTAGGAGCACTCCCTTTAAGAGAGTGCTCCTAATCTCAGCTCGTTACCTGTATAAAAGACACCTGGGAGCCAGAAATCTTGCAGATTGATAGGGGATCAAATACTTATTTCCCTCATTAACATGCAAATCAATTTATAACATTTTTGAAATGTGTTTTTCTGAATTTTTTTGTTGTTATTCTGTCTCTCACTGTTAAAATACACCTACCATTAAAATTATAGACTGATCATTTCTTTGTCAGTGGGCAAACGTACAAAATCAGCAAGGGATCAAATACTTTTTTCCCCCACTATATATATATATATATATATATATATATATTATAATTATTATTGGTATTACGGTAACACTTTACAATAATGGGCATTAATTCCCCATGAATTCCGATATTACAACACAGGAAAAACACATGAATACATGATGTAATTCTTGTGAACTCAGATTAAATTCATTTGGAATTCTAGTATGTGAATTCATAATGATTTAAAGGCTCTTATTCATATGGAATTCATTTTTAATAAATTAAGTTGATCATATATATCATGTCTTCACACATTAATTCCTGTTTTTCACAGCCCCCTGGCGAGCGAGTAAGAGGGTATGAATTCATTAGGATTCATGGTTATTAAGAGTCTTTTTTTCTCCAGTATGTTCCTCATGAATTCATGTGTAATTCCTTTGCAACAAATGGTGTTAATCACATGTACAAATCGGGACTGGCTAAATGAATAAAAGCAAACAAATGTATGGATTCATCACAATTTTGAATTTTAAAATGTATTTTTCCTTGCAATAATCGGCGTTATGCCAAGTTACGTTTTCTTGTAAAGAATCATGCTTATTTACAAGCTAATCACATGCACTTCATGTTTACAGCCAATTAATTATAATTAAATAATTAATTAAGTCAAGACTTATTCATGTTATTTCCTAATGAACACTGCATGAACAGACCATTATAGTAAAGTCATACACTGTGCATGGTATTTCCTAATGAACACTACATGATCAAACAACTATAGTAAACTGAAATATGTGGGTATAGCTGCTTCATGCTATGCTGTAAGGGCATACAATTCGTTTTTTGTTTTTTTTTAATGTTAGCACCTGCATATACATGTAATTATTGTAGGGATCTCTGCTGTATGCTATATGTGAGTTCTCCACCAAAACAAATAATCGGACCGAGTCGTGTTTCCTGCAACAGGCTTTATTTTTCAGAGCAACAGCTTCTTAATGCAGCAACACCCGTCTGTATCATCTCTGTCCTGCTTCTTCGGCGGACCCGGACCCCTATATATGCCCTCCCCCGGGCCCGGCTCCCCAATCACCGCGCAGGGCTGACCCATGAACCCGGAAATTAGTATTTCCCGCTTTCTAAGGCTGCGTCCCAAATCGCACCCTCGCTCCTACACCCTTCGACAAGTGTACACTTTGCGTGACGTCGTGCTGACGTCACAGAGTGTGTATTGAGTGAGGAGGGTGCAGGTGAAGCTAAAAGCGCTCAATGGGACACACTTCAGCGCCAGCATTCAGCGCCTTTGCCTTTGACCAGAAAAGTACCTACGCAGTCTTTTCTTGTCATCTGTCTCTGTATTTAATTAACATAACAATAATAATATAACAATGTTGAAATACATTGTTCGTTAATATCACCTCCGCGTTTTATAGGATGCTACTTCAGTAATTAATTAATTGATAGGTGCCGAAACGTTTTTTGGCTGAACTTTCTAATCATATATTTGAATAATTTTTATATAATAATTGTATATTATCTATGTATTATAATTTCCTTGATACATACATTTAACAATTTCTACAACTGTCTAGCTAGCATTACATTACATTTATATACGCCCGCCGCTGCTATATTTTCCCAGTTGACGTGTCTCCGCCTTTAACGCAGAGTTGTGGGATTCAGCGCTAAACTCTTCGCATCAGTGCGCTCTTGTGTTCACAAACAGCGCGATCAGACTCCTTCTCTCGCTGCTGAGGGGCAGACAGGCTTAAGCTAGGCTGTGCAATCCTGAGAGGCCAGCAGTCAGCAAGCGGGCTTTGAAAGCATAGAGCCGCCCTCGCTTCAGAGGCGTCTCCAGAGTCACGCCCCTCTATCGCACATGCGCACACACACACACACACACATCTCTTCACTGATTGGGTAATTGACTAATGAAAGGTGGGACTAAGCACTGAGCGCTTTTGACTGGTTAGAATGATTTAAAAGACAACCCGGGAGGAAGTGATACAGGAAACTGGAAACGTTATGCAGGCAGGTTGGCTGCAGGAGCTTCTTGGTGAAATATCAGTCAAATATAGCGTTTCATATATTTACATTTTGAATAGAATTAATACTGGCACTGTTGGTAGGTGTACAGAAAACATTTAATGATTTGAGATATCTCGATAAATATATGCACAGTTTTTTAAATCCTTGTATTATTGGTCGGTATTGTATTGTGATCTTATTAACAGTTACATGTTTCATTGTTTTCTTGTTTTACTCTGTTTATAATGTCTGTAAAGCGCTTTGATCACCATTAAAAAAGCACTGAATAAATAAAGGTATTATTTAGAATTAACGTAAAGGTAGTTTAATAACTAAGTGATCCAAGGATCCTATCAAGTCTATTTTTAAATGTTCCCAAATTTTCAGCTTCAACCACTTCGCTGGGGAGTTTGTTCCAGATTGTGACGACTCTCTATGTGAAGAAGTGTCTCCTGTTTTCTGTTTTGAATACCTTGATGCCCAATTTCCATTTGTGTCCCCGAGTCCGTGTGTCCCTGCTGATCTGGAAAAGCTCCTCTGGTTTGATGTGGTTGATCCCTTTCATGATTTTGAAGACTTGAATCAAGTCCCCACATAGTCTCCTCGGTTCCAGGGTGAAAAGGTTCAGTTCCTCAGTCTCTCAGTAGGACATTCCCATCAGACCTGGAATAAGTCTGGTTGCTCTCCTCTGAACTGCCTCTAGAGCAGCGATATCTTTCTTGAAGTGTGGAGCCCAGAACTGTACACAGTATCCAGATGAGCTCTAACTAGTGCATTGTACAGTCTGAACATTACTGCCCTTGTTCTCAATTCTACACTTTTGACAATATACCCTAACATCCTGTTTGCCTTTTTTATTGCTTCCCCACACTGTTTGGATGAAGAAAGTGAGGAGTCCATGTAGATTGCTGGGTCTTTCTCATGTGTTACTTCATCTAGTTCTATTCCTCCCATAGTGTAATTATAGTGGACATGTTTGTTACCTGCAAGTAATACCTTGCACTTGTCCACATTGAATTTCATCTGACAGGTGTCGGCCCACAACTGAATACAAGTCCCTTTGAATAACCTGAGCTGCTGAGATTTCATCTGCTGAGCCACCTATTTTAGTATCATCTGCAAGTTTGCTAACTATCCCTGAGTCCAGATCATTAATATAGATTAGAAAAAGCACAGACCCTATTATTATTATTGTTATTATTATGATTGAATGCCATGGAACGCGTTGATGATCACCCAGTGGACCTCATGTGTGACTCAATTCACAGGCACATCGGGGCACCGTTTGTAGTAGCACATCCCAAACTGCATGAAACCTCTATACCCACATATTTCAGTATACATGCTTGCTCCTAGACTAATGACTTTACTTTTAATTGTTTGATCATGTAGTGTTCATTAGGAAATACCATGCACAGTGTATGACTTTACTATAATGGTCTGCTCATGCAGTGTTCATTAGGAAATAACATGAATAAGTCATGACTTTAAAATAATTGGCTGTAAACATGAAGTGCATGTGATTAGCTTGTAAATAAGAATGATTCTTTACAAGAAAACGCAACTTGGCATAACGCCGATTATTGCAAGGAAAAATACATTTTAAAATTCAAAATTGTGATGAATCCATACATTTTGTTTGCTTTTATTCATATAGCCAGTCCCGATTTGTACATGTGATTAACACCATTTGTTGCAAAGGAATTACACATGAATTCATGAGGAACATACTGGAGAAAAAAAGACTCTTAATAACCATGAATCCTAATGAATTCATACCCTCTTACTCGCTCGCCAGGTGGTTGTGAAAAACATGAATTAATGTCTGAAGACATGATATATATATATATGATCAACAGAATTTATTAAAAATGAATTTCATATGAATAATAGCCTTTAAATCATTATGAATTCACATACTAGAATTACAAATGAATTTAATCTGAGTTCACAAGAATTACATCATGTATTCATGTGTTTTTCCTGTGTTGTAATATCGGAATTCATGAGGAATTAATGCCCATTATTGTAAAGTGTTACCAGTATGACTATTATTATTACAATTATTGTTATTTAGCAGATGCCTTAATCCAAGTTACAACAAACATACAGTGTACTCCAAATACACAGCACTGCAAGGGGTTACAACATCACTACAAAAAATACATTTTGCCACTCATTACAGAGAACAACACCATCAAATAAATGCAGCTGTTACACAAATAAGGGGAACAGAGCAAGTATTTTTGCACTTTGTTTTCACTTATGTTGTAAGTCGCCCTGGATAAGGGCGTCTGCCAAGAAATAAAAATATTAATAATAATAATAATAATAATAATAATAATAATAATAATAAAGTGCATAACATGTAAATCTGACAGGCAGAATGAGATAAATGCAAAAAAAGACCAAGGTGCTTTCCTGTTTTAGAGAGTTTCTAATAATTTTTTTCATCCCCCACAATTTCCACAGAGAGGGAACAAGGTGAATTCAGAGGAAAATATATATAAAACAACAAAAAAAACCTTGTTAAACCAAGGTTGTTTTATGTAAACCGCAAAAGGTTTTCCAGTAAATTCAGCTTTTCAACATTTACCACACCTGGTCTGACAAGGTTTTCCCCAGCTTTGTCAAAGGAAATCAGCACCCCACAATTAATCTCCTTTAGTTCGGGTGGAAAACAAAATATCTGCCAGTCTCTCTCCCACACACAGAGAAAAGGTATACATCACATCCAAATAAACAAACATACTGAGAGAAGAGAGCACCAGATAATTGCATGTGTGTCAAGGGTTTGGTGTATCTCTCCTGTTGCTTCAGCCCTTCTCTTTTATAGAAATCAAATAACATAGTCCTGCTTATATGACCGTTTAAATTAATCTGTCCTTTGCTGCTCACCTGGTATGAATTATATTGTGCGTAGCATCCTCATGTTTTACTTCACAGCTTCCCGCTACATTGCTTAAGATCAGGCAATATTTTCTTCTCTCACCTGTTCCCTTAACTATGATAGCCACCCCTTTTCAAATAACCAATAACTAGACCCAAATGCTTAAGTATCTGAGATACAGTGAAAGTGAAAGTCCAGTATTGTTTTAAAAAATTAACATTCCTTAGAATAACTGCTGTATTTTATTTGATGTCAGTACAGTTATCTATTACTTTTTGCCAGTAAACCTACTGTGGTGAAATGCACACTTCACAACAGAAAATCAGGCTTTACTTGTATTATTTGTTTTGTTTGTTTATGTTTTGTGTGGAAAGCAATACAAATATTGTATTCACTGTATTGCAATGTTTATTTTGTTTATTTTGTTATGCTATCTTCAGTCAATTCCATAAGATTAAATAATAATGAATTAGAATGGATATTTTTCTGAAAAACCTGAACATAGAAATTTCTAAATCCAGATAGAGGAAAATAGAGGAAAGTATCAACTATGTGGTAGAAACAAATATTAAGATTATATGCTTATGGTCTTCCACTCTTCTACCAAGGCCCAGATGAATATTCCATATTACTACATACTGTGGTTCTGTTTGCTCACATAGCAAGAATGACAGCCTCTCCCCACTGCTATCAAAAGAGACACATTTTGTTGAACATATTTATTTATGGTGGACATGCCATATACATCCAAATTCCATGCAAATACAACAGGCGATCCATTGTTTACACAATTTAGCCCATGGCTAATTCAATCAATATTCCCAGGGCAAACATTCACAGTAATTAATTAATGATTCAGTTTTTTTTTTCTTTTTCCAGATGATAAATCTCTAAGTAATGAGAAATGAGAGACATGCTCATAATTATTCTGTCTATTTCAAATTCATTGTAAGCATTTTACATTTGTCTTCCAATTTGAAACATTAAGTTATTAAGATACTAAGTGCCTTGTTTTGTGTGGTTATTTTTCCCTCTGATGCCCAGATGTCTCTGGTGTTGACCAAAAAGAGAGGGAAAGAAGATAAGGAAATGTTTTTGGAATATACAAATGGGTAAACAACTTCAACTGCATAGAATAATGACCGTTTTCTCTTAGCACACCTTCTCAGGGCAGGACATGTCATCCTTTGAGCTCTTTACAAAAACAGTACCCTATCAAAAATTGTGGAGCAGCTGCAATTTTATTAGCAGCAATAAGTTTCATCTCGTTATAAAGTATTGACTGCACCCAATTTGTACATAAAAAAAGACTGTCGTCCCATCTCTGCTTTGTGGAGACATGAATCACTGATTTTAGCGTCTGTGTCTACGGTTTTCAATGTCATCGGAGCAACCCGACAAATATAAAGGCACAATATTATTTTCTATTCTCATAACAACGATCACAGTGATTTATGAGTTAATTCGGTCATGGCTTTACTAGTTATCCAAATGAAACTTGATTTCATAATTTTTTGGCACCGTTTCTTTGATGGAAACGCTGCATTTTACATTCAGGTAACAGTTCACTAGTTTCTCCAGACACAGTTCCTTCAGTCTCTCATCATGCAAATGAAATTATATTATGTTAATATATGCATTATCATTATTATAATGTATTATTATTCATTGAAGTAGTAGTAGCAGCAGTGTATTAGTAGTAGTAGACATAGTACGCTTTTTTTTTTTTTTTTGTCGCCTGTCGCCTGTCACTCAAAACAATATTGCTTGCTGGACTGGGTTAAATTTACAGCTTTGTATTTATACTTTAGATTTAGGTCTGTCACATCTGATAAAGACTGATAAATGTGACATTACTGCGTCTAAAGATCATTAAATGTCAACTCTGCACTGGCAGCAAAATGGCTGGCAGAAAGTCAATGATGTGCGAATTGTGTGAAATCTGAAGCCCTGGGATGAGAGAAAGGGCAAAAAAGGCAGCAAGCAAGCTGTGAGGGATCAATCAATCATTTAATACTGAGTGAGAAGAAAAGCTTTTGAAAGACAATCTTGTATATTGTTAAGCATACAATCCAAGCATCAGCCTTGAACATTTCATTTAAGAAGATGATTGATACACAAACAACTGAACAGAAAACCTGGGATTTGACAGGTGAGTCCCCCCCACCACCAACACCACCACCTTTATGCAATTCCACTTTATAATTTGTTAGCACAGTTGTTCATCTTGTACACACTCTTCATTCCGGTGCCGCATTCAGTAACCAAATGTAAGGTAAGTGCCAAATGTGGAGTAAAGGGCAGGCCCTGAAGTTCTTCTGCCACCTGCCACTGTGCTGCGATACCGTTAATGATGCAGAACATTGCATACAATGAAGATTAATTTGTGAGTTGGCATTGTTAGGCAAGTATGTTTCTCTCTCTCCCCAAGAGAACTAAAGATGTAACAGCAATGTGCCAGGCCAGTTGAATACCCACCCCACCCACAAAGTGTACTAAATAAACAAGGATTGCACTTACCTTGTACTGTCTCGTAATTCCTATGTTCTTCTTTACCTCAAATTAAAGTGTTTCAGCAGGGCAGTAGTCTTTTTCATTCAACAAGAAACCAACATCACCAAAATGGTCAATTCTGTCATTTATTTATTTAATTACTCAAAATGAGTTACACCCCATGGGGGCGGTTATCAGCATTCCGCAGTGTAATCCCATGGTAACAGTAATCTGAGTTACATGGATAAGATGCCAACTAACCCTACTGACAATGACATCACACTCGGCAGGGATTTGATTGATATTAACGCACACAGGAATGTAAATCTCCAGGAACATGGAGGCCTGGCAGATTTAATAACTGCAGGACTACTTCTGTTTCTTCTCCTCAAGGACCACTCCAATATCTTCAATTTCTACAGTTAAATCTTCTTGCTCCCTATACATTTATATTGTATATGCATGATCTGAAGACACAAATGACACATCCTCTGTACTGGGCGTGTTTCCTATAGACACACTTTGCAGCAAGCTGAGTAGCAGCAGCTGGATCAGCTGCAGTAATATGTATTGATTGACTGATTTTTGTGTACAGCAATGTAATCCTTATTGCCCATGAGACCTATTGACAGTATAAATGGGCAGTGTTTACATGGAATAGCTATCCCTGTTTCCCTTCTTGTTTTGGCAGTTCGCTGCAAGAAATGTGTTGCTATGGAGTTGTGATCTAGGAAGGGAAACTGGCCACTGCAAATAAATAAATATAATATTTTATATAACATTTTAAAATACGATTGTTTTGTTAATACAAACCAACAAATGGAAAGGCCTCTGATTATTTAACAGATACTCTTACATCTTATAAGCCTGCATGTCCACTGAGGTCAGTAGACAGCAGCCTTCTCTGCATCCCAAAAGTGGAATACATAAGAAAAGGAGAGGCTGTGTTTGGTTCCAACGCACCAAGACTGTGCAATTCTCTGCCATATTTGATTTGAGCAACACCATCAGTTCTTACATTTTAAAAGAAGATTAAAGAGTCATTTTTATAGATTAACACTTTTAAATTGATTCAGTGCTTTTGGTCGTTTTAAGTGATTATTGTTTAATATATGTTTAAAGTAATCTTGTTCTACTTTGATGGATTATTTCAACCTCTGGCAGTCAACACCTGCCTACTTATTTGCACAGTTTCTGCTCCAATTGATGTGGCATTTGTAGTTAGGAAGGTGTCACGTCACAAGGACATGACTGCGGAGGCCATTTGCAAGTGCATGTAAGCCTGCCTGTGACTCACTGTCTCTTAGCACTTCTTTTGAAATATCTTTCCATCAGTTATCAGATGAAATGCCTTACTAACAAAAATGATGTACCACTCTGATGCATCTCCAGAAGTGGAAAAAAAAGTTGTCAGGACATTATCAAGGAAGAGAAGGACTTAGTCACACAGTGTTGAAGCAAACAGTCAGGATATATAATTAATTGTGTGCACAAATATTAATACTTCGTCTTTAAGTCTTTAAGGTGTTATAAATAGATTTGCTTTATTAAGAGAGATCAAAAATGTTATTCATTAGAGTATCTAAGGTACCTCAGAACCATAGCAACCAGTCCAATTTACATTACATGAATAAATAAACAACAACTTAGAAAGATGTAAATAATTAAGCCGTGCAAAGTCTAATATATATATGAATTACTGAGTTTAATAAAAGAAATGAACTCATATTTTGTAATTATGCATTCATTAAAACATAAATGTGTATGCATAATAGACAATTTATTAATAAATAAAAATTAAAAATACAATCTAAAAAGCTAATATAGAAAAATTAGTTAAACATTTCTGGAATATTGAATAAGTGTTATTAGTTATTAGTACATTCATCTATATTAATTTTCCATATTTTATTACATTATTTTCAAATAGCATTGCCTGCTGATTTTACTGCTTAATTGCTTTAAGCAATTATGTATTATAAGCAATTACTTATAGTAAAAAAAAAAAATTCAATCATCATATACAAAGTGTGATTCAAAATTACTGTCAAATTTTAATCTACTGGTCAGCTGAACATATCAATAAACTGAAATATCCAAACATTCTTGACGTTACAGGAAGACTATAATGGATGCTAGAAAACACGAATTAATAATCATCATAATAATAATAATAAGGAAAAAAAACATTTTGTGAAATCCTGACATTTATATGGGCAGATAATACTTTCACCCTGCAAATGTTCTCTGGTTCAGTGCTCCCTATATTGAAAATATTGATGGCAGCACTAGAATCCTGCTCTCTTTGACAACTCCTCCTGGTTTTGCCAAAGCTTTCCAAGCTTGTGGGCACCCGTGGGTTGGGTCTATAAAATGACCTTTCACTTTCTTCAAAAAGTGCGTGTTTCCGCAGTTGACACCACAAGGAACATAGGGTTCAGTTCAAGCAATACTGTGGATTTGTTGTACTTTTGTGTAGTATCATTGCTGAAAATAAACCCTGCCTTTCAAAGACATTTGTAGAAATGCATTAAATGAAAAATGCTACCTGTCTGGCATACATTACATGATTAATCACAGCTGCAGTTAATGATATCCATTACTAAGAGGTGTCCTACACACGGTTTAATTGTAGTCCTGAATCCCCTTGTCATTCTGGAGCATCATCAATTTAATGAAGAGGATTGACCCATGCCTCATTGAGCTTATTTTCTCTTATAGCCGCTGGTACGGTGCTAAGAATCAATTGGTTCTCATTTAAACCAATTGCATAGCAAGCACTGGTGCTTTTGGAGAGGTGCCGTGTCCTCGGAGGCATGTGAACTTGTCAGTTCTGCCAAGTCTGACCAGACATTCGCTGGAAAAAGGCTTTGTGTGAAACATTTTAACCCAGAAAAGACTGTCAGGCTTTTGTTAATCCCACACAGCAGTGTTTTTCAGCCAAGGTGTTGTGGCACAGGTGTGGCCACGGATGTTTTGGACACATGAGAAAAACACACACCAGAAGACCTAAAATAATATTGGCATATACATATATCATGTATCAAGGATAAATAATGTTTTTCTAACAGAATCAAAGGAGTCCTGGGAATGAAGATAAGTGGATGTTTCTCCCTGAAGGTTAAGTTTTGTTTTCAAGTTCATAAAAAGGGAGAGTGTGCAGGTGGGAGTGCAGGAGGGGCTTGAGCTTTAAAGGGTTGGGAAACACTGGCCTGCAACATTTACATCCTGTAGCTTGCATCAACAACTGCGAACTGGGTAATTTCTCCCCTTATTAATCTTCGTATTCTCCGTGCCTGTATCTGAGGTTTTACAGTACCATCTTTAAACATTTCAAAGACTTCTAAACTCCATCCAATGTGGATTACCATCCTTCCTGCTTATTTTTTTTTAATGCACACCTTAAGTTTCATTGAACTGTATTTTGGCACGACTGCTTTGAAGCCCTGCCTTGGTCTGTGCTCATGTGTGCAAATGTAACAGGGCTCATAGTGTACATGCACTTTTCAGATGACATTACCCCCTACGTAAAATCAATACAGTGATAATTCTCATGTGTTCGGAAGAACTGGACTTTGGATGTAGTGGGTTTATCGTTCTACTTGGTGGAGCTGTGTAGTGTGGCACAATTCAAATCCTGAGCCAGGAGCTCCAAACATCACTGGCTATATGCATACACAGTGAGAAATCAAGTCAGAGCAATATGGATGACTATTGCTAAATCTGCAGGGGAAGAGTGTGTAACTCACCAGGAGAAGGCAGGAAGCTGTAAGAGGCTGTACCAAGTGTACAGTGTCTGGCCCTAGCCTGCATTCACCTCCCCAAATTTAGATTTTGAATCCTGGATTTCCTACCAGAGGTGCTGGTCCATATTTTCACATTGTTATGGTCATTACAGTACCAAGTTTTAAGGCTGATATGTTGCTGATCCGACTCTCTTTGTACCTGGAATTGACAAGAGTCGCTGTGACCTCTAATTGTTCTCAACACCTTTTAGTGTTTTGCACGTCCTTGGTCTATAGGCAGTCAGGTGCTGATAAAAAAAAGCTTTTCAACCAGCAAAAAAATAAAAATGGGTTGTATGGGGAGGGTGGATTATGTCAAAACGATCATCAATTGTTGTTTTTTATGCGATTCACATCAAATAACAGATCACCTTGGCTAAAGACGTCTGCCAAATTACAGAGTACAAAATAATGAATCCTATGGGCCTGTGCCGAGCCTCTTGTGTGTAATTCCACTTGCAACAACAGGATTTCTGACTTATGTTTATTCCAGTAAAACTCCCACAAGATTGTTTTTATTATTATTTTTTCTTTCATCACACGTCCTCGTCATTCGTAAATTACCTCCAAGCCACCTTTCTGCAACAGCTGTAGATTAGAATACTCATCTGCCACACCGACCTTTGTTTGAAGCGTCCTTCAGTAAATTCTGAAAACACTGCATCGTTTTGAAAAGGAGATTGTCACTGCATGAGATCTTGCTCTGCATTAGACCATAATGCCAGCCTGCTTCAGTAACCATGCTCATCTGGAAGTGTATGCAAGGACCTATGTTGGTTTTGCAAAAGCTGAATTAAACTAGACTGAATTGCATCTCGCATTTAATACAAGATGTAAGCCACGTATTGTGTGTTATTTCAACTGTTGATATCATGTGACACAATCTAATGTATTAGTGATGCTGATTGATAAGCTACCGTACCCAGGGAATCCAGTAAAAAAAAAAAAAAAAAAAAAACTACAGGCTTTCATGTCAGCTACAAAACAGAGCGAACACCAATAAACTGAAATCTTAAGATAATAGGGTGTTTCTGTCAAACAGTAAATGGTACTATAATCTACTTTTCAGCTATCCCATTGGAACCTCTTTCTGGCATAGCACATTTGTCAGTCATGTGCATTGAACTGTTCTATGTTGAGTGAGAAAGGAAAAAATACACACAAATCATCTGTTAACATGACTTAAGACTTCACAGAAATAATATTTGTTTCTAATGCAGAAAGTAGTTTGATCTTTTATTGCTGTGTTTTGTATTATTTTTTTCAATTATATATAAGATGCTCTTAAGTTATACCACCCTAATTGTTTGAATGGGTTAGGATCCACTCTGTTAACATAGACAGAAAACTGTACACCCCAGGCTTTGGGCATAAGAAAGAAAGAATTGCTGAAGCTTAATTTCCTTTTTTTTTTGGGGGGGGGGGGGGGGTACAAAGGTACCAATGAGGGATTGTGTTTCACATTCCATGAAACTTTGAAATGTGCCTTCTGAGTCACTAGATATATTCCAGATCCAAAGCATTTATTATGACACCAGTGTCGTAGAGGAAAGGTAGGAGAAACACATTATAAGTTAATAATAATTTAGGCTTCTTAATCTTAATTGATGGGGTAATTGCATCAGAGAAGATCTTCCCCTTCTGTGCTCTCATAGTTTCTAACCTTGTCTTCCCTCACATGGACTGCACTGACATCCCCCCCCCCCCTATTCTGCAGCAAAATTAAGGCTTATTTTTCCCAGAGATCAAGCTGTTGTCTTTTATTCAATTAACACATATTGAAAAGTGTAAGGAAGGGCTTGGGGAAGGGCCGTCTCCTGTTGGGAACAGTGGCACACAAAAACATGAACTGGTTATAGAACAACAGGGTTATAATAAAATAAGTATAAATGGCAAAGCTGTACTGTGATCAAACTACATCTTTCTGATATACAACCTGTTGCCAGGGTTACCCACAAAGCTCGTTTTGAACATCTTTAAACTGGGTGGGAAAAATATACTTTGTGACTTACTATTGCCATTGACATTACTTATTTGTGTATCAGAAATATGTAGTTTGATCACCATAGATATTTTGAAATTGTAGACTTCTTCTTATAATAACCCTTTTTATAGTTTATAGTAAGGGAAGTATTGCTACATTTATACAATTCATCACTCGATTTCATTCTCATTTTAGAATAACATAAAATGTTGCTCACCACATGCCAAAAAGGACATTGCTGTATGACATAGCATTCTATGCAATGCAAACAGAAGAAAATGCACACACCAGAAATACTTGGCTGGTCTATACTGAACATATAATGGCTTGTGGCCCCAGGTTAGCCTATTGTCCCTCAGCTATGACATACTAATATTATTACTGATAACACACATTTGAGAGTTTTTTCTATCATCTTCTGAAGAAGGTTGATTATGTGTGGTTCTGGCTTGTCATTATAGCACATCCAGGGCCCGAAAGAATGAGAGTCATTGGCACAAAACACTTCAGCTATATTCTAGGTGATTGAATTACCCTGTGTTAAGAAAGTCAAGTAAATGAACGGGTCAGAGTCACATTGACTCTCGTGCCACTCAGTGTGAGTTGTTTCTCTCTAAAGAACACTTTATCCATAATCAGTACATTACACAATCTGTAATTCCGGCCAGTCGTTTCTGGATCTCCGCAGTGCACACAGTCCGAACCTCTGTGGGCTGACTCACAGCCATCACTGATACTTCCAAAAATCGACAAATATTGATGAGATCTTAAAAGTATTTTACTTCACTGTCGATTATTCCAGACCTTTGGAGGGGAACTAAAGGCATACCCCGGTGCAGACTCTGTGCAGTGTATATCAATGAATGTGGTGCCCACACTGACAACACTAAAACGAAGATAAATACCAGTCTCTTTTCTATAATTCAGAAAATGACTGGGGATTTTACAGAGCTGATTTCCAGGTTAATTCAGTCAGCTACCATTATATCCTGACCATTATCTCAACTAATGATTCTGGCAACCCATTGGAGAAATCCACTAGGGCTACTACTTTGCATTTGGTAATCTATACATATTATTATTTTAAACACAGTTGATCTTACACTCCCAAGAAAGGGATTCTCACACCAGGAAAATTCTTGGCCAAGTGTCTCATAGGATGATATTAATCTTTATGAAACTGAGAGATGAAAAAATATATCAGGGATGGAATTTATTTGTTGTAAAGGTAAGATTCTGTAACATGTCTTGAAAGAAAAAACACCACCCAAATCAATTTGCTATCATTTCAGTGCAAGTTTTTCTTATTAAAACAATCCTCCTTGTTAGGTATGTGTTTTAGAGGCGGGGGGCAGGCAAACAGGCTTAACATCAGTGGAGCAGATAAGAGACCCTTCCCTATTTCCCTTATTACATACAAAATATTATTAAAATTAACACTAAATGGCTTGTTACTTTATCTTAGCAAAAAATATAGAATTGTATTTTAATTTAAAATGCTTCAGCTGCAAAAAATAACATTTTATGTTTGCAAAAAAAATGTTTGTATATGTATTTAAAATGCTTTGGTTCTGAAAAATGCAAGTACATTGGTTTTACTATATAATTTATAATTCGCAATGAGATAAAATGACAGTTTTTGATATAGCCATGTTCTAAAGGACTAATTTAATATATCCATATAATGAAGTTTGGACTTGCATGCTAGTACACAAGCGAGGACCCCTGTGGCGGCTGAAAGTTGATCCTGATCAAATGGCAATGTAAACGCAACACCACCGTTCCTGATCAAATGTTTCCGATGCATTTGATCCAGATCAGAAATGGCTGTGTAAATGTGCCTGTTGTCTCGTTTACGCCAGTTTAAATTCTTGGGATTGACTGTGTTGCTCCTTTGATTGTGCTTCTACCCTTCTTAACCTGCATTCATTGTGCTCCTTTAGTATGAATCTGGGTGAACACTGCTTTGAACGTTAATTAATGCACTGGAACACAATGGCATATTTTCAGAAATAAAATTATTTAAAACTGTGTATTTTGCTGATTCATACAAAATAAGCTTTTAAATAAAATAGTGGTAACTTCCACTGTAGAAGCAAAGGACCAATCCCTTATGTGAATATAAAAAAAATGAGGGTTACTTACTTTATTGAAATTTACTTGGAGTCATTCATCTCCACATGGTGGTTAATTAACATTAATGCTCATAAACACCCCAGTACGAATAAATTCATGTGACTGTACTTAGGGTCAAATGTTCAAGCCATTTTTTATTCTCTCTTTATACATTTATACATTTTTACTTTAATGTAACAATGTATAAATATTTTTTGTCTGAAGGAAAGGATTCAGCAGTTTTGACAGGAAAATAACTAACACTTTTGCAGCTGCATTAATTAATGCATCTTGCCGAATTTTTTAATTAACACATCTGTCCCAAGGCCCTTATATATTCATTTTAGAGATGAAAAAAATGTAAATAATAAAATGTTTGTAGTACCGATATGTCACCAGGAGAACAAGAATTGAAGGAAATAAATTATTAACCTACCCTTGAGTTACTGTTTTAACTTAGTGAGCAAAATCCTGAGGAGGCAATCAGAAAAGACTAGGCAATGTGCATTGAGTGCATAAAGAAATTCTTTATTCTCCTGGGGAATTAATGGCATGCAGTATATTAAGAGTCTCTCTTTGATGAAC
This sequence comes from Amia ocellicauda, assembly GCF_036373705.1. Lineage (NCBI taxonomy): Eukaryota > Metazoa > Chordata > Actinopteri > Amiiformes > Amiidae > Amia > Amia ocellicauda. Next base: position 42,712,873 of record NC_089851.1, on the reverse strand, counting down.
TGACATTTTAGTTCCAAAGCCAAGGCCAAAGCCAAGTTTTGATTCCAGGCTGAAGCTCTTTTAAACCTCAGTCGATGTCATACCTTTGTTTTTTTGAAGACTTGGTTTCAGATTCCATTTTCCATTTTGTGTTTTTTTTTTTTTTTTTTTTTTGATTTTTTTCTCCCATCTTAAAACCAATTATGTGTCCCAGATTGTGTGTGTGTGTGCGTGTGTGTTGGGATGGGGGATGGGTCCTGTTTGTCCTGTAATGTCAAGTCAACAACAAAGTTAGCCTTTTTTTTTTGGGGGGGGGTGGAAGGGGGAAGAGACTTCTGAAGGAGGATATGACAATTTTACCCCTCAGTATGTAAACATAGCAAGGTCACTTATTCATTTCATCGAGCACTGCACAATAATGACACTCTCATGCTCTCAAAAGTTTCTCAAGCTAGAGGCTACTCTTAAAACCAATCTATCACATTAGGCTAATGTGTTCTCCACGCTTTCCATTCTGATAAATAATGTGTTCCATCCTGTTTTATGGCCATCATTAATTAAACATTATGGCTTCTTTTGCTTTGTGTTTTCTAAACAGCTTGTACAAACAGACCAGTTAAAAGTTGTTCAGAAAACTATAGGCTATATTATAAATATTTAAATAATAGAAGTAAAAATAACTTGTGTCACACACACACACACACACACACACACACACAGATATATACACTCACCTAAAGGATTATTAGGAACACCTGTTCAATTTCTCATTAATGCAATTATCTAACCAACCAATCACATGGCAGTTGCTTCAATGCATTTAGGGGTGTGGTCCTGGTCAAGACAATCTCCTGAACTCCAAACTGAATGTCTGAATGGGAAAGAAAGGTGATTTAAGCAATTTTGAGCGTGGCATGGTTGTTGGTGCCAGACGGGCCGGTCTGTGTATTTCACAATCTGCTCAGTTACTGGGATTTTCACGCACAACCATTTCTAGGGTTTACAAAGAATGGTGTGAAAAGGGAAAAACATCCAGTATGCGGCAGTCCTGTGGGCGAAAATGCCTTGTTGATGCTAGAGGTCAGAGGAGAATGGGCCGACTGATTCAAGCTGATAGAAGAGCAACTTTGACTGAAATAACCACTCGTTACAACCGAGGTATGCAGCAAAGCATTTGTGAAGCCACAACACGTACAACCTTGAGGCGGATGGGCTACAACAGCAGAAGACCCCACCGGGTACCACTCATCTCCACTACAAATAGGAAAAAGAGGCTACAATTTGCACAAGCTCACCAAAATTGGACAGTTGAAGACTGGAAAAATGTTGCCTGGTCTGATGAGTCTCGATTTCTGTTGAGACATTCAGATGGTAGAGTCAGAATTTGGCGTAAACAGAGTGAGAACATGGATCCATCATGCCTTGTTACCACTGTGCAGGCTGGTGGTGGTGGTGTAATGGTGTGGGGGATGTTTTCTTGGCACACTTTAGGCCCCTTAGTGCCAATTGGGCATCGTTTAAATGCCACGGCCTACCTGAGCATTGTTTCTGACCATGTCCATCCCTTTATGACCACCATGTACCCATCCTCTGATGGCTACTTCCAGCAGGATAATGCACCATGTCACAAAGGTCGAATCATTTCAAATTGGTTTCTTGAACATGACAATGAGTTCACTGTACTAAACTGGCCCCCACAGTCACCAGATCTAAACCCAATAGAGCATCTTTGGGATGTGGTGGAACGGGAGCTTCGTGCCCTGGATGTGTATCCCACAAATCTCCATCAACTGCAAGATGCTATCCTATCAATATTGGCCAACATTTCTAAAGAATGCTTTCAGCACCTTGTTGAATCAATGCCACGTAGAGTTAAGGCAGTTCTGAAGGCGAAAGGGGGTCAAACACAGTATTAGTATGGTGTTCCTAATAATCCTTTAGGTGAGTGTATATACATACAAAATAGACACCTTACATAGCAAACAAGCAAATGTACTATCCCTATTTACTTAACAATTTCTTCTTTATTGCAGATATCATGTATTGTATCTTTTGTGGTGAACAGTTAGGTGATAATGGGGAATACTGTGCATCTTGTGGAAGAAATCAACGAGATGCTGAAACTGCTCAACAACCTCACCAAGATGAAAATACTTCACACAGTGCTCCATCTTTGCCAGTTAATTTAATTAAACAGTATTTTGTTTTGAAGGCCATCCATACAATGTTATACTGGATTTACTTTCTACTGCAATGGAATTCAGTACAGCTTGCGGATATTAAAGAACAGGTTAAAGGACTTACGGTTATCCCGAAGAAGTAACTATTCTTCATTAAGGGATGTGAGAAATGCCATTGTGTGTGAGTTGCGAGGACCAGGACAGCTCTTTGGTTATTGCACAATGTGGCAGGTATTAAAACAAAAATATAAGTTAAATGTTAAACGCTCAGAGGTAATGAGACTGTTATCTGAACTTAACCAAGTAGGAACCCAGATAGCACAGCAGCGTTCATGAGTGGTCAGACCGACGTTGGATTTTGCTCAACGTGCCTACGTTGGCCCGATGTTCAAAACGACGACGGTCCATCCATGTTTTGACCTGCAAATGTTAATTTCCCAAAAGTATGCTTTGCTCTTATCCTGTATCCAGTTTTGCTTGTTGCTTTGCTGTCCTCGTCCTGTTGCCCGCAGTGTTTTCAGAGCCCGTTGTTGTAGAAATATATTGCAGAAGAGCGGAACTACAGTCACACTTCATTTTCTCTATCCCTGAGGTATGAATGCAGGAAGCTTGACCGAGTATTTCTAAAATGTGTCTTATTCAATACACACATCTTGTACAGGCTCAATAGAACCAAGCCCAATTAAATAATGAATTTAATATTAAATAGGAATGACAGATCCCCAGATCAAAACACAACAGAAACGATAGTATATTCAAATCCTTCAGCCGAGGCATTATTAATGAATAACAAGCACCAAATTTATTCACAAATAGTAGAAGAAACATTTAAAAGAATAAACGACAATCATCTGATCTTGCTTCTCAGTGACCGCGCCCCTGAATCCTCTGGACACGTCTGTCTCAATTCTAGATAAACAGATAAACTAAAAATAACTTAAAACTACAAGGCATTCAATAAGCCGTATTCATTCTTATAACTGTAATTTTAATTGTGAGTTTTGAACACTTTTTAAATAGTTATGTGAAAGTTCCCTTCTGTGCTGTAGCCATTAATTTACATTCGTAGCTTTTCATATAAAAATAAGAAATTCAAACTTCAATGTTAAATCGGGATCATAATCATGGCTACCGACCCCACTCACTTCAGTGACGAGATGTGTGTGTAAGTTGTCGAGCTAACCGCAGTACCTATGCAATAGACTTTGTGTTGTTGTTCAACGTCACAACTTAATCTGAAATACAAAACTACGTTTAAATTGTGTTGTGTGTCTGCTGGGACAGTACATACAGATTATTAGATTATTTTATTTGATATCCTTTCACTTACGTTTTTCTGGTTCTCATGATGTTGAACTGGTGTACTTTGCCCTCACTTATATATCCAATGGCTTAAATAAAAAAACAAAAATTGTATAAATAAATAATGACTACATAAACACGTATTTCTCCTAAAATCAATACTTTACGAACAGATTTGTTCGTCCAATCGCTGAAGTCCAATCTGTTTGACTATGTACCCTCCCTTTCCGTAATTGCATCTGAATTTGTCACGTCCTCAGATTTGTTTTTTCATGTCTTGGAATTTCTTTTGTAGTTCTTCGGATTTGTTGTTCAGGTCTTCAGTTGTTTTTTTCAAATCTTTAAACTTGTTTTTTTAGGTCCTCAGATTTGTTTTTCAGGTCCTCTTATTTTTTTATGTCCTCATGTTTTTTTTTTTTTCATGTTTTGTAATTTGTTTTTCAGGTTTTCATTTTGTTTTTCAGGTTTGCACTTCAGGGCCACCATAAATGTGTGTAGAGAAGGTTGTAATGTATCTTGACATGATGAGAGCTCTAGTTGGTGGTAACCTGCACTGAGGATGATGTCTTCAACTGTTATTCATGAAGCACAACACACGTGTTGGGAGGCACATGTCAATGCAAATGCACACTTTGTCTGGGTTTTTTGGTTTTGGAGTTGCAACGATGGGAGATACCCAGGGTATGGGTCTTTCAAATTTTTCTGTGATTCCAATTTTTTTTAGATGTTCTAGTTCTTGCTCCACCTTTTTGTGAAAAATGTGGAAAAGTATGAGACAGTGATCCTAGACAACTGGCTGCACATTGGGATCTATGTAGAGGTCACTGTGAAGTCCTTCAATTTCCCAATGCCATTGTATAGGTTTAGGTATTGCTGTATAAGTTGATCCGCTGTGGACATTATATATCTGGGCATGTTTGGTGTAACTGTGTTGACAATGTGTATGAGCTGGGGTGCTGAAGCTGTCTGATAACTGAGTAAAGAACCATAGTTGCCTTTCACTATGTAAAATATATCTTTGCTTCACAACCACATATCACTATGGGACACATCCGGCAAAAAATCACATATCAACTGACATTATGCAGGCAACCTAGATGCAATTTCTGGTGCTTGTCAATCAAATAGATTTATTTCGGTGGAGCTCTGCAATTGAAACGGGTGAGGAAGCATAACTTTCTATTTGTGTGCCTGCTACAAATATGCATCTTCATTGGACAAACGGTTTCAGCCACTGATGGAGGAGTTTATATGGGACTACAAGTTTCCGGTTGTGACGCCCGAACTCATCAATAACATCCCCATAGATTAGTTTGAGGTCCTTATTTATGTACAAGTTCAGTAGCCCATAAAGTCTTTCTGTCATAGTGGAAGAGCAAATATGGAGTAGTTTTAGCACACTGAATGAGCACTCCCCTATCGCTGGTGAGACTGGGATGGTATACGAGCACGTTATCAGCTACATTAGGTTTGAATCCCAAGCGGGGAGCACCATGACCCCGCCACCTGCCCCTAAATATGCCACTGTGTGCAAGCCATTGTAGAATTGTAGTGTTTTACATACACATATGTCATGGGTGGCAGTGAACACCTAGTCCCACTATGCCATCAAGTTTATTAATGCGAGATGGGGACTCACTAGCACCCAAGGTTCCCCATGCAGGTTCGTCAAAATCTCAGGACATACTTTCTATCCGACCTTCTGGTGTCTATGGTGTATTTATTTTATGTAATAAAATATTTTCCACAATACAAACAACCACCGTGGGGGCAACTAGCAGGGCATGAAATCTGTCTCAACACGGCTCCCATCCCAGGCTGTGGATGAAGATCCTCGCAATGGGACTCTCCTCCAAGCAGACCCGCTCATCCATGCAACCAGTGCCGATTCAGAGAAGAGGGAGAGAGAGAGAAAGAATGGAATAGGCTCAGGGAAAGGACACACTCACTCAAAGGGAAGTGCTGCAATCACACATACTCGTGGCTGGTAGTCAACACATCCCTCTCACCCTTTACTCCTCTTCCTCTGTACCGTTTGATCCGGAGCCCGAGGTGCCATTTACCGCCACGGAACTGGAAGCTACAAAGCCTATAAAGGCAAGTCCGATAGTGCATTCAACCAAAATACACTGTTGATTCAAATTTCTTTTGCAAATTATAATCCAGTATGTTCTTTGACTGCTCTAGGCACACAGTGTGCAGCAGCCAATGTTTCTCCAACCAGCTACCCATCTCAGTTCCCACCGGTTACCACACTCACAGCCAGTCCTCCACAGCCTGTTCTACTGTCTCACTACCACCCTTTGGTCACAGTTCCTAGTGGTGTTCAAACACTGCCTTTCTCTTCTACTTCTCCACTGCTACCATTGTTCTGGTCAGAGCAGCTTTTATCCAATGCTGAGTGCTAACAGGTGCAGTGGCTGTGAGTGAAGGGTGGGGCGCTGCTTAGTGAAACAGGTGCGCCGCATTAGCTGTCAAAGTTCCATGTATTCATCCATAAGTGAAAACTGGTTGAAGATAATCAATCAATTAGTGAAAAACAACAATTTGTGAAAATGAAATCAATCATTGAATAATAGAATCAACTCAACGAACAATAAAGAATAATATAAGTGCAATGAAAAGAAACTAATGAATTACACAGAGCCTTAGCACCCTCTGTGACACATACTCTTAATCTGTGCTTGTTGATGAATAAGCTTGGTGATGTGGCATGCTGGTTTCACTTTCGTAGTGCACAGTGATTACCCCATGTTGCTGCTTGTAGCATTGTTTGTGTATGGTGGACTTTAGTTGTTGTGGCTGAGGTCTTGAGTGTGTCTTGAGGCTTGGACAGCCAGCAGCAGGACAAATTATTGAGTTTGATGTATGCTGTATGGCAGGTTGATTGTCCACCTTGATGGGGAAATGCGCTTCCACAGTTCCTGCAGACAGCATTTTCTTTTCTTAATGGTGAGATGTTGGAGTGTTGAACATATATGTTGTGGCTTGTGCACTGGATGGCAGCTACCATGTTGAGTTCTTGTTTATTTTCCATGGCAGATGCTCAGATGTTTCAAAAGCTCGGGCTGTGTCTAGCGGGTCTTTAAGTGTCTTTGATTAATCTCTCAATGCTCTATGTTGTAGTTTTGAGGAGGTGCAGCTTAATGCAATTGAGATTTAATTTATCTGTCAGTGTCTGTAAACTCACAGGTGGTAGCTAGCTGTCGAAACTGGGTGTGAAAGGCATCAATTGTTTCTCCTGGTTTGCTGTCTGGACTGGAAAATACATACGCTTCATATTGTACATTTTTCTTTGGGATGAAATATTCATTTAGCAATTTAACTGCAGTTTCATAATCCTCATCATTTCCCCTGTCAGGGATGGTTTCAAAAATGTCCTGGACCTGTTCTACTGCATAATATTATAGCATGGTGTCATAGCAAAACCTGAACCTTTCCCCAGGCTCACCTCCAGATGTCACCATTACCTCAGCTTTTGTTAAGTTATTTCCTTTGACTCCCAATTTTCCTTATTATTAAATTATTGATCACTGCCTTATTTGTCAATTAATTCACCTTATTCTCGATCCCTTGGCTCATTAGTTCCCAGTATTTATTCCCCTTTGCCTCGACAGCCTAGTGCGAGGTTTTGTCTTCTCTTAAGATACAATGCTGAACCTTCATTCCTAGTGTTTGCTTTCCTGAGCTTTAGACCTGTGTTCCTCCCTTTGACCTATGACTATGGATTTGTCTGACATTCCTGTTTGCCTGTTCGTCTGACCATTTGTCTGTATCCTAGACCACAAGTTTTCTCATAGTCCCTCCTGTTTCTGATTGCCAGCTATTGACTCCTCACCTGAACTGTCCACGTGTGACACATGGCACGTTTCCTTTTATTTTCCTTAATATCAGTAGCTGGTATTCATTTTTTCCATTTCACTCCCAAAGAAATAGGTTCTGTGTCCACATCAAACTGTGGAGTCCTGTTGTTGCCATTGTCTTTTATTTTTTAGCCTGGTAGATCTCCTATATGTGGTGAACCATATGTGTATTTTTATTTTAACAACCTAATCACAAGTATAGCTGCAACTCATAGATCTGTACCTCTCATTGTCACCATTATACTACATCACTACCACAGTAGCGGTGCTCAATACATGGAATGGACTCATTCGAATGGTAATACACTACACTACAAACCCTTACCTTAAAAACAAAACAACAATGCAATGTTATCCTACCATTTATATTCAAATTGTAGAACAGAAATTTCCCCAATACATTTCAAATGTAACATTACCATAAAAGAACACCTGGCTTGTTTGGTATCAAATGTAAGGTCATGCTTGTTTGGTGTATAAAACCTATAAAAACAGAAAGTTAAAACAAATGGTTTGGAGTGGAACAACCTGGGAGTGAAAAACTGTAGGATTCAAAATCCAGGAAGATTGGAAAGAACCAAAGTGGAAATCCAGAAAGGAATCAGGACCAGAACTTCTCCACCAAAAATCTGGGAGCTTGGCAACCAAGTCCTCAAGTCGAAGCAGTCTGCTCAGCCCTCCCACCTATTGAACATCTGTATAACTGAATCTCAGTAAATCAGACAGGTTGTATATTTTGTGTACTAATTGTGGATTAGGTTAATCACAATTTCATAAAAATTAGTTGTGTATGGGATCTAAGTTGTAGGAATAGGTAGCATAATACTCTTATTTAGTTATTTTATGTGTTGTGCCTCTAGTCAAAACTAGAGTATTACATATCTCTCTTTCTCTCTCTCTCTCTTTTAATATTATCCACCCTGCTTTTCTCTATCCTATCTTTGCAATTACATTTTGTCCATTCACCACTAATCTGAGTTCGTATTAGTAAAGTATTGTGGTAACTTGTGTATCAACCCGATCTTGTTTTCAGAGGATATCACCGCTGTGGGTTATATGTATGGGGTTCACTAGATAGCAGGACTTTATTCAGCAATTATTTCTTCCAGATACCATATAAACAAGCTACACAACAGTTTAAAGTCCTAGGTCAATCGAAAGTACGTACTAATTAAAACAATAACTGCAAAACAATAAATTAAAGGCAATTTGTCCATTGCAACTTTGTCACTGTATCGTAACAGATCATAATCCTTCACTCATCCTTTTTGACATTATTTACACACCTCACCCTGAAGGTGCTCTATTGGGATTGAGATCCGGAGACTGTGCAGGCCGTTTGAGTAAACTGAAGTCACTGTCATGTTCTTGGAACCAGCTTGAGATAATGTGTGCTTTGTGACATGGCACATTATCCTGCTGGATGCACATGGTCAGCAACAATGCTTAGATACACTGTGGCATTCAAATGATGCTCAATTGGTATTAAGGGACCTAATGTGTGCCAATAAAACATTCCCCACATCATTACACCACAACCACCAGCCTGTACCACTGACTTAAGGCATCCATGGATTCACGCAGTTTATGCCAAATTCTGGCCACTGTAGCCTCATCTTTCCTGTTCTTAGCTGACAGGAGTGGAACCCAGTGTGATCTTCTGCTGCTGTAGCCCATCCACTACAACATAAGATGTGTTGTGTGTTCAGAGATGCCATTCTGCACACCACTGTAGTAAAGAGTGGTTATTTGAGTATTTGTGGCCTTTCTGTCAGCTTCAACAAGTCAGGCCATTCTCTTCTGACCTCTCTCATTAGTTTTCCCCCCCAGAACTGCCACTCACTGGATGTTTTTTGTTTATCGTGCCATTCTCTGTAAACTTTAGAGACTGTAAGGTGTGAAAATCCCAGGAGGTCAGCGGTTTCTGAGATGCTGGAACCACCACATCTGGCACCAACAATCATACCACGGTCAAAGATCACGCGTCTTCGCCATTCCAATGTTTGGTCGAATACCAACTAAACCTCTTGACCATGTCTGCATGCTTTATTTATTGAGTTGCAGCCACATGATTCTCTGATTGGATTAACAAGCAGGTATACCTAATAAAGTGGCCAGTAAGTCTGTATGTATGTGTGTATATATACTGTATATATACACCAATCAGCCATAACATTATGATCACCTGCCTAATATTGTGTAGGTGCCCCTTTTGCTGCCAAAACAGCACTGACCAGTCGAGGCATGAACTCCACTAGACCTCTGAAGTGGTATCTGGAACAAAGACGTTAGCAGCAGATCCTTTAAGTCCTGTAAGTTGCAAGGTGGGGCCTCCATGGATCGGACAGCACGTCCCACAGATGCTCGATTGGATAGAGATCTGGGGAATTTGGAGGCCAAGTCAACACCTTGAACTCGTGATTCATCAGACCAGGCCACTTTCTTCCATTGCTTGGTGGTCCAGTTCCGATGCTTACGTGCCCATTGTAGGCACTTTCAGCAGTGCACAGGGGTCAGCATGGGCACCCTGACTGGTCGGCGGCTACGCAGCCCCATAGGCAACAAACTGTGATGCACTGTGTGTTCTGACACCTTTCTATCAGAACCAGCATTAACTTTTTCAGCAATTTGAGCTACAGTAGCTCGTCTGATGGATCGGACCCACGGGCCAGCCTTCGCTCCCCACGTGCATCAGTGAGCCTTGGCCACCCATGACCCTGTCGCTGGTTCACCGCTTTTCTTCCTTGGACCACTTTTGATAGGTACTGACCACTGCAGACCGGGAACACCCCACAAGAGATGCAGTTTTGGAGATGCTGTGACCCAGACATCTAGCCATCACAATTTGGCCCTTGTCAAAGTCGCTCAAATCCTTACGCTTGCCCATTTTTCCTGCTTCTAACACATCAACTTTGAGGACAAAATGTTCACTTGCTGCCCACTGACAGGTGCCATGATAATGAGATTATCAGTGTTATTCACTTCACCTGTCAGAGGTCATAATGGTATGGCTGATATATATATATATATATATATATATTTAAAAAAATATATTTATATATTCACTCACCTAAAGGATTATTAGGAACACCTGTTCAATTTCTCATTAATGCAATTATCTAACCAACCAATCACATGGCAGTTGCTTCAATGCATTTAGGGGTGTGGTCCTGGTCAAGACAATCTCCTGAACTCCAAACTGAATGTCTGAATGGGAAAGAAAGGTGATTTAAGCAATTTTGAGCGTGGCATGGTTGTTGGTGCCAGATGGGCCGGTCTGAGTATTTCACAATCTGCTCAGTTACTGGGATTTTCACGCACAACCATTTCTAGGGTTTACAAAGAATGGTGTGAAAAGGGAAAAACATCCAGTATGCGGCAGTCCTGTGGGCGAAAATGCCTTGTTGATGCTAGAGGTCAGAGGAGAATGGGCCGACTGATTCAAGCTGATAGAAGAGCAACTTTGACTGAAATAACCACTCGTTACAACCGAGGTATGCAGCAAAGCATTTGTGAAGCCACAACACGTACAACCTTGAGGCGGATGGGCTACAACAGCAGAAGACCCCACCGGGTACCACTCATCTCCACTACAAATTGGAAAAAGAGGCTACAATTTGCACAAGCTCACCAAAATTGGACAGTTGAAGAGTGGAAAAATGTTGCCTGGTCTGATGAGTCTCGATTTCTGTTGAGACATTCAGATGGTAGAGTCAGAATTTGGCGTAAACAGAATGAGAACATGGATCCATCATGCCTTGTTACCACTGTGCAGGCTGGTGGTGGTGGTGTAATGGTGTGGGGGATGTTTTCTTGGCACACTTTAGGCCCCTTAGTGCCAATTGGGCATCGTTTAAATGCCACCGCCTACCTGAGCATTGTTTCTGACCATGTCCATCGCTTTATGACCACCATGTACCCATCCTCTGATGGCTACTTCCAGCAGGATAATGCACCATGTCACAAAGGTCGAATCATTTCAAATTGGTTTCTTGAACATGACAATGAGTTCACTGTACTAAACTGGCCCCCACAGTCACCAGATCTTAACCCAATAGAGCATCTTTGGGATGTGGTGGAACGGGAGCTTCGTGCCCTGGATGTGCATCCCACAAATCTCCATCAACTGCAAGATGCTATCCTATCAATATGGGCCAACATTTCTAAAGAATGCTTTCAGCACCTTGTTGAATCAATGCCACGTAGAATTAAGGCAGTTCTGAAGGCGAAAGGGGGTCAAACACAGTATTAGTATGGTGTTCCTAATAATCCTTTAGGTGAGTGTATATTTATACACACACACACACAATGAATGATTTTCATTTTAAATGGGGGGGGGGGGGGCAGATTTATATCTACATATAAATACACAAAAAGTCTGAACAACAAGTTGGGATACTCAAGGATATATTTTCATTTCATTATAGACTGTGGCCTTTAAGACTCATGAGAACAGTCTTACCACTAATGCAATCAACGCACAGGTTACTGAAAATTAATTACATTCAAAATGTAACATGCAAAATATAACATCTACATGGTAATGAATCCGATATCTGAAAGTAAAGATGTTTGTTGTTTATCTTTAACCAGATGTTTTTACAGCCGTACAGAGAGGATCAACATTGCAGCATAACTAGATAGGGCAGACTTTCATCAGTAATACAAAACCTGATCAGAAAATGGCTTATACTCTCAAATCCCACATATGCCAGCAACATATGTTATTTAATCTGCATTAAATCCTCCATTTGGTATGCCAGACAGATAGTAGGCATTCTGGGCTTGCGTGTCGGAGGGTGTGTGTCTTGTGTCATCTTTCCCTAAATGGCATGGAAGTTGCCTCAATGAGCTGAGTTCAGTAACTGAAAACTATTTAAAAAGGGTGGAGAACAGGAAACAAGTAGATTATCCGTGCATAACATTACATTAGATACCTTGGAAAATCTTCTGATGTACTGAGCAACTCTGCAGACAAACTGACACATCTGACAGCTCTGTTAGTGTGTACAGAGGGAACACGCTCTGCCCTTACTCGACATGGAGTTAGTTAGCCACCTCTGTCCCTTATCCCACATCAGATAGGAGAGCTAGGAGAGCCCACCCTGGGTAATTGTAAATAGGGTGTAATTGCTTCTGAATGGTCCTTTACAATCTCACATGGGGAAGAATCCCTTAGATCCTTCAGTCTGTAATGCTTATTATTACCCAAATTCAGAGAAGGAGAGAGATACACAGAAGTGTTGGTTCTTGGCAGGTAAGCTGCCAACAAAATTATTCGAGGCAAGAACTTTTCTGTCTTTTATTTTATAATCTAAGCCCTCTGTTTCTACCCCTATTTGTCTTAATTTCAAAAGCCCTGTCATACTAGTAATAAATATGCCTTCCAGGTAGATTTAATGTAATCTGTCTAAATCATTTGTCGTTAGTCTGCTGTATTTTAACATGGTTACACTGACACTGTCAGAGTGAGTTGTTTTTTTTCTTCTGGCTTTCCATATCACTGTGCTTTTCTAGGTATTTTTGTCTGTATCAGTTTCATATTATTACATTTGCACAACCAGGAACAGTGACAAGGTGGCATGTGAGGAAAAAACACCTGAAACATAAGCTGCACATGACTCAACACTTTTCTACTGTCATGGCTTGTCTCCTTGGTGCATCATCTACAAATTCAAAATAAATCAAGACTCTTTGAAATGCCTCTTTTGTTATAAACCCTCATTCAGCTACCAGTATATATATTTTTTAAAGGTAAGTTATCTTTCAAGTCGGAAGCACTGCCCAAGCAGTGTACGGCGCTTCACGTCAAAATTGCCTCTGTCCTGGAGAAGCGAGCAATCCGCAAAGTGCCCCCGCCGAGGCAGCACGAGGGATTTTATTCCCCATACTTCCTTGTCCCCAAGAAAGATGTCGATTTTCACCCCATCTTGGATCTGTAGCACCTGAACTGTCACCTCAAGGTTTTACACTTCAAGATGCTCAACCTGTGCACCATGTCCCAGGCCATCAAGCCCGGCGACTGGTTTACCACGTTGGATCTGAAAGATGGGAAGTTTCTCCTCTTCGCCTTCGAGGGCCGAGCGTTTGAGTTTGCTGTTCTCCCCAAGCACTTATTCCAAGTCCATGTACGTCGTGTTAGCCCCCTTGCGTTGTCAGGGGGTCCGCATCCTCATCTATCTAGATGACTGGCTGGTTTGTTCTCACTCGAGGGAACAGGTTTAGGAACACACAAACCTGATTTTAGGCCACCTCTCCAAATTTGGCCTTCAGGTCAATCGAGAGAAGAGCCGCCTGATGCCAACTCAGCAGGCACAGTTCCTCAGACTGTGCCTCAATTCCGTTGCCATGCTCGCCACGCTGGTGCCAGAGAGAGTTGCGTCAATACACACGTTTCTCTCCCTCTTCCGACTGAGAGCTCGTGTCACGGTGTCCCTTTGCGGCTGCATCACAGACCCTTCCCAATGGCCTCCTTCAGTTGAGGCCACTGCAGTGGTGGTTCAGGTCTCTCAGGATGCATCCTCGCCGCGATCGTGCAGGCCGGGTCATAGTTACTCTGGCGTGCTGGAAGGCGCTCCGTTGGTGGCGGAGCTCTCACAATTTGACCCTCGGTGTGCCCCTGGGGCCAGTCTACCACCGAGCAGTTATGACGACAGACGTCTCCAAGCAGGGTTGGGGAGCAGTCTGCGATGGACGTGGAGTCTGAGGCAGGTGAACGGAGCCAGCACGGGCCCTCGGAATGGCGCCTCCACCCATCTATGATACAGCAACTGTGGAGCCGGTTCGGCAGGGCGGACGTGGATCTCTTTGCCTTGGCAGAGTCCACACACTACCCACTATTGTTCTCTGTCCAAGACCGCTCAGGAACCCTAGGGATTGACGTGCTAGCCCACAACATGGCCGCGCTGTCTCCTTTACTCATTCCCACCATTCCCCCTTCTCCCGGTGGTCCTGGAGAAGGTCAGGAGAGAACGAGCAACAGTTCTGCTGATAGCCCCTCGGTGGCCTTGCAGATTCTGGTTCGCAGACCTGATCGCCCTCCTACACGTAGAGCCTTGGCAGCTCCCAGTGAGAGCAGACTTGTTGACCCAGGTGCAGGGCACGCATTGGCACCCCAATCCGGGCCTCCTCCAGCTCTGGGCCTGGCCCCTGAGTGTGAGCGACTGATTGCCCGGGCTCAGTCAGACACGGTAGTAGCCACTATTCAGTCGGCGAGAGCTCCCTCTATGAGGTCGCAGTATTCCTCCTGCTGGCGGACGTTTAGCACCTGGTGCCAAGACGGTGGTCAAGACCCAATTAATTGCCCCATCGTGGTCATATTGCAATTTCTACAAGAGCTGATGGACCAGGGCATGTCCCCGTCCACACTCAAAGTGCATCTGGCAGCCATCTCCGCATGTCATGTCCTGATTGATGGCGAGCCCCCTGGGTCTCATTTCCTGGCTGTGCAGATTTGAAAGGGAGCTTGACGTCTGCGGCCTCCTCGCTGGTGTAGTGCTGAACGCACTTTCCCAAGCTCCATTTGAGGCACTGAACTCAGCTGAGCTGAAACTGGTGTCACTTAAGACTGTGTTTTTGCTGGCAATCACCTCTGCAAAACGCGTGAGCGAGTTACACGCCCTGTCCGTACAACCATCGTGTGTCCGTTTTGTGGGAGATGGCTCCAGGGTCACGCTACGGCCTAACCCTGCATTCCTCCCGAATGTGCTGTCTCTATTCCTTGTCAACAGGCCTATTCAGTTGATGGCTTTTCATCCTCCTCCCTTCGCTTCAGAGCAAGAGAGTTGGCTTCACCTGCTCTGTCCTGTGCGAGCCCTCAGATACTATTTGGAACACACTAAGGACATTCGGCACTCAGACCAACTGTTTGTGTCTTATGGAGCGCGGACAAAGAGCCAGGCGCTTTCAAAGCAGCACATCTCACATTGGATTGTGGACACCATTACCATGGCCTACGAGTCCACCGGGACCCCGGTGCCTAAACACCTGGTGGCTCACTCGACTCGAGGCGTTGTCACATCGTGGGCCCTTTTTCAAGGTGCCCCCTTGGCAGACATTTGTGCGGCTGCAGCTTGGGCCTTGCCGCTTACATTTGCCTGGTTCTACAGGTTGGACATGACGGGACCAGTCCCTTCCATTGGGAACCCGGTGTTGGCTGCAGTCGAGCCCTAGTAGCCTACGGGTTCTGGCTCCTGCCCTTTCCTCTCCCAGTCTGCCCCTGTTAAGTGCATCCTGAGGGAGCTAGTGAACCATGTTTTTCCCTTCCATCAGACTATGCCTTCCAGGTGAGCACCCACGCGAGCTGCTCCTGGATTTACTGACAACCCTATCAATGTGTTCCCAGGGTCTGTCATGCGGCCTACGGGCACTTGCCTTACGAGGGCACCCTGTATATAGTCTGGCCTGTACCCCGCTCTGTATATATATATATATATATAAATGTGTTAAACAGCAGGACTGTGGCTCCGTCTGACCTGTGCAGCATGGAGCTCACTGCCGCTGTTCCCAGCTGATGGCGCTTGAGTTTCGCTGCCTTGCTGTGTATATAGTTCCTTGGTCAGCAGGTCTGTGGCGTGCTCTGGCTGTGTATGCCATGGAGCAAGGGGACCGCTGCTGTTGTCCTCCAGCGGAGGGCGCTTGAGTTTCTCCAGTGCATAGTTCATTTATTCACATGGTAAGAGCTGTAGTTGCCCTGCACGTGTCAACGGCTCCTGCACCCCGTGATGTATATAGTTTGTTTGTCACAACATGGTCAAGCTGGTGTGGCCTTGCTTCTAGCTGTGCTAGTGGAGCAAGTGGCCACTGCTCTGATATCCCACGTGTGGTGCATGAACAGGCTCCTGTGCCCCGTGGTGTATATAGTTTGTTTGTACGAAATCTAATTGTCAACACAATAGAGCTCTTCCACTCTGCACTATTCAGTTGAGTTGGATGCTCCTGTGCTACGCGCTGACAAGCATGAAGGTCTTGCTGTCACGCGATATTTACATATTGTATATTCTTGTTCAGCTTGGCTACTCTGTTGACTAGCCAGCTATGTATTCTGTTTTTTTTTTCCTTGGGTCTGTGGCCCTGGTCCTATTGGATCAGGGGTCCACTGCCATGATAATGTGTGGAGGCTGCACAAGTTGCTTGATTGCCCGCGCCAGATATTGTGCAAGTAGATTCGGCCTCGCTTCTAGCTGCACTAGTAGAGGAGACGGCCTTGCTATTGTGAGCAGAGGGCGTAAGAGTTGACCTCTGTAGCCCCACCTTGTATATGCTGATTCTAGACAATTCCCAGTAAGAGCATGACTACGGTCCTCACTCCTGGGCGGCTCAGGTGCGGACCTATGGGGCCTCTGAGGTTACTGTCTGGAGTTGTGTTGCCGAGGCCCCTAGCGGTCACCTCGGGGCAGGCTCCCTTATCAGCTCGTTTAACTGTTTTTAAAGATTTAGTTGTTTTTAAAGCACTAGTTGTTTGGGTTTTTTGGTTAGTTTTGTTCTATTTTTTTGTCAAATACATTGACTGTTTGGATTTAATTTTAAATGCATTGGACCGTTTTGGTTTGTTTTTTATTTTTACCATTTTAATTGTTTTATTTATTTGTCCAGTGCATTTTCAGTTATTTTCAATGTATTTGACTTTTTTTTTGGTAGCAGTTTGCTTTAATCACGTTTGTTTTGTTGTTTTGTGCACTTGTTTATTTGAAGTTCATTTATTTTGTTTATGTTAAATCACTAAGATTTTAAAATTTTTAAGTGATTTTAAGAATTGATTTAAAAAAAAAATGTAATCTTGAGTATTAAAATTTGTTTTGGTTGTTTTTTATTGTAATGTAAAATACTTTTACCAATAAAATAGTATTATCAGCTCGTTGCCTCCTCCCTTGCGACGGCTTGCTCATACAGTAACCCCTCCCCCTTGGGCAGTGCTTCCGACTTGAAAGATAACGATAGGTTGCATATGCAACCCCGGTTATCTGAAAAAGGAAGCACTGCTCAAGGGCTGCAAGGTCACGAGGGAGTCCTGGCTCCTGGCAAAAGAGGACGAACCTGCACTGACATCACGTTTTATAGAACAAGATGTGGGAAGGGACCTGTTCTGAGTGACGAGCGCAGGGGCCAATGACAGCTTTGATAGAGTGACGTTTCGATCAGGTTCCGACGGCAGTGTGCAGAAACCCCTCCCCCTTGGGCAGTGCTTCCTTTTTCACATAACCGGGGTTGCATCGCTATGTTGTCTCATTTGTTTTTAGAATAAGAGTAATAGTAACAGAGACTATGCTCTCCTTTTAACCTCAGATATTTATTTGCTCACCAGTTCACTTTCATACTTGAAGCTTCTCTTGCTGAGAAAAGCGACAAATGGTTTCAGATTATTCAAGGATTTTTCAGATATCCTTTAGGGGAGGATGAAGCAAGACTTGAAATCAATGTTCACCAACAAAGTTCCTTTTTTCTTTCTTTTAACGTGAGGATTGTACCATTACTGTGAAAGAGCTCAGTACTAAAATACCTCCCTTATTGTCTTCAGTTCAATAGTCAATAGTTGAAAAACATGAAATCATTTTCAGCCACTAAAGAGAATTCATGCAGGAGACTAAGGCTAAACCACCACCTGTAATGATATAAAAGCTAATTTTAAAGTAAGGATGATATAAGTCTTGCATTTAACTGTCAATTGTAGCATGTTTTACAGAAACACACTTCCAAATTAAGCAAGAGAAGTATGACAGAAAGCCACATACAAAAACTAAATTTTGCCTTTGAGGAACTATGTTAAATATATATTTTTTATAAATATGGTTTGCAAGCTGTGCTGGCAGGAACATCTGAAAAATGTCACAAGCAAAATGTTTGAACTTTTCAGAAGCGACCGTGAGCTATTTTTATGTGAGAAGAAGCTTCTGATCTTAGTATGAAATATTTTTTTATTGTTTTTAAATTATGTTTTTGGTTCAAATACTGACAGTAGATGACAGAAGGGATATTACAGCATGTAAGTGCCTTACATTTCTTTAATTTCTTCTCGTTTATTCTTTTCAATTGAAACTAAATGAGGAACATTATATCATCTTTGGTATATGTGATGTACTGTCATTGTGTCAACCAGAGCTAAAATAATTACTAGATCTGTCTTATTATCCACCCAATTTCACATCTGTGCCCAGCTGATACAAAACCTGGAAGAGGATCAGTTCCCTTTTTTCTGTGGCAAAGGCATTCAAAGAGAGAAAGAGATGGAGAGAGAGGGATAGGGGGAGAGAGAAAAGGGAGGAGGGAGAGAGAGATTTGCATTTCTCATTATTCTTCTAGTCCCCTCTGCAGATGTCATGCCTACCCATATTTTGTCATGTGCGACCTTGTCGAGATGTTTTCCCCCATGTCTCTCAACACAATGGAAAAGTAGGCTTCTTAAACAGAGCAAGATGTGTGATCGACACAATGGCCCACCAAGCAGCACAGTTATAGTTTAATTCAAATCTTAAGTAATGTATTTGAGTATCTATATGTATATGTATGTGGATATACACAGTATATTGTGAGATAACAGTATATTGTGAGATAGCTGTTAACATACAGATGACAGTGTGTACATGGTCCTAAACAAAAGCACAAGCAAAAATGTACTACTCTGAGGTATCTGGCTTTGACTTCAATCAAACCTGAAACAAGAACCATAACTACACCTCTAGCTACAAATATTCACACTACACAGACAAAAGGGTGCTGCTGATATATATATATATATATATATATATATATATATATATATATATATATATATATATATCATACAGTCAGACCAGTCTATGTGCCAGTTAACGTCTTTAAGCTCTCTTTTCTTCTCCACCAAGATGACGTACAGGTACAGGGCCAGTCAAGGCCCAACATATGTTCTAAAATATCCACACCCTGACTTGCTGAAACCCTGAATCAGTTGCTAAAAGCCATTAATTGAAACACAGGTTGAGGCCGCTAGATAGAACATTGTTGGCTCTAACGTAATGATATTTTCGGATCCCATGGGATGTGAGTTACTAGATATTGATACTGAAAATTGGCATTTGGATAATTATTCTGATAATCTTTTGCGAGAGGTAAAAATTACTTGCAAGTATGGTATGTCAGGAAAGTAAAAGAGATTTTCTCCTTCAGTCAGGAAAATTACTGAATTAAAATACCAAAAATAAAGCTTTGTCGAAAGGATTCGGGTCACACATTATGTCTTTTCCTCACATGCAGGCAAGCAACATACATGTCGGGCTACTGGATCTGAAAATAGGCAGGAAAGAAAAAAAGAAAAGACTGACCTACTTCTCTTCCAGTGCTTTAACCTTATTACCATACGCTTGAATTGTGCTACCTAACATTTTCGCCTACACTGACAACTGTTTGGATAACAGATGCCAATCCACATTTTTCTAAGTTTTTTAACAGAAAGCAGAGAAAAATAATGATCATCTCCCCAGTGACCGTGAAACATAAATAACAGAGAGATGGGTGTTTATTTGAAGTCAGTATAGCCATGTCGTGCAGTGTTACAGTACAACCATAACCTGAAAAGGAATAATTGATACATCTCCCACTATATTAGCTAGGTGTAATCATTAGTTTTTGTTCTCCTGTAACTACATGGTGTCTCTCTTTTGCAATTTCACTGACCAAAAGGGATGTGAGACTGTTGTAGTGTTCAATTCAATTTAGAAGACAAAATCATTTAAAATTTGCTAATTTGGCAGATAAATTCCAAATATTACAGCTTAACATATAACAAAATAAACAGGTGTCAGTGTCAATGACACCTGTAAGGTGTAAGGTTTTTTGTTATCATAATAATTGGCAAGAATTGGCTATCTATAACTAGAGCTTAACTTAAATGGTTTGGGCAGCACCATTTAAATCCTATTTGCATAACATGAAATTAAACTGTGCATTTATTAATTAAATCATCATTAAAAAGGTTTTAGCATTTTCCAGTATTAGCTTAAAGATGAGTGCTACTGTCATAATTACTAAAGTGGATTCATGACTCTTGACTTTTTAATCCTTGTCAAGCATATTCCTTTACCATTTGAGTTTTAGGTACAGTACTGTGCACAAGATTTAGGCAGGTGTGAAAAAATGCTATAAAGTAAGAATGTTTTCAAAATAGACATGTTAATAGATTATATTTATCAATTAACTAAATGCAAAGTGAGTGAACAGAAGAAAAATCTTAATCAAATCCATATTTGGTGTGACCACCCTTTGCCTTCAAAACAGCATCAATTCTTCTAGGTACACTTGAACACAGTCAGGGATTTTGTAGGCATATAGTCAGGTGTATGATTAAACAATTAAACCAAACAGGTGCTAATGATCATCAATTCAATATGTAGGTTGAAACACAATCATTAACTGAAAGAGAAACAGCTGTGTAGGAGGAATTAAACTGGGTGAGGAACAGCCACACTCAGCTAACAAGGAGAGGTTGCTGAAGACAGTTTACTGTCAAAAGTCATAGACCATGGCAAGACTGAGCACAGCAACAAGACACAAGGTAGTTATACTGCATCAGCAAGGTCTCTCCCAGGCAGAAATTTCAAGGCAGACAGGGGTTTCCAGATGTGCTGTCCAAGCTCTTTTGAAGAAGCACAAAGAAATGGGCAACGTTGAGGACCGTAGACGCAGTGGTCAGCCAAGGAAACTTACTGCAGCAGATGAAAGACACATCATGTTACTTCCCTTTACAATCGGAAGACATCCAGCAGTGCCATGGCAGTTTGTTCACCGAAGAGCCGGAGAGCGGTACACGAACGAGTGTCTGCATGCAAATGGAGTTGGGGATTTGGTCAGAATTAATGGTATCCTCAATGCTGATAAGTACAGGCAGATACTTATCCATCATGCAATACCATCAGGGAGGCATCTGATTGGCCCCAAATCTATTCTGCAACACGACAACGACCCCAAACATACAGCAACAGTCATTATGAACTATCTTCAACGTAAAGAAGAACAAGGAGTCCTGGAAGTGATGGTATGGCCCCCACAGAGCCCTGATCTCAACATCGAGTCTGTCTGGGATTACATGAAGAGAGAGAAGCAACTGAGGCTGCCTAAATCCACAGAAGAACTGTGGTTAGTTCTCCAAGATGTTTGGGCCAACCTACCTGCCAAGTTCAAAAACTGTGTGCAAGTGTATCTAGAAGAATTGATGCTGTTTTGAAGGCAAAGGGTGGTCACACCAAATATGGATTTGATGTAGATTTTTCTTTTGTTCACTCACTTTGCATTTTGTTAACTGATAAATATAATCTATTAACATGTCTATTTTTGAAAGCATTCTTAATTTACAGCATTTTGTCACACTTGCCTAAATTGTTTGCACAGTACTGTATGTACCTGTTTTGTTTTACAATTGTTATGCTACATTGATGTTGACAGAAGTGTGGAATTCCCTTACTCTACACCACATTCATTGTTGCTCTTACTCTGATTAATACATGACAGGAATGTATTACAGGACCGTGGTAATAAAAAGTTTGAAATCATTCTATTTTAAGGCCATTTAAACACTGGAAATCTACTTATTGCTTTTATATTCCCTTTGAAATGATTTGCAGAGGTCTCCTTTGAGAACCCTCTCCTGTATTGTATGTTTAAGGTCTCCATGGTTACTAAGTACACACTTGTGGTGCAGTCCACAAGCAAAGTGTGAAATGAGTGATGGAAAAAACAAAAACTAAATAAAAGAGACTGTAACCATTTAAGGCAATTAGAAAGGAATATAAAATGAGTTTTAACATGATCATTTAAATCTACTGGAGAGATTTAGAATGGATAACATCTTATTTTTGTGAATACTAGTGGATAATCCCTGCAGTCAATTAATTTAGACACAATTAACACATTTCTGTTATAACTGAATAATTCCCACTGGTATAATAAGAATCAATCTCCAGTAAAATGGAGACACAATAAAAAGAAAAAGCAGATGAATAACTAAAATGTCTACAGAGGGGTGTAAGTTGCACATTTGATTACGTGTGTATGCATACATTTCTAAAGAAACAAGCTAGAGACAGAACTACAAAAGAAGAACATTGATATAGGAAATGGTATTTGATTTTCATGTTACTGTATTTCCAGGCCTCTTCAGTGAGCATTTTCTGCTACACTGATTCCCACACATAAAAAAAAAATGTTACCAAATTAATTTAAATAAGCTGTTTTAACTTCATTATGTTGCAGGAAAAAAACGACTAAAAAACGCAGGCCTAAGCAAAACATAATATGCTCGTAAATGTTTGATGACTACTAAGTTTCTATTGCTGTTTCAGTTTTACCTTATGGGACATAGTTAAGTCACCACCAGCTTTGTAAAGCTGTGTGTTTGATACATCTGTAAATCATATGACCTTATTGTGGCAAATATATACACAAAGTCATATACCTTCCATATTGAGATATTTAGGCTTGTGGTAATGGAGTTAACTAGACAGCTGTGAAGTCAAAACACACCCCCAATACACATTCTGCAGGAGTCAAGAGAAAGGAATGGAAAGACTGCTTCAATTTGAATTAGAATTGTATTACCCCAAAGCTGACCAATCAGAAGTTTGGAGGCAAAGAGATTATAATCTCTTTGTCTAAAACGTATAAAAACAGAAAGTTACAAATAGCAATTCGGAGCGGAACAACCTGGGAGTGAAGAACCCTAGGAGATGAAATCCAGGAAGATTTGAAAGGAACTGAAGTGGAAACACGGAAAGGAATCAGAAACAAAACTTCTCCATCATAAACCAGGAAGCTTTGCAACCGAGAAGTCGACACTGCTGTCGAACATTTGCATAACTGAATCTCAGTAAACCACACAGGTAGTATATTTTCTGTACTATCCAGATAAACAAGCTACACTACAGTTTAAAGTCCTAGGTCAAAGTACTTACTAATAAAACAATAACTGTAATGAGAAATTATTAAAAAATGTGTCCATTGCAACATTTTGGCTGTATTTGATCAGATCGGCATCCTTTCACTCATTAGACTATTTACACATCACTTTGCACACAATGAGCCTGCAATGGTGATGTTGCTATCGAAAGAGAAAGAATATGCCTCATGGTGTTGTTCCGGTCATTGTATTTATTTATTTATCAATTTTGTTATTTTCTGCACCAGATAAATAATACAATAGCTAGGCCTCAAAAAAACTTGAATACAGGGTAAGAAATATTTTAAATGCAATCTCAGTAGTCTTTAGTTTTCTTGAAAGGAAAACAAGATGTCATTAAGGCCTGACCTCACTGCTAACCTAGGCCAATCTTAAGAATGTGATGCACTGGCCAATGAGCTACTGACCAACTGAGCAAGAAGGCCTGAGTTCATTTATCCTTAGTGCTCCAGCATTTACTACAGTAACAATGACCTCACTTCATGCAGCTCCTCAACAATGACTAAGTATTCCTTTTCTTGTTTTATTTTAAAACTGAAAATAAGTCTTATTTACCATTTAAACTGCCACTGTAACAGTGAAAATGTGTACAGGTCCCCAGTGAATGCTGGTAGAAGGGATTATTCAGACCTGTCATTATTCTCCTGTTACCCTCACAGTGGAAGCAGAACACTGGATTCTTTCAAAGGGTTTCACCTTCAATCATGGTGTCAGTCAATTACTGCCTCCCTTTCAAGATAAAGCACAAGACACCCTAAGCATGAACCATGCATCTCTAAATCCAATGGTTAATGTAGTCTGTCAGCCCCCAGCTGCTCATGCTGGTACTGCTGTAGGCTGTACAGGTTTGACAGTGACGTACATTTTTTTTTTTTTTAATATACAGACTGTGAGATCGTTAAGTCAGACTGCCTCCTGCATTCAACCATCATAAAGCTAAAATTTTGTTTTGTATTTTAAAGGGGATGTGGGGCACCGATGCTGTCCTCTGGTGCTCACTGCCCAACAGCGGTTGGTACTCTGCCAGACTGTGTGGCAGAAATATACATGTTATGCCTTGCTTTGTGCAATCTGT
Organism: Amia ocellicauda; assembly: GCF_036373705.1. Classification (NCBI taxonomy): domain Eukaryota; kingdom Metazoa; phylum Chordata; class Actinopteri; order Amiiformes; family Amiidae; genus Amia; species Amia ocellicauda. Next base: position 42,688,552 of record NC_089851.1, on the reverse strand, counting down.
ATATGCCAGCACCTGTGCCATATGATGTCCAATGGTGAATACAAGCATTGTCATTAAACCTGGTTTTGCCAGTACCGTAAACTTGAGGTTTCATACTATATGAGGCAACTTCAGACTTAGACCTAAACCCCAACAAAACTGACCTACCACACAAATCGCTAACTGTAAACTTGTTTCCATTCATGATTAATTTACTCATTATCAGGGACACTTTCTAGTACTTACACAGAACAATACATTAAGGTACAAGTTCACAACTTGAAGTTTTGCTTTGGTCTTGGCCCACGTATGTTCTTTTAGGATGAAAAGAAAATCCGAACCACAGAAGCCTGTGACTTTAAATTCCCAGACAGAATATGTTGAATACCTTCTAGGTTCTAGGAAAAAGCTTTTCTCGAATAAGACAATGTGTGCCCTATTGCAATTTAGTAAGTAGTTGACAGTAAAGTAAACCATGATTGGGTATTAATTATAAATGTGTGATTAAACCCAGGTAGGATAATGTTTTAATTAGGTATATTCCAATGTGTCCTGATCCAATCAAAGTTATTAAGACAAATAAATAATTTTCTTAGTTTATGAAATACAAACATTTTGCACTGAATACATTGTGAAATAAAGTGTGTTGTAGCACTGTAGGGCGGTGCTCTGGGAAAGGGTGAGAACAGAGCATAAACAACAAAAATGCTGTCCAAAACAGAATTGAGTCTGTGGCTTTAATTGGCTGGACAGGCAATGTTCAATCCCAGGGTCAGTTTGATCAGGGTTCGTTATCCATGAAGTCAGGTTCTCATGCAGAAGGGTAGTTCCAATGCCAGTCATGTTCCTCAATTCCAATCCTAGGTCAGTGCCGGGTGTTCAATCATTTGTTTGTTTGTTTGTTTCTCTCTCTCTCCAGTCCAGTCGAATACTAGATTACATTTCAGGAGGAGTGAAATATGAAAGGTTTGGCTTGATTTTTCCCCCCCCATGACTTTCCATTATCAGTTCAATCTCTATTACATTAGCCCAGTATTTTATCTGTTTTATGTATTTTTTCTCTTTTAGTCCTGCTTCTCCCCATTATTACTTTCTCATTACATTACTTCACCTGCAGGAAGCCTACCCAGTTTGTTGTGTTTGGATTTTAACCGGCTGATTCCCCAATTGCAATCTTGAGGCCAATCCCTCCACCTAACACCCAAAGTATACATTTATGTATTTATGTATTTATTTAGTTTAGTCATAGGGACATTCATTTTTAAGATGCCATTCTATATTGAATGGTTTAAATGAATTAAATGCATTTACTCTTTAGCCTGTATTTTTCATTCTTTAATCTAGTCAGCAAAGTGTGGTGGAGCCTTTCCATAACTGAAATAAAAACAGACCCCCTGTGGTTATTGTCGCACCTGAGCTAAGATTAAACTCAACGTGTCTGTGTGAGGAACAGACAAGCACCCTACCTCATCAACACCACTTGCCCTTGCTTTTACAGCTGCTGTTTTGGTTTGCTGAAACAATGGTGCAGCATTCAAGCTTCCCATTGCATGTAGGGATTGATCACTGTAGTCAAAGCTAATTATCTTTTCTTCAGTGAGTCACTACCTTTACATCCCCCCGGTTTTCATTATTTCATAATCTGAGAAAATGTTCAGTGCCGCCAAACCAAGGAAAGTTTTAAAAGAGCTGAGCAGTAGAAATGTCCCTAGTTTGGAAGCAATCTCTTGGCCACATTTAAGTTCACTGGGCCAAGAGACAATCTGTACTGGCTAAAAGACTCCCAGTTTGTCGCAATTCAAAATTGGTGCTTTTTGGCTAGTGTTTTGGTGATGTTTTTGAAACTTTTTAATTGCGTTTTAAAGAATTTGTGTTTAGCTTCATAACGCATACACCGTGTGTAGAATTGGTCCAATTTTTCTTATACACTGTGGGTAATGTATCATTATATGATGCTTTGGCAAAAGATTTCTTTCAGGAAATAATGTTTTGAATAGCTGGTGATGTTCAATTATTAAATGTTTAAGATAAATGGTCATGCCTTCTGTTAGGACTGGTGAAAATACAATGTTGACAATTTGCAAAAGTAAAAGCAAAAGATGCCAGTGTGTATCACCTCTTTGCACTAAATCACCAAATAATAGGGGCATGTTGTGCAACAAGCACCAAGATTGGATTGCATTTAAACCCAAATCGTTTCTTCCATCAAACAATTTGACCACTGGAGGACGGTTCCTCTGCTGATTGTAACCATAGTCAAAAGCATGTACTCTACCAGCAAGATCATCAGCGCTCAGAATTACACTGAATGTACTGCAGAACAAGTTTTACCTCTAGCTGAGCAACTCCTTCTAGAATGTCGTGCATTATATCCACAGCGAAATTGTTGGCTGTGTTGAAATACTTGAGTGAATTTAACAAACATGTCCGTTTGACACCATAAACATGGGGTAGTGTAGAATTAGTTTGTAAAGTTTCACAGTGCAGAGCATGCATCTCAGATGTTTTTAGTACAACCTCAGGATTATCTTCACAGAACACAGACTGAAAGCGATCTTTCTCAAGAAGACAGAAACGACAGCAATATCGAGCCCCAAATGATTCGAGAAACCCAAACATGCCGTGCAAGCCAAGATTATCCCCAGTGACTTGAACAATAGTACCCCTAAAACGACTTCCAGTTACTGGATTCTGAACCCCCTCAATCTCAAGTACTTTCAAATCATTAACTAGAGGCTCAATTATAGAATTAAAACCATAGTGCCTAATATCCTGTGTATGAAAGAGGGCACATAAATGAATATTCACCAATGAGGTATTAAAAACTGGGGGGAAATTCCTTAATGTAAAATAGATTGCACCCAATTTGTGTATACCCCATTTGGAACCCAAAGGATTAGCGGTCTCAAAATCATCATAAAATAGCTGAATTTGTAAGGCATCCTTTTCTGTATAAAATAAGGGATTACTTTTAAAATATGCCACATCACTTAAGTCAACATAAACGCCTTCCTTTGGAACATGCCTGGGTTTAAACAAATCAGTAAGTTGCGGATTTTGTAAAATTGCCTTCAGTGTTTCTAAAATGGGAATATAAGCAAATGTATCAGTTACAACAACTTGATCAAATGTTCCTGTGGTTTTATTTCTCCTGCTGTCAAGCACTGTTTCGCTTAGTTCAATAATTCCCCATTTTTCCATAAAGAGTCTCTTTCGTTTGGCTTCAGAATTTAACAAAGTAAATGGATTTTCCAAGTTTTGAAATTAATTTTCTATCTTCCTTTTAGTAGCAGTGTCCTGTGAAGACAGACAGAGCAAAGCTACATCCTGAGCCTGACTATGAATCTCAGAAACCATTTCCTCCATTGATGAAACAAAACCATTTAGAGCAGATTTACTTAATCCTGCAACTTTTAGTTGTGCAACAGCAGACGCACACATATCAAAAGTGCTCTTATTTGACATTAACAATACAGATGTTGTGGCCACCTCTCCGGCACTGCCAATCTGATCAAATATTTCAGCACTACTTTGTCCATCTGCCTTGGCAGTCTCACGGCTATCAACGGTGTCAAAATTCTGCTCACTGTCACTTTGCTCAGAATGTTTTACGTGCAGATGTTTCCTAAAACCTGAAAAAGTACCAAACACAGAACCACAACCTGCTTCTATGCATTTAAGGTGAAGATTCTTTCCAGGAACAAAACCATGAACTAATCTGAAGTGCCTAAGAAGCATTTTTGAACCATTTAAATCAGCCTGACAAACAAAACACTTCATGAGGGCAGAAAAAAATAAGGGACTTAGCTAAGCAGCCTTGTTCTGACCTCAGCAACACGAGGAGTCTCTTTCACTTCGCCAACATCTATGTTGTACACAGTGGTCTGAATGAAAGTGTACATGTTGTGTAGCATAGTGTTGTAAGAGGTACCAAAAACAAAGTGTGCCTTAAACAGTTCGTCAAAGGCACCAAGAGAAGAGGTTGACTTGCATGGAATGGCATGCTGATCGAGAATAATGAAGTACTGGTGAACTGAATTCTTCTGAGGTCCCACAGCCAGGAGATAGGGCTGAGCACTAGCAGTGATGTCTCGAAGATGCTCCTCAATGTTTGTTCCACTCTGAGAAGACTACAATAAAAACAAAAGACAACAAGATGTTTCTCTGCTTGATAAGCAGACACCTTTCCTGGTCTCTTCCGGCCTTGGGCAGAAGGTGGGATCAGATGCAACAGTAGTAGTATAGAAGAGAGGTCAGTGTCCCAAACTGTTCAGACAGTATAAAATATGTTAGCAAAACTTCAAAAATAATGAAAACTGCTACTAAAGAATAAATATTAAAAACATTTATGGGGACTAAATACTTCACCCTTATGTTCCTTAAAATATTAAACAAATATTATTAAAATTACCCAAGTATTAAATTAATCTTAAACATTTTAGAAAAATTAACACCCTCTTCTGAGTCATCAGTAGGAGATTCAGCTGCTAGCAGGAGTTCTTCAACATCACTGCTGGTTGGAAGCTTTTTGCACTGCTGAATCACTTTTTTCTTGAAAGCAGTTGTCCACTTCTCCAGTGGCTTGCCTGACACTCCTTCTCCAAACATCAGAACAAAGTCTTGCTCAATCTAAGAAGGGGAATCATTATTAGATATTGTGGCAGCGTGAGAGTCAAGGCTGGGGTCAGGGCGGGTCTTTCTGTGGAGGAGACTACAAAACCTCTCCTCCAAGACTCCAAACCCCAGAAGCCAGCAGGGCTCCTGATGGCCACAGCCCCGCCCACAACTTCCCCTATAAAAGGAAGCAGGAAGCGAACCAGTGTGTGCATGCTTGGCTGGGGTAGCAAGGTGCACAGGAGGGCGAGAAGACAATGGCGAGAGGCGAGAGGCGAGAGGCGAGAGGCGAGAGGCGAGAGGCGAGAGGCGAGAGGCGAGAGGCGAGAGGCGAGAGGCGAGAGGCGAGAGGCGAGAGGCGAGAGGCGAGAGGCGAGAGGCGAGAGAGTGGAAGAGCAGGAGAAAGAAGGGTAAAGCTCACAGTTGATGGATTCACTGGCTTATGACCCTTTTTCTGGACCTGGACCATTCTCCCTCTTGAACCCCGGACTGTCTGACAACCCCCCACCGGTAACTAACTTTGATTACGGACTGTGACTACGAACCTGCCTTGCCCCTGTCGTGCTTCTGTTTGCCCGGTGTTCGGCTCTACCGAACCGGGCATTTACTGTTATTGTTTGTTTTGTAGTTAGGGATTGTTTACATTTAGTTCTAGCTCTGTCTGAACACTGTTTTGTTTTGCTTTTTGACACTGTGCATGCCATTAAGGGAAGCAATAAAACAACAGCAAGCCTGTTTTGTACCCTTGGCCTGCCTCCCTACTGTGTGTTTCAAGACCAGACCCCACCTACATACAGCCCTTTCTTGTGACGGGCCCCCCAACCCGTTACAATTGGTGGAGAATGCGGGCATAGGCTGTGTGGTCTGGATCAAGAAAAGACGCACATGCAAGGTTGTTTTGGGGAAAAAAAAAATGGGCCGAAAATCCAAAGCCAAACAACAAAGGCAAGCACACAAAATGGCAGCGGTGGAAAACACAGTGGAGATTGGTGCTGACTGGTTGTTTAATCCCAGCTCTCCACTGTGGCTGCAGACCGAAGGCCTCAAACACCTGCACCGAACCACTTGCTCCTTACTGTTGGAGTTTCTGTACCTGTCTGTTCCTGACAAAATGGAAGTTATCCAAGGAGGTCAGTCTGACATGAAGACAGCTGTGCAGGAGTTACTGGATTTCATGGAGAAATGGAGCCAGCAACAGCAGGAGGACAAGGCCATGCAGCCAGAGGAGGCAAAGCTCTTGCCGGTGCCCCACTTCCAGCCTGAAGGAGAAGAGGAAGGGCCTCTTCAACTGCAGTCTTCCCCAACCACTGATTGCAAGGTCTATCTGGTGTGCCTTGCAGAAGATGAGGTGGAGTTTCCCTCCCTCACAGAGCTGCAATGGGAGGAAGAGTACTGTCTGGAGCCTGAGGAGAAAGAGGAGAAGCTTCTGTCTGTCCCAGAGCTGGAGACAGAGCAGGAGACATCACTGACATCCTGCATTGAGGAGGAGGTCGAGCTTCTCTCCCTCTCCACCCCAGAGAGACGGGTGGAGTTAAATGCCTTCCCTGAGCCTGAAGAAGAGGAAGAGGACCTTCAATGGGAGGAACTGGTGCCTTGGCAAAAGACCAGGAGAAGATGAACTGTTTCTTCCACCATGGCGGGGACAAGAGGAAGACCGGCCAGGGAGAGAGGAAGAAGAGGACCTGCTGTGGCTAGAGCAAGAGAGCCTCTGGCCGTTCCTGCCGCCGGAGCCACAGAGAGCGAAACCTGAGTGTCCAGCGCACCGGAGGGAGGAGCCTGAATCTCTCGTATCTGAAAGGGAGGAGCCCGAGTGTCCAGTGCCCCGGAGGGAGGAGCCCGATTGTCCAGAGCCCTGGAGGGAGGAACCTGAGTCTCCCGTGTCGGAGAGGGAGGAACCCGAGTGTCCAGCACCCCGGAGGGAGGAGCCCGAGTATCCTGAAGATGAGGAAGAGGTGCTGCCTTCCTCGTCCCACTCCAAGGATGAGTGTTCGCCACCATACCTGGTGGAATAGTATCCGCCACCGTGTCTGGCAGAAGAGAGTATGCCCCTGAGCACTGAGGAGCTACCAGGAGAAGATGACTTCAGGAGGGAGTCACCATCCATCTCCTCCGAGGCCACACCAGAACAGGAGGTGCCTACAATCCAGGAGAAGGCATCACCTGTTGTCCCCTGCACTGAATCAGAGGGGAAGAATATACCAGGCCCTGAATCTGGAGAGCAGCCGGAGCAGCCGGAGCAGCCGCAAAAGGAACAGCTGCCGCAGACTCTGCAGTTAACTCGGTCGGGATCCTGGAAGACAGAGGAGTCCCAGCAACCAAAGGGTGAGACTCTTGTGCTTCCTCCATCAGGTCTCCTGGACAACCAGAGTTCCTGTCCTCGACCTGAGTTTCTGGCTGCAGTAAAGGAGATGGAGACACCTCAGCGTGCCCAGGACCCGCTGTGTCTCCAGGCTGGAGCAGAGACTGGAGGGGAACCAAGTGATGCTCTGGCAGCAGAGATGTCTCCGCCAGACAAGCCTGGTTCCTGGAGGGATCAGGGAGCAACAGGGGAGCCACCTTCATGGCAGTCCACCCCGAGGACCAGATGGGTGCGATACGGAGAAGGACAGGACATGGGGGAATGGCACATCCACCACGAGGATGACCCAGCAGATGGAGACCCCATCTGGCTCTTCGGCCCACCCGCCCGCCCCTTGTGTCTTTTGGAGGGGGGCTTGGCCGTGGTATGGCCGTCATCATGTGCGCCCCTGGCTTCACTCTTGAGGGTGAGGCTATGTGGCAATGTGAGAGGCAAGGCTGGGGTCAGGGTGGGTCTTTCAGTGGAGGAGACTACAAAACCCCTCCTCCAAGACTCCAAACCCCAGAAGCCAGCAGGGCTCCTGATGGCCATAGCCCGGCCCACCACTTCCCCTATAAAAGGAAGCAGGAAGCGAACCAGTGTGTGCTTGCTTGGCTGGGGTAGTAAGGTGCACAGGAGGGTGAGAAGACAACGGCGAGAGGCGAGAGGCGAGAGGCGAGAGGCGAGAGGCGAGAGGCGAGAGGCGAGAGGCGAGAGGCGAAGGGCGAGAGGCGAGGTGAGAGAGTGGAAGAGCAGGAGAAAGAAGGGTAAAGCTCACAGTTGATGGATTCACTGGCTTATGACCCTTTTTCTGGACCTGGACCATTCTCCCTCTTGAACCCCGGACTGTCTGACAACCCCCCACCGGTAACTAACTTTGATTAAGGACTGTGACTACGAACCTGCCTTATCCCTTTATGCTTCTGTCTGCCCGGTGTTCGGCTCTACTGACCCGCGCATTTACTGTTATTGTTAGTGTTCGTTTTATAGTTAGGGATTGTTTAAGTTTAGTGCACGGACAGAGCTAGGGTTTGTTTTGCTTTTTGACACTGTGCCTGCCATTAAGGGAAGCAATAAAACAACAGCGAGCCTGTTTTGTACCCTCTGCCTGCCTCCCTACTGTGTGTTTCAAGACCAGACCCCGCCTACATACATCCCTTTCTTGTGAAGGGCCTCCCAACCCGTTACAATATAAACCCTGAACAAACCCTTGTCCTGATGATTAAAGCATTTTACGAGCTTCAACACTGCTTAAAGAATGCTATATGTAGATAATACTTAAAAAAAAAAAAAAAAAAGGTAAAAGAGCCTCATCTTTGTACAAATAAAAATGTCACAGTAAAGGCAACTCCGTAGCAACAAAACTGTGATAGATGGCACAATGAGCTATGAAAAAAAGCAAAAAAGGCAGGTGATTTCTAAATTTCATTCTGTACCCTCAAATGATGCACGTCATTCTTTAGCCAGGCCTCTCTGTATAGTTTTGATTCTCCATGCCAAGTACCCAGTGCCACTCTCACTATCATAGTAATGCTCCTTAGAAAGACAAAAATACAGAAAGAGAAAAAAAAAAAAACTTAAAATTCAAGAGCAAAATACACCACCTGTATTATGGGTGTGTGATCATCAGCATTTAAGACATGTCAACACAGAATTAAAATTCAAAAACTGTGATACTTACGTAGCCATTTTTGGAGAAGGGGTCACTGAGGTAAGGGAACGAAGACACAATTCCTCTGGTGTATTTTTCTTTAACCTGCCTTGATGGTGATGTACTGTATAATTTAAAAAAAAAAAAAAAATCACCTATCTTTATCCCAGGTTCAAAAAACAAGAAAGTGATAGATCAAAGACACCAGTTAATGATATGCAGATTACCCATTCTTTTCTGTCATGTCAGCTGCCAGGATGTTCACCATTTTCCTCCTCGTTTCATCTCCCAAAGTCTTAAATCGGTTGTATTAATTTATTATACACTCCCCACCAGGTTTCTGGACAAGAATGGATTCCACCAACTTAATAATAATAATAAAAATAAAAAAAGCATAAATATGGCATGTTTACGAACAAAACATTACCTCAAACAAGATGTGTAATTAAAAAAAAAAAAAATTAGATTGATGAATTTCAACAGTCTTTTCCCCCCAAAATGTATAAATAATAACAACTTGATGCCCACCTTTTTAGCTTCATCATCTAGCCTCATCCTTTTACTTGAAGAGCTTTCTTCAATAATGGCTGTATCCTGTGAGTCAGTGGAGTCAATTGATGAAGACAGGGACCGATTTAACTGCACAGGAGAGGCTTGTGGAGAGGCAGATTCCAAGTCTAGTTGCATATAGGGTGGGAAAAGTCTTCATGATACTAATAAATAAGCACTGAGAAAATGTCTAGCAAGTAATGTAATAAATACAAACCTGCACCATGTTTTATGGTGAGAACACCAACTGAGGGATCTTTAACTACATCCCCAAAAACATCATCATCCACCTCAGTCCCTGATTCATCAACAACCTTCACATTCTCGGGTACAGTTGGGACACCGAACTTTAAAAAAGCTGGAAAAAAGGTATGCAAATTAATGAGAAAGGGTACACATTACAAGGTTGATCAGTTACTTGCTGGTAACTCTAAACATCAGAGCAAATTCAACATGTGACAGTATATATTCTAAAATAAAATGACCAAATATCAAACAATAGAAATATGTTTAACAAATTCATAAAAATACCTAAATTAATATAATAAAAGTAGAGAGTTGCACGATTCTGGATAAATTGAGAATCATGATTTTTTTTTAAATTCAAACAGAGATCATGATTTTCCCATGATTCTGAATAGACAACAAAAAAAGGCTCTGACAAAATGTTAATTGCTGCAGTCTAAATAATGTTTTTTTATTAACTTGAATTAATTATTCTACCTATTGGCGTAACGATGAAATTGATACAATCTTTATTTGAAGTGTGAAGTTATTTTCAAAAGGTGATTTGCTCGATTTTTAATCGCTACCATAGACAGTGTTTATATCCAGACAATAAACTTTTATCCCAGTACTTCTGTGATTAATTTTAATATTTGCAACACAGAAACAACGAATCTGCGTGGTTGAAAAGACTGTGAAGCTGTTTCATACCCTACACAACTGCTCTCTCTGGGTCAGCAGCAGCACAAACGCATATTTGAATATTCCGTTGTGATTTTGTCAAAGGTTTAATAGACATAGGCAATTTTGTCATTTAGAAATTAGATTGCGTGGGTGTTTGAATCGAGAACACGATATTTAAACAATGCAGTGCTATAAAAGTATATATATATATATATATTTCTTACCAGCAGACAAAAATTCCTTCAGGCTCAGCTCGGTTATTTTAACACATTTTTGGTCATCCCCAATTTCACCTTAACCAGCATGCTCTGTAATAGGTGATAGAGTTTTGACAGTGGAAACAGGTTTTGTGCCTATAACAAATAAATAATAGCAGAAATTCTGTTGCAACAGTTTGCATAGTCACCACATCGTATTTTTAACTAGGTCTTTAAATTTGAACATTGCAATTTCGACCGTCCCATAAAATTGGGCAGCTAATGCTCAATGTAGTTAGATAACTCAACGTTTAAAAATAACAATATACAAATTAACTGGATATAACTATGCTAACTGCAACCAATAGAAATACAAATTAAATAAGATTATTGACATCATTCCAGATTTATCATTACCACATTGTGACAAAATATTTCTCCACCATATGAACTCACCGCGAAAGAGCTTACCTTTCGGTGCGATGTAAAAGAAAATGGCGACGACGAGAAACTTCTGTTCAGATTCAGATCTGGTTAGCTTGAGGGGGGGAGCTTAACAGAGTGAAGTTAACGAGGCAGAATTTAACTCTGATAATTTTCACCAACACTAGGGGGTATCTTTCACTAATTGTTGTTAAATCAACTCCTTAAGAGTAAATGTAGAGTAACACTGCTCACTCGTTTAACACTGCCAGTTTTACTGTGTATTTCTCAATGTTTTTTGTATTAGTTAGGGAGGTAGCAGTAGAAATGTATATTTATTTTTCCCTTCTTATGCATTTATAACAAAGACAAGGAAACAGAATTGGCTTGTGTATGTATGTTGTGCTTGGTTGGAAGTCGGGATAGAAGGAAGGGTATCTTTTATTATGTTGCGGTCTTCCTAGATGGACCGTAACATTATTATTATTACTATCTCAGGTATAAAAGTCTGCAAAAGGAGCAAATACGGAAATAATTATTTAAGCTTAAAGTTGAAAGGATAGAGAAAGAAGGAATTTGGTAACTCAATGCCAGTCCTTGAAGGCCAGTGGCATCTTTCTGTTTCCCCTCCCCCTTGTGTTCCAAATTATACACCTGAGCAATTTATTCCCCTGCTTTCCAAGGTCTAAAACAAGTGACGATGTAAAGAGACCTGTAAAACCTACTGAACTGTGGCACTCAAGGTTGCAGGTCTAGGCTTTAAGCCATTAAATAGCTTTTCAGATGCAAAGAATGAGAGAGGAGTTGCACTTCATTAAGTAGACTATTGTCTGTTTTGCTGTTTTTTTTTTTTTATTAACACCCCTACACACATATTCTGAAACTCTTAACCAGAATGTGGATTACATCCTTGGCACTGATCTCCTGCCTTCTGAATCCTGCAGGTGACTGGTATTTTCTCCTACCAAGCCCCATTCTCCTTTTAGTTGTAATAATTAAAGTTAATTTGAATGGTTTGGATAAGTCCTGGACTTCTTTGGGTTGTCAGTGTAATTATATTTGCTAACCCTTTACGTTGTGTTCGTAGGCACATTGTATTTATGGGTGCACTTCATAATTACAGTATAATTATTTATAGTAAAAGTGGGCTAGATATTAATAGAGGTTGCATGGCACAAATGGCTATCATGCAAAAATGTGAATTATTTTCCAAATTCAAAACCCTGTTTTGCATGGCGCAATCCATTTGCGCCATTCACCCTTTAATTGTATGCAAGGTGCAAAATGGGGGAAGTGGCTGAAATTATGCGCGATTCCTATTCCGTGATTCCGTAGCTATGCGCCACGCAAAAAACACACTCTGCACACAGCACTGTTTCAGGGGACTGTGACTGGACAGCGACATTCCAACACACAGTTAACGATGCGGCTGTCTGTTTTTATTTATGGTTGTATGTGTGCTGCACCAGAACAAGTTCCTAACAGTCTTTTTTTGACAGAATGGCAATACATACATACATACATAGGAAACATAGTTAGTAGCATGCATCATGTCCGTGGACATTTAGACAGTAATGCTGCACTCTACACCTGGCAACAGCAACCCCGACATAGGCGAAGATATGCTGCAGGGTGTACTGGCCCAAAACAGACACAATTCGCCCCCCTCATACGTTCTCCATATGAGCAACCATGAGTGCATTGAATTATCATAGAGCCATATAACATACACATACACATATACACTCACCTAAAGGATTATTAGGAACACCATACTAATACTGTGTTTGACCCCCTTTCGCCTTCAGAACTGCCTTAATTCTACATGGCATTGATTCAACAAGGTGCTGAAAGCATTCTTTAGAAATGTTGGCCCATATTGATAGGATAGCATCTTGCAGTTGATGGAGATTTGTGGGATGCACATCCAGGGCACGAAGCTCCCGTTCCACCACATCCCAAAGATGCTCTATTGGGTTGAGATCTGGTGAATGTGGGGGCCAGTTTAGTACAGTGAACTCATTGTCATGTTCAAGAAACCAATTTGAAATGATTCGACCTTTGTGACATGGTGCATTATCCTGCTGGAAGTAGCCATCAGACGATGGGTACATGGTGGTCATAAAGGGATGGACATGGTCAGAAACAATGCTCAGGTAGGCCGTGGCATTTAAACGATGCCCAATTGGCACTAAGGGGCCTAAAGTGTGCCAAGAAAACATCCCCCACACCATTACACCACCACCACCAGCCTGCACAGTGGTAACAAGGCATGATGGATCCATGTTCTCATTCTGTTTACGCCAAATTCTGACTCTACCATCTGAATGTCTCAACAGAAATCGAGACTCATCAGACCAGGCAACATTTTTCCAGTCTTCAACTGTCCAATTTTGGTGAGCTTGTGCAAATTGTAGCCTCTTTTTCCTATTTGTAGTGGAGATGAGTGGTACCCGGTGGGGTCTTCTGCTGTTGTAGCCCATCCGCCTCAAGGTTGTACGTGTTGTGGCTTCACAAATGCTTTGCTGCATACCTCGGTTGTAACGAGTGGTTATTTCAATCAAAGTTGCTCTTCTATCAGCTTGAATCAGTCGGCCCATTCTCCTCTGACCTCTAGCATCAACAAGGCATTTTCGCCCACAGGACTGCCGCAAACCGGATGTTTTTCCCTTTTCACACCATTCTTTGTAAACCCTAGAAATGGTTGTGCGTGAAAATCCCAATAACTGAGCAGATTGTGAAATATTCAGACCGGCCCGTCTGGCACCAACAACCATGCCACGCTCAAAATTGCTTAAATCACCTTTCTTTCCCATTCAGACATTCAGTTTGGAGTTCAGGAGATTGTCTTGACCAGGACCACACCCTTAAATGCATTGAAGCAACTGCCATGTGATTGGTTGGTTAGATAATTGCATTAATGAGAAATTGAACAGGTGTTCCTAATAATCCTTTAGGTGAGTGTATATAGGTATATATATATATGTATATATATATATATATATATACTGACTTCCAGTACAGTAGTGGAATCATATACAACTAATTAAGACAGTTGGTTGTGGCAAATGTAGGCTACTTAAAACAGGTTTCACATCTTAATACTAATCTCCATTGGCACAGTGGTTAAGTAACAGCACTACAAACCTGGCATTTTGGGTTTGAATCCTGAAGTGGGCTGTAATTTATTTGATATATATACAGTGAGGGAAAAAAGTATTTGATCCCCTGCTGATTTTGTACGTTTGCCCACTGACAAATAAATTATCAGTCTATCATTTTAATGGTAGGTGTATTTTAACAGTGAGAGACAGAATAACAACAACAAAATCCAGAAAAACGCATTTCAAAAAAGTTATAAATTGATTTGCATGTTAATGAGGGAAATAAGTATTTGATCCCCTATCAATCAGCAAGATTTCTGGCTCCCAGGTGTCTTTTATACAGGTAATGAGCTGAGATTAGGAGCACTCTCTTAAAGGGACTCTCCTAATCTCAGCTCGTTACCTGTATAAAAGACACCTGTCCACAGAAGCAATCAATCAATCAGATTCCAAACTCTCCACCATGGCCAAGACCAAAGAGCTGTCCAAGGATGTCAGGGACAAGACTGTAGACCTACACAAGGCTGGAATGGGCTACAAGACCATCGCCAAGCAGCTTGGTGAGAAGGTGACAACAGTTGGTGCGATTATTCGCAAATGGAAGAAACACAAAATAACTGTCAGTCTCCCTCGGTCTGGGGCTCCATACAAGATCTCACCTCGCGGAGTTTCAATGATCATGAGAACGGTGAGGAATCAGCCCAGAACTACATGGGAGGATCTTGTTAATGATCTCAAGGCAGCTGGGACCATAGTCCCCAAGAAAACAATTGGTAACACACTATGCCGTGAAGGACTGAAACCCTGCAGCACCTGCAAGGTCCCCCTGCTCAAGAAAGCACATATACAGGCCCGTCTGAAGTTTGCCAATGAACATCTGAATGATTCAGAGGAGAACTGGGTGAAAGTGTTGTGGTCAGATGAGACCAAAATCGAGCTCTTTGGCATCAACTCAACTCGCCGTGTTTGGAGGAGGAGGAATGACCCCAAGAACACCATCCCCACCGTCAAACATGGAGGTGGCAACATTATGCTTTGGGGGTGTTTTTCTGCTAAGGGGACAGGACAACTGCACCCCATCAAAGGGACGATGGACGGGGCCATGTACCGTCAAATCTTGGGTGAGAACCTCCTTCCTTCAGCCAGGGCATTGAAAATGGGTCGTGGATGGGTATTCCAGCATGACAATGACCCAAAACACACAGCCAAGGCAACAAAGGAGTGGCTCAAGAAGAAGCACATTAAGGTCCTGGAGTGGCCTAGCCAGTCTCCAGACCTTAATCCCATAGAAAATCTGTGGAGGGAGCTGAAGGTTCGAGTTGCCAAACGTCAGCCTCGAAACCTTAATGACTTGGAGAGGATCTGCAAAGAGGAGTGGGACAAAATCCTTCCCGAGATGTGTGCATACCTGGTGGCCAACTACAAGAAACGTATGACCTCTGTGATTGCCAACAAGGGTTTTGCCACCAAGTACTAAGTCGAAGGGGTCAAATACTTATTTCCCTCATTAACATGCAATTCAATTCATAACTTTTTTGAAATGTGTTTTTCTGGATTTTTTTGTTGTTATTCTGTCTCTCTCTGTTAAAATACACCTACCATTAAAATTATAGACTGATCATTTCTTTGTCAGTGGGTAAACGTACAAAATCAGCAGGGGATCAAATACTTTTTTCCCTCACCGATATATATATATATATATATATATATACACACACACACACACACCGATCAGCAATGATCACCTGCCTAATATTGTGTAGGTCCCCCTTTTGCTGCCAAAACAGACCTGACCCGTCGAGGCATGGACTCCACTAGACCTGTGAAGGTGTGCTGTGGTATCTGGCACCAAGATGTTAGCAGCAGATCCTTTAAGTCCTGTAAGTTGCAAGGTGGGGCCTCCATGAATCAGACTTGTTTGGCCAGCACATCCCACAGATGTTCGATTGGATTGAGATCTGGGGATCTTGAACTCATGATTCATCAGACCAGGCCACCTTCTTCCATTGCTCAGTGGTCCAGTTCTGATGCTCACGTGCCCATTGCAGGCGCTTTCGGAAGTGGACAGGGGTCAGCATGGGCAGACTGACTGGTCTGTGGCTATGCAGCCCCATACGCAACAAACTGCGATGCACTGTGTGTTCTGACACCTTTCTATCAGAACCAGCATGAACTTTTTCAGCATTTTGAGCTACAGTAGCTCATCTGTTGGATCGGACCACACGGGCCAGCCTTCGCTCCCCACGTGCATCAATGAGCCTTGGCTGCCCATGACCCTGTCGCTGGTTCACCGCTTTTCCTTCCTTGCACCACTTTTGATAGGTACTGACCACTGCAGACCAGGAACACTCCACAAGAGCTGCAGTTTTGGAGATGCTCTGACCCAGTCGTCGGCCATCACAATTTGGCCCTTGTCAAAGTCGCTCAGATCCTTACGCTTGCCCATTTTTCCTGCTTCTAACACATCACCTTTGAGGACAAAATGTTCACTTGCTGCCTAATATATCCCACCCACTGACAGGTGCCATGATAACGAGATTATCAGTGATATTCATTTCACCTGTCAGTGGTCCTAATGTTATGGCTGATCGGTGTATATATATATATATATATATATATATATATATGTGACAAAGTGGTTCTTTAAGAATGTGCAGGAGACCAGTCTTCAAACAAAATAATTTTAATAACTATCCAACCAAACAAAAGAAACAAGGCTCAAGGGCCAAAAACCCCCACAAAACTCCCAAACCTAAGCAAACCTCATGAAAATAACTCCACAGACCAACTCAGATACTCACTCTCTGCTGCCTTTTTCAACTCTGCTGCCTTCCCCCAGATTCTTCCCTTTTATACCTGGTGGATGATTTGTAGAGTACCACCAGGTGGGCTCATAAAGGGGGAAAATGGCTGGCTGAGGGTTCTGGGACATGTAGTTTTTTCTGTGGGTGACCATTTTTTTAATCTGTAGTCTACTTGTTTTTTAAGCAACCACCTTTCCACAGGAAACATTCCCATTAACACCTCTGCCCTCTTATATCTCCCATTGAGCACCCTGCCCCTTAGATTATCACAATATATATACACTCACCTAAAGGATTATTAGGAACACCTGTTCAATTTCTCATTAATGCAATTATCTAACCAACCAATCACATGGCAGTTGCTTCAATGCATTTAGGGGTGTGGTCCTGGTCAAGACAATCTCCTGAACTCCAAACTGAATGTCTGAATGGGAAAGAAAGGTGATTTAAGCAATTTTGAGCGTGGCATGGTTGTTGGTGCCAGACGGGCCGGTCTGAGTATTTCACAATCTGCTCAGTTACTGGGATTTTCACGCACAACCATTTCTAGGGTTTACAAAGAATGGTGTGAAAAGGGAAAAACATCCAGTATGCGGCAGTCCTGTGGGCGAAAATGCATTGTTGATGCTAGAGGTCAGAGTAGAATGGGCCGACTGATTCAAGCTGATAGAAGAGCAACTTTGACTGAAATAACCACTCGTTACAACCGAGGTATGCAGCAAAGCATTTGTGAAGCCACAACACGTACAACCTTGAGGCGGATGGGCTACAACAGCAGAAGACCCCACCGGGTACCACTCATCTCCACTACAAATAGGAAAAAGAGGCTACAATTTGCACAAGCTCACCAAAATTGGACAGTTGAAGACTGGAAAAATGTTGCCTGGTCTGATGAGTCGCGATTTCTGTAGAGACATTCAGATGGTAGAGTCAGAATTTGGCGTAAACAGAATGAGAACATGGATCCATCATGCCTTGTTACCACTGTGCAGGCTGGTGGTGGTGGTGTAATGGTGTGGGGGATGTTTTCTTGGCACACTTTAGGCCCCTTAGTGCCAATTGGGCATCGTTTAAATGCCACGGCCTACCTGAGCATTGTTTCTGACCATGTCCATCCCTTTATGACCACCATGTACCCATCCTCTGATGGCTACTTCCAGCAGGATAATACACCATGTCACAAAGGTCGAATCATTTCAAATTGGTTTCTTGAACATGACAATGAGTTCACTGTACTAAACTGGCCCCCACATTCACCAGATCTCAACCCAATAGAGCATCTTTGGGATGTGGTGGAACGGGAGCTTCGTGCCCTGGATGTGCATCCCACAAATCTCCATCAACTGCAAGATGCTATCCTATCAATATGGGCCAACATTTCTAAAGAATGCTTTCAGCACCTTGTTGAATCAATGCCACGTAGAATTAAGGCAGTTCTGAAGGCGAAAGGGGGTCAAACACAGTATTAGTATGGTGTTCCTAATAATCCTTTAGGTGAGTGTAGATATATATACATACAAATAACAGAACATGAAATATGGCACTCGCCTCTGTCCAGCACACTGCAAAGTCCTATTTCTTTAATGCCGTGGCTTATTAACATATGGTAATGACTCTGTAATTGGAAACATGAGATGTAAATGTGTTCCGTGCTGACATTAAACATGCACATAGCGCAATCAAATTTGAATTGCCTTAATTACACTGAATATACCAGTTTTTGCATGATATTTGCATGGCGCATTGATCCAATAACTGCACAAAGCTGTGTTCACACAGTGGGAATAACAGAGCACGGTGGAGTGGTTTAGGTGGGTTTGTGAGGTGCAAACAGGTTTGTGCTGCACAGGAAAAAAATGCTATGTTCCAATATCACTGAAAGATTTGCGCCATGTTTGAATATCTCTCCTTTTTTGGCCAATTCGCATATTTTTTGCGCAACACACATTTTGCACGGAAATTATGTGAAGTTTGAATTTCGGGTCCAGTGTAATAGCTGTGAACATTCGATGTGTAAGTGCACACCTATATCACTACCCTGAGGTTTCAGTGATAGAGTGGTGTAGATTAAACCAGAAATCAATCAACCAGTTGTTTCACAAGAAGTGCCAAGGAGAAGAGGCAGATGGTACAAACCGTAGACATGTTCCTATCCCAATAATAATAATAATCATGTTCTGCTTGTAATTTAGGCTACCAGATTTTGTGTCAGCCATATTTTGTGTTTGGTGTTTTGTCAGGGCTATATAACAAGCAAATCAAGTCTTGTTTTTAAATAAGGCACAACTCTGTATATTTAAAACATTAACTGTTTCAGACCTGAAATCCCCTTCTGATATGTCTTATTAAGCATCCTACTTGTACCTAAAGGCTTGTCATCAAACTCTTTTTCCCCTTTAAACACTAGATCTTGACACAATATAGGTTATACAGCAACTCATGACATCCATATATGCCTTCATAATCCATGCTTGTTTTTTAAAAATCATTCAAATGTCGTATCACCAGTGGTCCAGTAAGGTATGCAGAACAGTCTCTGCAAACTGAACATGTTTCGGTCTGAGCCCAGGATGTACCAGCTGTGTCTCTGAGCCCTCCGTGACTTGGTGGAGTTGGTTGTCTTTTGGATTGAGCCAAGTGAGACAGGAAGGATAATCCCTGTTTAAGAATGCAGCTGTCACTCCTGTGGTCAGACTGACTGCTGGCTGGGTGGAGTGTGTGTGTCTTGTGTTCCGCACAAAAAACCCAGTGTGAGAAATCAAGCCACTTCAATCTTGGACCCACGAGATGCCCTCCTTTCAGGGTAAACATGTCAGTGTGGTGGCAAGATAAGATTTCCAAATTATATAATTTTAAATATAGCCTTTCAGTTTAGAAATCAACCATTATGCACCCAGTGCATGTGTATCATGCCATTTTGTCTTGATGAAAATACCATGCAAATCATGCTGCATCTCCTTCAGTTTGGCTTATTTGAATCCCACTTGACCACACTTCTGTCTTACTTCCAAATACTCTTGGCACTGTAAAATCTCAGTTTTGCCATGAAGTTAATTCCTTTCCCACTCACTTATTTTCTATTCAGCTTGACAGAGGAACTGTGGAGCCAGGATTGTTCTGGTTAAGAACGGCTGCCAGTTTTGTTCTTTTCGGTATAATTGTGTAGGGCAGAAATCAATGTGTTGTATGCTCTGTTAGACTCAGATGAGAAAGATTTAATTACTTAGTGTCATGCAGACAAACCTTATGTTTGTGTAATGTCAGTTTTGTTCACTACTAGTTGAGAAATGGTATATCTATAAATTGAAAGAAGCTTGCTTATGTACATATCTTGTACAAGTGCACTTCACAAGAAAACTTTAGGGATATTGCACATTATGCACATTTTAATTATGAACAAGCACCAATGATCAAAGTCACTGTAATGACTACATGACTCTTCTGTAGAATGCTGTGTAGTTGTAGAGATTTAATTAACAATCTTTTGTATAGAGGAAAATATGTAATTGCAATATGAAGCTGATTTATTATTATTATTACTTCTTTCTTAGCAGATCCAGGGCAACTTACAAAACACAAGAGCATTATAAAAGTGCAATACGGTATACAATTACCGATCAAAACATAGTACAAATTACAAGTTCAAAATTACATAAGTGCATAAGAAAATCTAAAGTTAACACAAATCTTACATCCTAGATTGTGAGCTAATAATTGCAGACAAGATGTGCAGTCATAGTTAATAACTCAGGGGAGGGGGGCATAGGGGAAATCAAAATAAACAACACAAGAACTAGCAATGGAAAAGCAAGTTTGGAAGAGTAGTTAAACTCTGAAATCAAACAAGTATTTTCTCTATTTATGTCAAACCGGAGGTTTGTTTGTTTTGTGGAGTTCTTTTCAGAACGAGTTAAAATCAACTTCAGAAATTAATTAAAGCTTTCTTGGATGTATCCAACTTATTTAAAGCAGCCACTGGAACATGAACACTCTTAATTTCCCTCTAGAATAAAACAGGGCAATCTTGGCTCCAGTTTAAAAGATTAGAGAAGCTGGCCCATATTGTGGTCGGCACAATGTGGGGAAGAGCATTAGTTATCTAACAACATGACCAGGTACAAGATGTGCAGTGAGCCAAATCACCAAATAGAAATGAGAAGGCAGTAGATTGTTTAACTACAATGTGTGACATCATTTTAGTCCTATATATCCTCATGGCCACTATAACAGGCATGTTGTCCGGGGCTGCACAAAATTTCAATAACCTTCTTACATAAAACTTACCAGAACTTGTTAAAGGGGTGCTACTGTACTCGATTATCATATTATGCCCAATATGTGTGTATGACTTTTGCAAACTATCACATTGTGCCCAAAGAAGCATACCAGAACTCTAAGAAAAGATCAACATGTTTCAGATCTTCTGCCAGAGGAAGCTTCCAAACTAGCACAGTGAATATAATAATCCAGTCACTTCGAGGATGCATTGGAAGTCTGTTGAAAATGTCACCGCTGCATAATTTCCCCAAACTAAAATTGTATAGTTTCCCAGTCTATAAAGCAGTCTTAATACATGCTGGCTACATCAAGATTACGATTGTCGACACAAACGTGATCTCACCACTGGGAGAGTTTATGAGTGGATCTCCATCCCTTTTCAAATACTAATGAAGTCCAGCCTTCGGTAATGGAGACTGATGAAGCTGAAGTCCCTATCACCTATGCATCCACTTTGCTTGTTGAAATGTATCCACTGTAATGATGCAATAGGGGCCATATAATGAAGTACTGCAACAGACCACAAGGGTTGTTTATAAGAGACTCTCCCCATTATTCACTTTACCCATTCAGAATGATTGCACTTTTGAGACATCTTTATTCTCCTGTAATTTCAATAATGTAGTTTTCTTTTCATTTATTTATGAGAATGTACTTTAAATATATCTAATAAACATAAATAAAAATGTTTCAGTTAGTTGCAAAAAGATTTTTGAATCTTGATTTTGTATCCCAATCACTTAATTTGCATGTTTATAAGATATGTGTAGTGATAGGTTGCATATGAAAAGTGATAGTAAATGAGGTTTGAGAAAAAAATGTTGCAGCTGACATGTAATGTATGTTAGAGATCTTATATTATTTCTATGCCAAATATGGCCCTTCTTGTATATTTGAATATATGTGATTGTTTATATATATATATATATATATATATATATATATATATTGTGGTCCATATGTTTATTTTATAGGTTGGAAATATATGGTCAGCACATTTCTAAAATATAATTTCAACACATAAAATGCATATGGATTACGGACTAAAATGTATTTATTTTTTTAATTGGAGGCTGTTTATTCCCCATCATATTGTGTTTGGTTTGGTTGGTAGAATCACTTCCCACACCTTTAAAGCTATGAATGAATGGGTTGCGTTACATCACAGAAACACTGTGTGAGGTTCCATTTTGATTGCATATTTTGTGTTTACAAAAGTGACTTAAGAAAAATGCTGCAGAAATGCGTTATCCTGATCATGTGTGCTTGTTGAAATGATTCCATGAATGTGATTATGTAATGTTTTCTGTAATCATTGTCTGTACATTATTTAGCATGCATATGTGCAGTGTATTTTGATAGTTTTTTTTCTCAATTACCTTCAATAAGATTTGTATTCTCTGTATTTAGTTATTTGTGATTATTACAATCCATTACATCATATGGTTCTGTCTTCATTTTGTAGCTTAGTTCTCACTTTTGTTAGTGGGTTGAACCAGGCATTAAACAATCACTTTGCAAACATCAGGATGAAACTATCTCCCATGATGAGCCTTATGGGTGATCCATATGTACACACTAATCAGACTACGCCACCTCAGTTTATGCTGAGCAATGAGCTCGTTATGCCCAATAAGTTTTACCAGAGCAGGCTCGATTGGACCCCAAGGCATCACAACAGGCACAGGTAAGTATTAACAGCTATATTTATTTTGTACACTTCTAAGCAAGGGCAGGGCATGAAGGCTGCACCCGGCAACACAAAATACACCAAACATTACAGGGGAAATAAGAATAATGCTAAAACCTATACTAAAACCCATCTTTAATACCCCAGGGCGATAAAATGCTAATATAATAAGTAAATTGAAAGGAAATCATAGAATAAATCTAACTAAAATTATATAAAAAAAATACAATTTAAATCCCCTTTAGCAATTATACAACATGCAGTAATAGGTCTATCCTTGTTCCTCCAGGTAGAACAGCAGCACAACAAACCACAATCAGGTAAGTGTAATGTGATATAATTCCAATACTTTTAATTCCTGAAGCCTCCCGTCTTGCTTCCATTTTTCTTAGGCAACCTAACGTCTGAGCCGACCAACAGCACTCCCAGCCAGGACTGCAGGTAAGGATATATTAATGTTAATGACACTTCCTATGCAAGAGGGGAAAGGGCAGCAATTAACTATAATAAAGTGCAAACACAAATATTTGTTATTTATATAATAAACTCATGTGTTGACATGTATGTTTCTGCCTGTGCAAGTGCAAGTGCATATGTAATTTGTTTCTACAGCACTGTCTAAATTTTTCCAAGGATCAAGTTCAAGATACTTAGCTCGCCCTGGAGAGCCCCTTCCATCAGCTCCGGCTGCCGATTGCCAAGTCCATGAAATCCATGTAAACAGGAACTTAATGATCGTTGTCTGACATTCTGTACAGCACAGTTACATCATTTGTTTTTCTTCATGTAAAAAAATAAACTCCTATGAAAAATAAATAAAATTGAGTGACAATCGATAAACAAAGTTGTTTCCGTCTTTAACCGAAAAGCGAAGAGATTGTTTGAGATCTGTTTCCTGACTTTGATTCTCTTTACAAAATACCATCTTGTCATATATAGTCACACATTCCCTGTTCTATGTTACTGACAAAACAGGGGGAATCCAAGCTCAGAATCCTACTGTCCCGGGATCTACTAGCAGTTTGACTTGAACACGCCTTGAACAGTAACAGTACATCCGTACCATTGCAGTTCAGGGTCCATATCTGTCCTACTGTCTTGCCTCCCTCATTTGGAAAAATCTAAAATGGTGATGTTGTCCATGAAAGAAAAAATGACAAAATATTATATATATATATATATATATATATATATATATATATATATATAAAATCCATTTTTTCTTAATATAAATTATTTTTCTATAATGGGACAGGTAGCAAATGCACTAGAGCAAATTTGTGGACAGACAGTTTAGATCCCATATTTAATTAAGTTTAGATTGACTTTCGGTAGTCATTACAGAATACAGATAAATTACATGTGGATTGCTGCTGAATGGTTCTATGGTCTAATGTGATCTGATGGAAGCACACTTTAATTTGCATTCAGTCTTATTGTATTTTATTATTTCTGTCCTGTAAAATAATTGACACATTGTTTCTGCTTATTCCAGCTCATTTTCATCATTGCCAAAAAGGATTAACTCTAGCGTACAAAGAAGTAATGTGAGTTTATGCATGTGGTAGGGAGTAAGTCCTTGCAAATACAGAATAATCCTTGGGAAAAAAAGAACATAAAAGCCTAGCAAGCATAGATTCTGGCATTGTGTAATTAGAATCTCTACATCTCTACATCTATACAACAGGATTACATGAAAATTCATATTCTCTTAAATGTATGACCACACAACAACACAGAGTTAATAAGGTTTCCTCTGTGTACCGCAGGAATAAATATGTTCTGTATTATTACATTAAACATAATTATTTAGAAATGCATTTGCATTTACTGGAGTACTCGGTAAACATGAATTATTGATGGATGTGATTTTTTATTGCCTTTAAGCATCCTATAACTTATGTCCAACCACCAGAATCCATTTTAAGTCCAACCTTTGCTAATATTTAAGAATTGTCATAGAAACGTAGCATTATACATTATGTTTTATATTCAGAAAATAACCATTATATAATGCAATCACTAAGCCAAGTTAAGTATGAACTACATTCTTAAATTTGTAGGTAGATATGAAATTAGCAAGCAAAGAAAACATAAACCAAATTAAACTCCACTTACTTCTAAAAAATTAAGCTCTTTGTAAAACTACAAAATAAGCCTTCACAAAAAAAAAAAAAAACAACATTTGGTTTACTTAGGTGTTCTCCAGCATGTTTTCTTTGCGTTTCGAATGTGAAAAGTAAACTCAACAGATGTTAATTTTCAGATGATCATTCAGATCATTAGCTGGGAAACAGTAATTCTCCAGTTTCTTTAACAACTCCAAACTAAATACTAAAAAACTCCATGGTTAGAGCACCTGTGTGGACAAGGGTTCATTCCCACCATAGTATTCACATTGATAGGGAAACAAAAGAATAGACAAATTGAATCAGATGAGGAACTGTATACTGGCTGTTCTAGGAGATACATCATTTACTCAGTTAAAATATTCTGTAAATGTGTATTATTGTATTATTAAAAAAAAATAAAGGGAATTTGTATTTTGTATTTAGTTCTGAGCAGTGCCATTATGTATTCAGGGGATCATCACCTCTCATTCTTATAAAAAGGAAAAATAAAACTTTAGATTTAAAAGGAGGTAAGACTTGTCAATGATGTGTTAATTGACAAGCAAAATCACATTCCATTTAATTGTAATGCACGTACTGATTGCTGATATTGTTAAATCGGTTTTCTTTCCATCTCAAGTTTAGACTTTCTCTGTAAATGTCTGCTTATTAAGATTGCATTTAATTTGATAGATATGTGAGGTTGTATGGATCAAGCAACTTGTTTATAGTCAAGTTCAAATCCATTGTGTGTTTTTCTAAATCCACAGCTTTTTTCTTTAAACACACAGCTTTTTGTCCTAATCACGACAAACACAGTCAGCTGGTCCAGTTCACCAGGCATGGAAAACGCCACACAATTAAAGCGACCAGGTGCACATCAATTGTAGGTTCATAAAAGTTTTAAAGGGTTGATGTGATGTGTGACCCCTGATCCCCTGAGTTTAGGCCTTGTTCACGGTCCCGGCACAAACACTGATTCTTAGGCTAATGACATGTATTCACCGTGACCCCAGTTCTAGCCTGTAACCTTGTCCCTAACCCTGACCTCGCCTGTTACAGAAGAGATGTGCCTCAGAACTTGCAGGAAGCTCAAATTCTTGGGCGTTATTGCTGTGGTATCCATACATCGAAACAATAGGCCTGTGCAGCTATTACTTTAAAGTGTTACTGTTAAACCCCTAATGCAAACCCCACCTTGACATAAGAGTAAACAATTTTGTCAACAAACTGACTGAGCGCATACTTCAGCAGTTTAAGGCTGGCTCTGTAATAGAGAATAACCATACAGTGTTGAGGATAGTGGACTTGAAGGTAATGGGTATGTTGTCTGTAGCAGAGGTGAGGGTTTCATTTTCCATTGTTTAACGGCACACTTGAAATCCTTGGTTTTTCAGGGTATTCACTTCCATTTATCAATTTTATTCTTGTTATTCCTAATAAGCAGGTGACCTTCTGACAGTTGTATTTTCCTAATGCATATCCATCTCCCTGTTCATGTATAGAAAATATGAGAGCGCAGAGTACTTCACATATTTCAGTAGATACACCTGTGCCACATAATAGTCTTCTGTATTTGCCACATTATCCACTTATATTAGTTCTTCACCCAAATTTCACTTTCTGTGTACAAATGAAAAAAACAGGCAGCACTGCAAATCACATTTAAACAGAGCATAAACAAACATGTTTCAAGGTCATCTTGCAGTGACTTCTATGGTAAAGGTGTAGTAAAAGTGCTTGTCTTATCTGTTCCACTTAAAAGAAACACACACAAAAAACAAGACAAACACAATAATTAAATGGTTCTTCCTTGTAAATGCTGTTGGCACATTCAGCTTTGATGTGTTCAAAAAACTAATAATGTATAGAAAGAGAGATGTTAGATGATTAACATGTTTTAATGTAAAAAAAAAAAGTGCTTCAAACAGTAAATTGTTCTCTTTGTGGTGCCTGTGCAAAAAGATGTGACACAGGGGCAAGTCTTCAGGCTTTTTCAGAAGAGCTGATTAAGTTCCAGCAGAAGAAGGCTGATAGTATTCTATCAATGCAATGTTTTAAGCAGCTGCTATTTCACAGGGCGAAGCAGATTGCAAATCAAATCACACGTTTGGGCTCTCCTTCTCTTGTGTCTTGCAGTGACAAGCCTCTGTTCAGTTTTGTCCCCCAATCATTTATTTGGGGTATTCTTGTTTGGTGCATCCAGGTTGGCTCAAAGAAATTATGTCAACATTAAAAACATTGCTTCTCACCTACAATAGCACTTTTCACTAACAATCAAGAAATAGATTTAACATCCAAAATGTAAAACTGTTTGACCATTCAAAATTAAAAATAAATTAATGTACTGGGAGAAATGCTGTTAAGTTATGTCATTACTGTAGTTGCAAATAAGCATTTGGACTGTATGTTTCAAACTAAATAGAAAGATCGTTAAAACATGAAAGTAAACAGAGAATGACTGGATTTATAATTAAAATTAAAATCCTCCCTGATCTTAAAATGTATAACATTAAATTATTAAATTATTTTTGGGGCTTTTTTTCTTCTCTTTGATGCAACTCCCTTCAAAATGTTTAAATGAATTACTCCTGACATGAACTTTAAACTGTGACTTTTGAACCTCAAAAATCAGGGAGGAAAAAAATGACACAGTCACCTACAACCTAAAGCAGAATAGCATTTGTTTAGTTTTGATTTATTGGATATGATACCTATTAAGGGTCACTGTGTACAGATGGGCATTTTCATATTGTGTTTTAATTAACTAAACGTAAGACTGCAGACTACAAACCTTTATGAATATCACAAGCCATGCATTAGATTCAACATGACAAAAATGACCTGAGGTTCAGAACAGAAATGTAGTGTCATCAGAAGGAGGCCAGAGGGGTGGCATGGGGAAAACAAGCAGCGCTTTACAGTGGCTAAGAGGACTGCATGGTCTCTTCTACAAATAAATACTGTTTCGCATTCCTTAGCACATAACACAGCGGAGTGAAAGGGTTCGCAATAGTTACATTTTGTTAGTCATTGTCATAGTTTTAGGTACAGTTAGTTACATCAGTTTGCAGGAGCTGAAATGTACAGTCACCTCCAAAATTATTGGCACTCTGGATAAAGATGAGCAAAAAAGTCTATATGAAATACACTACAAAGGTAATGAGCTCTATTATCATTTTCAATATGTGGAATATATTGCACTTAATTAATGATTCAAGGCAATCAACCAAAATTACACATTTCTCAAAAAAGAAAAGGGTCACAATTATTGACAACCTAGTTTTCAGTATTTTGTACACCCCCCTCAAGCTTCAGCCTCCTTGGCTAATATGTTGTGGTACTTGGTAAAGTTCATGGTGCCATTGACCCCAGGACATCCTTCTTTTGATGTCAAACCCTCCACTGTCGTGCATGGCCAAAGAACTGTATTTTGCCCTGCTTGTATAAATTCCAGTTATATTTTCTTAAAAAG
Organism: Amia ocellicauda; assembly: GCF_036373705.1. NCBI lineage: Eukaryota > Metazoa > Chordata > Actinopteri > Amiiformes > Amiidae > Amia > Amia ocellicauda. The sequence goes on along the minus strand of NC_089851.1, from coordinate 42,660,430 downwards.
AACACTAAGCTTTCAAAACTAAGGTCCCGCCTCCTAAAGGCAAGTAACCAATCAGAGGAATCAGATTTGTTCTGCTCCCGGAACAGTTCTGACCTATGAGCAGAGTTACTTTCCTAAACATCTCTTCACTGATTGGGTAATTTAAGCACAGAGATCTTCTCACTGGTTAGAATGATTTAAAAGAAAAACCCAGGAGGAATATTACTGGAGATTGGAAACGTTATGCAGGCAGATCGGCTGTAAGAGCTTCATGGTGAAATCATGAAATATCAGTAAAATATACTGTTTAATATATTCACATTTTGCATAGAATTAATACTGGCACTGTTGGTAGGTGTACAGAAAAGATTTAATGTTTCGAGATATCTCAATAAATATATGCACAAATCTTTTTTTAAACCCTTGTATCATTTCTCGGTATGTTATTGTGATCTTATTAAGTTACATTTTTCATTGTGTTCTGTTTATAATATCTGTAAAGCACTTTGAGCAGAAGCACTGAATAAATAGGTATTATTATTATTATTATTATTATTATTATTATTATTATTATTATTATACTTTTCTTCATGCTGAATCAGTGGTCAACTCAGTATATATTTAGTGAACAAAATACATTTAACTAATTTATTGTTTCAAATGAAAAGAGGGATTACCTTCAACTATATTTGTATGTGTCTCACATTTGATTGTGAATGGAATTCAGCATAGTCCACTGTAGGCAGGATTTAAAACTGACGTGTCAGTTTCTGATTTCCTGAAATCCTGTCACTTCCTGATGAATTTGTTTTATTTTTCACTCTATGCCACTGTGTATAGTATGCAAAAATGTATAGAAATCACCTTTGCTGTAAGCTACCCCCTACTAGGTAACTGACCAGTTAAAACATTTAATTACAAATACATTATGTTTTCTTCAGTAACTCCATTTTGAAAACTTGTATTTATTTATGTATGTATGTATGTATGTATGTATGTATGTATTTCTCTCTCTTGTTTTTGTTCTGTGTAGGGCATCTCCCAAACAGTAAAGACATAAAAACTAAAAACTAAATCAGAAACAGTGTCCCATTAGGTGAACAACACAAGAGTTTGATTTTGCAACTGAGGAACCGAAGTCATACATGTATAGCAGACATCGATAATATCACAAATAAAAAGAATAACAACCTTAATTTCACATTAAGCCTTTTAAGAAAAGGCATCAGTGCCCTGGCCTAAATACAATAAAAGAGAGAAATAAAATAAAATAAAAAAATCACAGCTAAAATGTGTTTTTTCTTTTTAACACAATGACAGACTAAACAAACTCATAGTCCCTGATGGTTTGAGGTACGTTAACAAGAGAAGGTCCCATTGATAGAAAGCAATGAACAGACTGGCATCCAAGTAACAGATGCAAAGAAAAATGCATGTAGTAGGCAGCCAAAAACCACACAGCTCAGTCCAGGACTTCACCACATCCCTTTTCTACGCTCATTACTGGGGGCTAGCAATTTTCCAGTTTCCAGTGCCAGTTTTGTTTAGTACCGAAACACCTCAGGCATGAGAAAACACCTTCCACATAGCAGATTTCCACTGAGACACTGATCAAACAAAGAAAACCACATTGCATTGCCACTGTCTTTTCAGGACAAATTCCTGTGGTTTCCAGATTGCTTAGTAAACCAAAACCTATTGCATTGGCCCACACTACTGTAGTGGTTGAGGTCAGACCCTGGATCTGAAAACACTGTCATAGGCATGTTTTTTAGCCCAGCAGCTTTGTAGCATGAACAAGCGTACACCAAGGTACAATAGATTTGTATACTCTTGGGGATCCAGAGGAGTGACATCACCATAAAGGCTTTATAGACATGACAAGCCACATTTTGCTGGATGAACCTCAAAGGTCAACATGAGCAAGCCCAGCAGGGGGTGACTCCACACACAGAGAACCAAGATCCGTTTACATGAAAGGATTGTAGTAGTAGAAGTAGTAGCCCAGATAGCACAGGACGTTGGGCCGACGTCAGCATATGGTTGGCATGGTTGGACAGCAGTATGGTCAGGGGGGTGACGTATAGCTGACGTCGGCATATGGTTGGCATAGTCAGACAGCAGTAGGTCGGGGAAGTGGAGGATGACCTTTTTAAATAACTGAGTGTATTGGATCATACAACACCAGTGAGAGAGAAAACAAAGCATTGACAAAGAGTGACTAGTTCTGCTCTTCTGCAAAATATTTCTACAAGATCAAGAACGGGCTCTGAAAACACTGAGGGCTACAGGACGAGAACAGCGATGCAACAAGCAACACTGGATACAGGATAAGAGCAAAGGATAATTTTGGGGATTTGAAAACATGGATGGACTGACGTTGGAGCGACGTTGGACCGTCGTCATTTTGAACATTGGGCCAACATTGGCCTGATGAGCAAAAAGACGACGGCCCAACATCGTCTTCCAACGTTGGTCCTACCACTCATGATCCGTCGGGCCGACATTGCTGACGTTCTGTGCTATCTGGGAGTGGTCAAAGCAGGGGATCAATAGCCAGCTCTTGTGCTCTCGCTTAACACAGCAGCAGTTACCCCCTGCTCGACTAGCACAGCTAGGAGCAGGGCCACAGAAAGCTCTACTGTGCTATAACATACAAGGCAGGGCAAGAAGACTCAAACTCATGCACCGTTGCTTACCAGAGGAGCAGCCCCCTCCAGCCTAATCAGCATAGCTAGGAGTGAGGCGACAGCAAGCTCTACTGTGTTGTAGCTGAACAAATAATGCGACACCGGAGTGCTGGAGTACAAGCACTGCGTAGGCTTAACCACACTGTGTGTGCCAGGGTTTCCAGTGACACCAGGTGATGTGTTGTTAGGAGTCCGGAGGGCCTGGGGTAAGAGATGGCCAGCCAAAGCTGGGCCTAGCCATCTACAGATCGTGGAACGGAGCAGGGCTCGATCCCAGCAAGCTGGGAGAGCAAGATCTCTTACAGCCGCAGCCAATGGCTGTAGTACTGGCGCAAGCTGGCAGAGGATCCCCTCACACGGGCCAGATCTCTTACGACAGACCGAGGCTTAGACCAAGTAGCCGCTGCGTGCACTCTCGCTGTGGAGGGAAAAGCCCTGTGGACAAAATATAGGACAGTGGCTAGTTTGTAATTAATATACTTTATATACACAATCATATTTTTAAAAAACGACTACATTTATTTTTCCCGTGTATATAAACCGAAACTGAGCATGAGGCGCAGCCATAGCTTCAGGGCACGGATGGCGCAGGATGGTATCATTAATAAAATGTACTAACTGTACATGACAAACGTAGCAAACTGGTGGTGACCAGCAGTATTTGTGCAGCCAGCCAACAGAAAAACAGTTTTTTGCACAAAAAGACAACAACGCACAGTTAAGTTATCTCACATCTCGTTGGTCCAAGGTGAAAGAGGCAAAGAGGAAATTCCAGAGTGCGCATCACATTATATTCCAACAGAAAGAGGACTGTTTGAGTGACCGTCACCAGGGCCTATAGGCAGCTTTGATAGAAAGATATTTAGATGAGGTTCCAATGGAAATGAGATAAAACCCCTCCCCCTTGGGCAATGCTTCTGACTTGAATAAATAACCAAGAAACAGGTTTTGCACTGGAACCAAAGGCTTTGACGGTTTTCTTCAATATTTTTTATTTGTGTCCACTTATGGATCACATTAATATGGATACTTCTGGAATCCTCCAAGTATAATGTATTTTTGCACCATGGTTATATGAGTAAAAAGGTGTAGCGAGTGCAATCAAACCACCCTCCGCTCGAACCTCCCACACCTCCGAGCACCCCTGCTGGTTGCCTGATGAGGGAGGCATGAACAGCTAATTAGATAAGAATGCAAAAATAATAAACCAGATGTTGAATATCATTCTAACATCCCACTCCCATACTGTTGCAAATGTCCTTCCTTAAATTACTTTACCACTTGTGGGGGACCTCTCTGCAGGTCACTGTTTGTTCCTTTCCTCTCAGAACAGCTCTCAGTGCAGTGTACAAACATTTATGAGTGACAGAAAGGGTGCAAGCACAGACTCAGTGCTCCTGCTGCTGTGGTAGGAAGAAACAGATTCAAGGACAATAGAAGTTAAAGCATTTGTTATGAATACTGAACAATGGCCGATGCTGAGATTTCCTGGCACTGCCCCAACGTCATCAAAGTGTAAACCAAAGCTCAGGTTGCAAGCTCCCTCAATTCTTGCTGGTGCTCAAAAGAAGCCTCTGTCAAACAGAAACTATCAAATGGGTTTGTGCTTTGTCATTGGCAAGTTTTGGATTTAATCTGAGTTTTGTCTTCTGGTTAACAATCTTCATGTATCCACTATGAAAAGCAAAAACATTAGGTCTCTCTGATACTGCACTTTCTATTCTTCCAAACTGGTGATTTTTTATGTAATTTTAAAATTCTCTTGTGTATTGAGAGGTATTTATAGTAGTCTTGTGTCTTTTTTAACTTGTCTGTCTAGCTGGGATAAAGTTGTGCTGATCAGAGTGAGAACCGTGATCCACATTGAATAAGGAACTCAAAAAACATGTATAAAACATAAAGCCTCTCTTATCCATCCACAAACACGTTGTTTGGTTTAGAGATTCGGCCAGACATTATCTGTCCTAGCACTGTGTGTGGATCATAATGAGCCAAGCAGGGACTATTTATTTTCTTATCTTATGTATGCCTATCACAGCTGTACACAACATGGTGTACAGCAGACACTGTATGAAGTTATGCAGTGGCAAGAATAAATAATACCAAGCGATGTCTCTATGGATTCCAGAGCAGTGTTTGTAAATATGTCTCAGAGTTCTTATAATCTAGCTGAATGCCTACTGGCCTTATTATGAGGCACTGTTAGAAAGAACCAGGAGCCTTAAATGGGAAGAGAGACAGCTAAGTAGGATGTGAGGGGCTAGTTTCAACTTCTGTTCTGACCCAACAAAGATTATGGGTGAATCTACAAGGGAGGAAATCCATGGTGTGTTGATTGGACTTTGCATCGAATTAGGTCTAATCCATCGTTTTGTTTGTGTGGTTCAAAAGATGCTGCAGCACGGCCAGCCTGAAAATCAGATTGGGCCTGGAAAACTGTTACATGGACAGAGAGGAATAAATAGCGTGAAGGCAAGTGAGCAATCAAGGTGAGGGGGGAGCATCAGACACTGGCATGAATGGCACTGATTAATATTGAAGATGAGCAATGGATCTGTTAATGCACACAAGTGTCCATCTTCTCTCCAGACGTTATTATCATCAGCAAAAGGGTCATTATAGTTATGCAGCCCCCCAAAAAAACAAAAAAAAAACAAAGCACTTCAGAATTCAACATCTCTCTCCTGATCATAATGATTAAATATTGTCAACTCAAAATATGTTAAAATGTAAAAAAGTGATGTGGTTTGGGGTGTTTTTTTGTTTATTTTTTAACAGATTTGCATTTTCCTTATTTTGTTGATGAATTGCTTTGAAAGCTATTCACACCTGACGAAGAGTCTTTTGTTGGTTATTATTATTATCATTGTTATTATTATGCCTGATAACAGTAGATGTAGATCAATAGTCACAGCTCAGATATTAATTGCTGCTACCCTACAGAGATTTCAAAATTGTTGTTCTGTTCTGTTACACACCTGAATAATCAACCCTCACTTCTGTATCCACTGCTTGAAACATGCCAGGACCTGACAGTACTGAAATGCACATGCTAGTTCTTATCATGTATTCTTATGTCAGACAGAGAAGGAGCAAAAAGGGAAAATTGATGTACACGAGTAAAGCCATGTAGAGTTAAACATGCAAAACAACGGAGGGAAAATGGTATGATCCAATTTAAAGAGTTTGTTAATAATGACACTTTTTTTTTTCCAATAAGGAAGTGATGAAGAACAATTTACAGCCTTGGATAAACAAAAATAAACATAAAGTTATGTTGTTGTTTATTCCTTTGGCCTTGCACCATTCATGTTTCCCGATTATGTTTTCTAAGTCATGTTAGTGTTGAACACCGACCCAGAACGCACAGTACTTCATCTTGACTTCTGACATCCAAAGCTGCTGTAAGGATTCCAGATGTGACACTCAACACAGCGATTACAGAAATTGGTATAATACATATAATACTATATATTTTTTTTCTGTTCTGCTTTAATTCCTGTTATGTAAACTGTAGAGTCTTCAAAGCTCAGGCCAGTGTTTGAAGTCACTAATGATAATGAGTTGGGTTTTGTATTCCATGAGCACGTTTTTATTTTTTTATAATTCTTATTATTATATTAAAATTGCAGAATGAATACAAATCCACAGGGAAAACTATGTATCTTCCTACAGAAGCCTACAATGTAATCAGCAAAGAGGAAAACTCTCCATAATTATCATTGCTTTCATTTTACACCCTCTTACTTTCTCTCCCCGAAGAATCTACAGCCACAAAGATAAGTCCCATCCATGTATAGGTTTACCTATAATAAATTCAACTCACTGCTAATATTTACTTATATATTTTATTTTTGTTGGTTGGTCTTTTTTATGTTGTTTTAAGGCAAATGTTGAAAAAGGCCATTTGAGGAGAACAGACATTTCTTAATTCCCCAGGGTGCTTGGTACTGTTGTTATACTTTATATTATTAATGTTGCATCAGTTCTGCTGTTTTCAGAAGACTATTTGTTATTATTATTTGTTATTTGATATTTGTTAACACAATGCAGCTCAAGATGATGCAATATTTATTTTTATTTTTATTAATTTCTAAAAAAAAAAAAAGTTTTTCTGGTAGATCGAGTGGTTATTTAATTATTCTAATTTGAATAGTTGATAAGTTTACCTGCAATTTTGGCATAACATGTTTTCCAGCTGCAAAGAATTATGGGAAGGAAGATTAATAAACATGGCTGGCACAAACCATTTGAAACCATACCCATCTCACAGGTGTCAACATTTTGAATGATTGTGTCAAATAAACTTAATTTTAACCTATCAATATGATATTAACTGATATTGACTGAAAATTCTGTATTTTTTTTCCCTAAGTTTCCTTTCTGGATGGCAATTTTAAATGAGAAATTGTCAGAACAGGCCTAATCAGTCCTTTAGGATTATGATAAAAACTCTGAGAAAATATTCTCCAACATTGATTAAAAGAAGGCCACACGCAATTCCCATGTCCTTAGTCACATAACGTTACTCATCTCTCGCTACGTTAGAGGTACTTTTCCCCCACAGCCATCCCATCTTACTATAAATAGCCTAGATACATTACATATAAACCATAAGCTGCTTTATTTAAGAAATAATTATATAAATATTTAACTGCAGTGTTGTGGGAATTACAACTTGGGACACCTCTTTTATTTACAAAACCTAAAATATTTGCATGAAACTAGGGGTCATTTTGTACAGTTTTACAGAAAACTGACTGATTTACATTGCTCTCTATGGTGATTCATGAGATCCACTGATAAAAGAAGGAGGGAAGGCTTCTTAATTCCTTTCAGTACTACTTTACTTAATTCAGAGGCACAGTTAGAAATCCCAACAGTGGTCCTCTCACATTAATCATTACAATGGCCTTCAGATAATCTGAATTAGAGATTCCTTAGGGCATACTTTCTCCTTTTAAGAATGGCTCCTGATATCATTTATGCCATCCCTCAGGAGCAGCCTAAACATAAAATAAAACATAATTTAGTGAAATGGTCTGAAATACTGTGGCAATAATTGGCACTTAGAATCTTCCTTCCCATCTTCTCACTCATGCATTTTTAACTACAAATCTGCGAATTGATAATCTTTAAGCATGTACTTTTTTTTTTAACCTGCAGGAGGCTTATTGGTCACAGCATCTCTCCATCTTTCCTTTTGTAGTTTACTGTGAATAATGACTTTTTAATGCTAGTCTTAGTTTTTACACCCCTAGTCTCTGTATTGTGCCCGTCAGGTATTTTACAATGACACACATAATGAAATATGTAGCATAGTATAGAATTGAGTCTTCTTTACTTACCTGATACTGTTTCAAGGACACTACTAATGGGTACAAACCAGCACTGATACAGGTGTCAATCCCTGGTTTGTTTACCCACAATATTCCAGAATATTCTCCTAACTGACCAAACCCTCAATAATAGTGGCCTAGATTATCATTCTGATCTCCTGACACCTCTGTTGTACGGCAGCAACTCAGATGTGCTGAAAATGACCTGCTTATAACTCTTGAGGGTAAGAGTTACACTTCGTGAAATTATTGTGCTCATTTACACTCTGGAAAAACTTGCCTTTCTCTTAATATTATCTTGACCCTCACATTGATCACATCTATAAATAACACACTTTTGTTGTCTCTGAAATAATCTTAAAGGTCTAGTGTTCCCCAACATGTTTTTGCAGATTAAATATCATTATTTGTCTCAATTTCTTTTTACTGCAGTACTATATTGTGTGCTGGTAGCAAAATAAATGTTTTTGTCTTTGAAGTCAAAATGCTATTGCTCATGCAACAGAACATATCAGATTCCAGGTATGTGTCTCTGTACAATTATACAAAAATAAAACATAAAATGCAAATTTTCACTCATATGGCATACAGATCTGATGTCTTTCACCAGAAAAGGTGACATTCTTGTCACTAACAAATATTAAATAACATCCATTGGTCATTGCATATAAACATTTCTTACATACCATTCATACATGGAATACCCCCCATTGACTGTCTGCGGATACATTTATTTTAGAAAGGCAATTTGTTTTCTACGGAAGTGTTTTGCTGCCACCCGAAAAAAAAAAAAAACATATTTTGGGTATTTGTTCAGGGTATTTTTTTTTTTTGCCGGCGTGTTGTTGCCACACAAAAAAAATGTAGTCCAAGATCATTTGTAGTTCTTATGGGTAATCTCGCGATATGACAGCACTGACTAGGAAGGATAGAAACTTAATAAATCTTACACGACTCCTTCAGGATCCAGTGTGTGAAGAAGGCGTCTTCTGACGAAGTTGTGAAGTTTCCACAAAGCTCTTTTTAATGCATTTAAGGTGCACCATTTTAAACCAATGTAGCTTCTCCTGTTTACCTATTTCTGCCATCACAAATAATGCTACTTCAAGTAAAGCTGACATGTTTTTCTACGTTTTCATACTGAGCACAGTTCTGTTTACATGGCTCAAACATTGTAATACATCTTTATGCTTAAGACCAAGGTGGAAAATGTTTGACACACTTGCAATACTGGTTTACCTAGTGAAACGGGGCACATATAGTATATGAGCACATTACAAGTGACTTAACCAATCATTAAAAAAGTCAGTACAGTGTTAGGCCATGTTGTGAAACCAGGTTCTTCGGTGTAGCAGGCTTAACACTCTACTATGCTAGAATGGCGTAGCTGTGGTTCTTTTGGTGTGTGGTTTGAATCCCAAGCAGGGAATTTCAGCTACACTTGCAATTAGCATTTTATCTGGTACATGTTTCTAATTGGAATTTTGTGGCAGCATTTTGTTTTTGTTTCATGACAACACACAATGAAATACATAAACTAAAGAGACGCATTCTACAGTTTTTTTTTTGTTTGTTATATAAAAAATATATATAATAATAATAATAATAATAATAATAATAATAATAATAATAATAATAATCCCCTGGCAACAACACACCCCCAAAATAAAAATAAAATAAAAAATAAATATATATAGACATTCGAAAGAACATTACAACTTGGCTCACTATTGCAACTGTAAAAGTTGTGTAGTATGTGTTCTGAGTTTTAAAAGTTAAATTTGTGGGTGATTGTGTTTACAACAGTTTACAACTGTACAAAGAAATGTTACCTTGCCACCGAATATCCGTCATTTTGCATGAAGAGAATGGTGGGTCTCTGATCTTATTCCATTTCCTCTGAAACAAATATGGTTCTTCATGTTCAGGTTCAATAAGAAAGTAATCATAGCAGAATGCCACAATCAGCAAGCAAATAACCATGCCCGAAGTGCATCTTAATTGTGGCACTAATGACACCCCATATGGAGCAATAACCATTGTGTAATATACTTCTGTGGATCATCCACAAGATCTTTAGATATTTATGTAGTTATCTCTCTTTTTCTTTCTTTCTATTTTTTCTTCTTAAACATAATGCAGAAATGCAGAATGTTACTGCATTGATGGAATACTGTCATTATGGAGTGCTGTGGGAAAAAGCTAATGCTGTTGCAGAGCTAATGGCCCTATTGCTATCCAAAATATTGGATCAAGCCTAAAACAGATTTCCAGAAATCTTAACATCAACTGGACTTCCATTTTCCAAAAGTTTTATTATACCAGTATCGAGCTTTACATATAGCAATGACAGCTTTTTAGCAATTGTAAGTTTCCAGAAGGTATGTTGAGTCTTTTAGCAAAGTTTAATTAATTAGCACAATTGTCAGAAATGTTTAATTGTTTCATTTGTAAATGATGGCACAACAGTGACATAAGAATAGTCAAAATACATGCCAACGAGGTAAGAAAAAACTGGAATCATAACATGATGTTAATATTGAAGTGCCTACATGCAGGGAGACAGGCTCCTAAAACAGCAGCCGCACAATGGTAGAGAAGAGAGTGGAGAGGGAAGAAGGCAGGCCCATCCCTTGATTAACAGTGAGAAAAAAGACTTAATTTAACTAAATCTGGGAGGAAAAGTACAATTCAACAGAGTGACTGTATTACCCAATCAGTGTCAAAAACATTCTGTCAGTTTCAAAAGGCAAAACTGCATCTGCAATAAATAACCCTATTAAAAGCAAGACTTCCCACAGTCTACAAATATTAAGAAGAGTCAGTCAAAATTTAACGGCAATTTATGTGTATTAAGTATATACTGAAGAATATGTTCTCATTAGGAATAATCTAATTTGCATTTTCCATGTTGGTTTTATTAGATTAAAGTCCACCATTTAATTGATGTTCCACTTTTAACATCATCTTTTACATAATTGATATATACATGTATATATGTATATTTTTACATCTATAATTTCACAAACTAGGAGATTTTAGCTTCATTGAAACCAGGAATTTATTCCGGCAATTTGAATAGCTTTAACTATGATAAATATGATAAACACCTGAAGATTATGTTGCATTTTAATATCAATAGCACTAGTCTCTATTGGTAATAGGGGGATTAGTCTGTCTTTATACAAATAAATACCAAGTTTAAATTTGAAAACTGAAAGCACAGAAAACTTCTATAAAGCAACATTTTGTTTGGAACAACATATTAAATCAAAGGCCTGAATTAAATCACAGCTTCAACCATCTGTCCAATAACAGACTAAACTGGAACCCTGTAACCAATGTCTGCCTCTTATTTGCCAGAATATTCTTTGTGTAACCCAAGGGAAATCTGCCATCAAGCAATGAATATATAATTTGCAATTGGCAGACAGGTCAAAGTTTTTATTTAATCCAGGCCAAAGTTTTAAAATAGGGACAAAGTTATTATTATTTTTTTTCAAGCATTATAACAACATATTATTTTCCAGCTTTCATCTTTCTGTTCTCTGAGATACCATCCTTCTCCCATCTACATAGTTTCAGGTTCATAGTTCTTAGTTTAGAAGTTAAGAGATATTATGGTAATATGACAATAATAGCCAAGGAGGCTATTCTAAAAGTATTTCTAATGCCACCAAAATGTTTAACTATATCAGTTATGACAAAGTTTTGCATTTCAAAGCTTGGGTAATGCACATTAAAAAGAAGGAAAAAAAAACAGTTTGAAACTATTCCATGACAACTCATTTGTCTTGTGTTTGGGTTTTTCAGAAGGACCTTAAATTACCACTGATAGGCAAATATACTACATAAATGTGACACTCATAAACTTGATTAAAGTGTGCTTTGATCTTGTGTTAGGATAAAACAAACACTACTTATAGCAATATCCTAAGAGTATGTGCCAAATGTATATATATTACATCAAAGGAAGACCTGTCACTTAAAATTACAGTTGAATTTAAAAAAAAAATACAAAGCAACAAATGAATTCTGTCTTGCACAGAGACACATTGAAACAAAAATGTGTTCATGATAACACAAAGGTCGATATGACCAGTCAATCAAAATGTTTTTTTCTCATTTTAAGTAATTGTGAAAACTGTGAAAAGATCTAAAATGTATCCTTTGTTCTATTCCAGTCCCATTTTATGATTTGTAGTTATAAGGATTTTACTTGAAAATAAATGTACAGGGTTACCAAATGGAAATATATAAAAAGTAAATATCACAGTGTTTCTATTTGAATTGCAATAATTATTAAAGCACATTCATGACTAAGTTAATATGTGTGCAAGGAAATATTGTTTTTGTATTAATCATTTGACTGAATATAGACTACATGATGAAGTAAGGAATGTTCTGCAAACAAAACATAACAAATATTTCAAAATAATACTAAGAATCTGGGTAACAATTTAAATTAAATGTGTAATAATCAAGCTATTCATAAAAAATAACTATAATCTAAAATATAAATAAATCACAGTTTATTTAAATTTAAATTGGACTTGAATTTAAGTAAAATCTGATACTACTGTTAATTATTAATGTAGTGAATGTAGTTTATTGATATACAATGTAAAGGAAACACCATGAGACATTTACAGCGGGTGTATAATGGTATAATTATTATGTTTTCATCATTTTTCAACTCATTTTGTGATTCTTTTCTGACATCTATGAAGTTATTTATGATAGGTGGGCTTGCAAATTGATTTCTTGCTGAAATTCATATGATTTGGTAAAGTTCATGAATATATTTTCATATTATTTCCATCAGAAAGTCTCAATGTCAATACTAGGCTAAACTCTAAACGCATTCTAATCATTTGATATTTATAAATAATGGTATATTATCCTACTGCTGCCTGGAGGAAGTTTCAGGCAAACAATATTTAATAATGAACTTGTCCTGTGTAAATAAATTTACATAAATGATTAATGTCAAAAGAATGTTGTCATATACTTTTAATTACAGTGCTGCTGCCTTTTTCATGAATAAATACATAATTGGGAAGATGCTGGAATCCATTACCAAAAGCCAATAGGATTTAAACAAACCTATAAACAAGCAACAAAAAATATGTTTCACGGAAAGGAAGGAAGAAACACTGGTTGTGTTTGTAGTACAATTAATGCAGTCTGACCTCTTGTAAATCTCACATACAATACATATAATCTGAATTTAATGAATGCCAATCACTTTGGCATGAATTGGTTCTTATGTGTCAGGCTAATTGTCTGCTCACTAATGAATGACAGTATGGGCAAGACAGTTTCAATCAAGCTAAAGGGTGCAGTAACACAATGCAATGTCATTATCTGTCCAGTCAAATGTGCTCTCTCTTTGGCAATTCAAGAGTAGAAAGGTTTAATGGGGGAAATTAAATATCAATACTGAACAACAATTACACTTTTTCAATAACATGAGCCCTTAAAACTGAGTCACATGTCTGAAAAGCCAAGAGATGCCAAGAAATAAAAAATACTTACAGATTATCTTTTTTCAAATTTCAGTTTTGATTGTACATTTTACGAATCACATACAGCTCACATAAAGTAAGAGGTTATTCAGCTAATATTGAAATTTAAAAAAAAAACATGTAAAACATGTATTAAATTAGAAAGACATCACAGATATAATTTTTAAGTAATGTTCAACCCTGATCCTAGAGAGCCCTGATCTGATCCAGTTAGTTGTATAAGTCACCCCAAATATGTAGCTGTATTTTTCATGTCTACCAGTCAATAATAAATAAAATAAAACAATAACAACAACAAAATAAACTATTTATTCCATCAGTTTCCAGGCTTGGTAATTAATTTGGCAGTTGTAAGGATTAGGGTGGGAATCTTTCCAGTGTTGGTATTGTTCTGCGCAACATTTAGAAACTGGTGTTCTGTATTACAGCTCAGTTGGCATATATTATGTGAAGATAACATAGTGGTGTATCTGCAGAGACGGTGGCTGTGACTCTATCTATCTGTCCTGGAAAGTGGTGTTGATGTTCTCCTTAAGATTGACTAGAGCGAATTACTGTTGGTAGCCCTGCCTCACCCCCTATCCTTTGTGTTGAATGTTGTATCTGGCCCATGTAATTATTGACTGTGTGTGCAGTTGCACCGACAAGCCAGCAGGTGGCAGTCATCATCTAAGCCTTATTGCCCCCCCACCACACCATCACCCTATGTTTTTTAGTTTTGTGTGTGTGTTACTATTTCACTTTTTTTTTGTTTGTTTTTGTTTTGTTTTGTTTGTTTGTTTATTTTGCCACTTTTTATGCGACACCTAAAAATGGAGTCTCTAGATCCCTGTTGGGGAATCCGTGAGTCGGGCTTAAAATACATTGCTCCTTTTCACTCAAAGATTTCTTATTTTCTTTTCCTGCAGTTTTTTTTCCTCCTCAGGTTTGCAGAGACAAAAGCACATTTCTTTTGACTCCATGCCTGGTCCTAACCAAAGCGTATTCATCGGTGTGTGTCATTCCTGCTGCCTTTTCCTTCATTTATTCAAATATATGAACATTCCTTCCATTTAAATATCCTTCTGCATCAGTTTTTTCAGCAGGTGAGCCAAGAAGCAGGTTTAAAAAAACAAATGTGGATTACAACAGTCATGGTATAGTGCAGTGGTTTTCAAACCGGTCCTTGAGTACCCCCTGCCTGCTGGTTTTAGTTCCAACTGAGGTCTTAATTGCTTAACAGAATCCTTAATTGACCTAACAAAGCAATATAGCATTCAATTAAGTAATTAAGGCCTAGGTGGGAACAAAAACCAGCAGGGCAGGGGGTACTCCAAGGCCGGATTGAAAACCCCTGGTATAATGGATGCTCTTGGTTCTGATAGGCCTTACTCCCTGCATTGAACCAAAACCAGTGAGGTGTTGACAGTAATCACTCTACAGAACACAGCTAATTGCATTAATTAAGATTATGATTCACATACTTGAGCTCATCCCCCAAAGCAGAGCCTTCTAGTCTTCAGTAGAACCAGAGGAGGAGGAGGGTGGGGAGAAAGAAATCAACCTCCCTGACTGACTCAAACCATTATTTCAAGGCCATAAAGATTTTGGTGACATGTACAGCTCTGGACATTTGTTTTCAAACAGTATCTATCTCTGCAGCATCAGTTCTATGATAAGGACATTCATCAAAATAATAAGGACAACATTAATTAGTTAGACCTAAGGCAAGGTGATCTATGGGCTTCTCATCTTCCCATAGGTTTCCAACTATTAGGGCTCTAACTATGCCTCAGTGCCTGGTAATCTTTCTAAATATTTCATGTGCCTCTTGGAATGAGCTATTGCAAAAAGGTAGGTCAACACAATTCTCACTCTCAATTTCTTTCTTCAGTGAGGTTCAGAGTCCTTTTCTGAAATGAAGATTAGATATAGCCAGGAAGTCTAGCATGGAGAAATTGGTAAATTGGTACATTTGCTTTTATCATTAGCTCACTAATTAATAGGAGTAATTCCTAACAGAAATATTACATATGGTTCCATTTTATCTACCAAGACTACAATATATTCTTTATAAATTAAGAATAAGTACAAACAGCAACAAAAAAAAACATTTATACCCAACAATTTGGAATAGCCAGTAATTATTCAACCCACACTGACTGCCACCATCCCCACACACTGGCTTTGGAGATATGAAAACAAGATATACATCATCTCTAGTCGGGCTCCATCTCAAGCTCTGGTGACAAGCAGAATATTCATATATATTTTACCACCAGTGGGATTTAATCTACATCACAAAAGGCACATCTCACAATTCACTGGCAGCTCCCATAGCACTTAACATCATAAGCAATGATACTATTATGATATGGAAAATAATAAATGCTTGTGTTTATGCCACGTAGAAAATACAAGCACAAAATAAAAAAAAACTAAAATCAACCAAAGATTGAACTACGTACTATTTTTCTTATGAATTGTATGATAAATAATTTAACTAATAATAAAATGTATATGTACAGTGCCTTGCAAAAGTATTCACACCCTTCCTATGGTGTGCCATTTTTTGAAATTACAAAATGATGTATAAACATTTTTGAAAGAAATACAGTGGCTCTCAAAAGTATTCACCCCCTTGGACTTTTCCACATTTCACTGTGTTACAACATGGAATCAGAATGGATTTAATCAGGAGTTTTTGCCACTGATCAACACAGACAATGTCCATTATGTCAAAGTGATAAATATAATCTACAAATTTATCTACATTAATTACAAATACAAAACAGAAAAAAATTGAAAGCAGTTTAACTGACAACTGAATTTCCTCTTTTTAGCAATCACATGCATTATCCATTTAATGACTATAATTATTTTGAAAATATTATATATATATATATATATATATATATATATATATATATATATATAATTTCCCAGTTCTGATGAGACAATTTCACCAGTTTTAGATTGCTGGAGTTTTTGCCATCAGCAATATAATTTGTATTTCATTCAGTACCAAAGCACCACAACCAACATATGTAAAAAATAAAAATATGTTCATCTAATTTCCATCTCTGTTTGAAATAACATTTAACACAGAAATAGAGATTGAGGGGGTTATAATAAACAAAGAGTGGTATTTACCTTGTGTTGAAGTTATATTGTCAGAAATCATCAAACTGATTTTTATTACATGTGGCCATGCAAATCGTCAGGTTAATGCAGGGCATCCAAAACACAGAGGAGAATAAAATAAAAATGACAGTCAAGAATTACATTGTCCAATATCCCCCCTCCTCCACTTCCCAATATAAGTAATACAAAGCTCTTGAGGAGCATCACACAGTGCTTTTATAATTTTAAGCAGTTATGCAAAGGTCACAAAAATGTAAAGCTAACAGATCTTACTGTGGGAAATAAGTGAAAACCAAGAAGTCAAATTTTATCATATCTCCAGTGTACACTGATATTCACACAAATAACATCCACAGTGCTTGATCTCAGAAATGTGCCTTACTCTACCAATTTCAGACAACATGCTTCTTACAGGAAAAGCAAACAAGCTATTCTTCCAGGCCATTCATAATCGACTGACCTTAGATAAATAATCCGACCTTTACAAACATGCAAAACAACATAATGTGCAATCGTTTACTGAATTAATAAACATGTAATATGACCTAATGTATCTTGAAAAAGACTAATAAATCCATTTTAGTTTTCCAAAATAATCTTTAGACTTTATACTTCAATAAGTTTCCTCACTCACTCAGTTCAGTCACTATCTAGGAAAATATTCACCATGGTTTACATTTATTTTCCGTTTTTTGCCACATATGGGTTATTGAAATGTAATTACAAAGTAATACATTAATTTGACATATCAGATAAACTATGGGTTAAATTGGTTCAGTTCAGTTTCTTCTTAAAGCAATGTACATGTGATTAAATATGCATGACTGTAGTTTATTATTATTATTATTATTATTGTTATTATTATTATTATTATTATTATTATTATTATTATTATTATTATTATAACATATGAAGACAACTGTGAACTGACAGTCAATGTAAGCAACTTTTAACTTTCGGATTGTTACTTGCACATAGAAAAACATTGCTGCCCTTTGGCAATCTTGCTCAATGTTCAATTAAGTAAAATAGGCCACGGCTTTATTATTATAATTTTTTGTTTGTTTATAAAAAATAGAAAACTAAAACTAAATTAAATGTATAGAAATGTAACAATTAACCGTGGTTATTTTAGAAATAAAAACCTCTGAGTAAAATGCAGAGTGAAACACGTAAGGCTGCCATCACTGTATAGGAAGGTGAAGGTACACAAATACAAAGCTTCTTGACATGTTATGCAGACTGGATGTGTTGTGTTCACCTACTGATGCAGGTCCAATGTGATAGCTCACCATTAGTACGCTGAGCTTTCTTAATCTGGGATCAGGGCAAATACAGTGGCTTTGGACCGTGCCTTGCATTAAGAAAATAAATGTAAGATGGTGTAGGAATCGTGTAGAACAACTCAGATAATTGATGCAAGAATAAAACCCCAAGACTACTTTTTCAATATTTAAGCAGTGAGATCTATTATAGAAATGAGATCCGATGTGTAAGGGACTGCAGGGAAAACACTGTAAATAATTATAATGTAATTGCTAATACCAGGTCTCCAGAGAATCCTTGTACTTGGTGTTTTTTACTCATTAAAAAGTAAGTGAATTACGTATGACATTTAGATTTAGTATAAAAAGAATATGCATAGCACTTTTGCGGCTGAGCTCAAGTGTCCATTCTATTAAGCTTCCTGTGCCTTGTTGCTTCCTTTTGGTCAGTTGTGAATATACTGCCTACAGCAGCCATAGATCATGTAAATTTCAAAACAGCCGACTATAGCCCGCCTGAGATACTGTCAGAAACACATAACTAATAGGCCAGATTTTCAATTCAGTGTGAGTTTTATTCTCGATTGGGAGGAAATTGGTGCCATCTTTGTTCCCCTTCAGGTAGCGCAGCAATGTGCCTGTCTGCCAAAAAAATAATGTTTGACTATTATTATTGATCTTATTATTATAATGAGAAGGAGGAGGCTGTTTATTATTGAACATAATGTGATTGGAGTCAGGATAAGTAGCAGCACCATATAGCTAGTTAGAAAATGCAGGAAGCAGGGGCATATTTTAAAATATCTTTTCACACTTTGGAGTTTTCAGTTTTCTGCAGATTGTCATAGATGCAGCACACTTACAGGGAGAATTAAAGCAAGGGAATGACATACTTGTGCCACTTGGCATAACTGTGCATTTGCTGGCAATCCCAAGATGTGAGGTAACTGACACAGTTGATAAATGTACCCAGCAGATGTAGAGGATTTGTAGACATTGATATATATAAGACCCAACACAGTGGACCATATCAGGCATATTCATATTGCTTTCATACTCCAAAGGTTACACCACAAGAATCACACATTTTATTTGTGAACACCCCAAAAAGGGAGGCCCCAGTTTAAAATGGTAACATATGCTACACATCATAGAACCAGTGTACAAAAGTACAAAGTTGTTCGAATGCCTAAGCTTTATTAAAAGTAATGGGCGAAACAACTTTGTTTTCCTGCACCGTACTCCCCTTCCACCTTTGTCTTGCTTACTGACGCACTGGCCTCATTAGACATTATGTGCTTCCCCCTTTGCTGTTCCTCACTCTGTTGTGCTAGGATAATGCTGCCCTTTTGTCAGTCTCTAAATTAGCCATGTATTTTCATGCCGAGCATATGCAGCATAGTACAAATCAACCGGTACGCAACCTTTAAAAAAAGAAAAAAAAAACACAGAAAAGGAAAAAAAAGAAAAAAAACATTAACATAACTCAATATGGCAATTAAGATAGAAAAATCAACACTAAGCTGTGTGGACTATCAGACTCCTCAGGGAGAGAGCACAGTGATGTGACTTCCCTGTCCAAGCAGTTTAGTTAGTCTCCAATTAGCTGAAAAAGTCCCTTGATTAAAATGCATAACTAACCTAGCCAACATGTCCCCAACCCCTCATTATTTAAGTCCTAATTTCAGATGTTGCTCGCAGTATCTCCCAAGATGTAAGACTGACTTTTAATTACATTGCTTGCATAGTGCTCCGAGTTGATAAGTTTGAAGGACAGGTGGCTCTAGGGCATATGTGAGGGGAGGTAAAAAAAATAATACCACGAATGCTTAATCACAGACAAGTCAGGCTCTGCAAGTACCTTTTTAGCACATCTCCTTTGGCAATATCTCTCAGAATATGAGTTGTTGTTGTTTTTTTTTCCTTATCTACACAAATGTTTTCTACATTTCCACTGAGAATTTGCATCCTTTGAAACACATCAACTTATATTTTTGTTTAGTTTTAGTTCTTATTTTTATTTGTTTTCCCCTAGTTTTTATTTGAAGACACAATAATATCCTGGACATTAACTGGTAAAAACGTAGAAATGCTTACACATTTTCTTGTGAAAATTGAATATATCGACAGGGAATTGATTTGAATTAGGTTTACATTGAATATATTGTTGCATGGACAGACACCTGACACAGGCAATAAAGTTAGACAACATTAATTTGAATTAAAATTATAAAAGAGATGCCCCCTCTGTCTCAGCCTTTAAATTATGGCCCCACGCCCAAGCGCAGATGAGACACTACCCTGTCCAGAGGGGCCCCCACTAGAGGGAAGACTACAGATAGTCGCACCATTTAAGAACTTTCTCATCTTCGTGCTGCTTGTTTGACAAGTTATACTGCCTGGAGGGGAGGCAACCATTAGGCCTAGGCCTTGAGCCACGGATCTCCAGAGATTTATTTTCTACTGTCTGTCATCCTACAGCAGTTTTTGTTTTTCTCTCCTTCAGGCCTAATGGTTTATTTTATTTATTCCTACACCCCTTGCATTGAAGTGTTTAAATCTGTAAAGCACTCTGTGCCTACCTTATAAAGGGTGCTATATCAAAAACAAGTTAATTGATTGTGATAATAAGAGTTGTGTCACAGGTGGTATGTAACCCCTCCTCCTAATGAAAGTGAATATGCCACCCCTGAATTTAATGAGGTTGGGGACCTCAGACCCCAGATCACAAACCATAGACTACAACTGCACAGGCAGCAGAGCGACAAAGCAGACTGACGTAGCAGCACCCACAAGCCCCCTCCTCCTCTTCCTCGGACAGGCAGCGAGACATGGCCATCCTGAATAGCAGGATGGACCAGATCTGCGCCCTTCTGTCTGCGCAGGCAGCACAAACAGCAGCCCAGCCCCCCATATCACGAGTCTCAACCACCGACCCACATGCTGCTAGACTCTGAAGCGGAGCTCATGGAGGGGGAAATGGCCTCGCACCCCCCCCAATTCCATTTAGTGACAACAGGACCAGGAGTTTTGGGCGGTAATCCAGAGGACCGTGGACTGGTTGCAGATCCCCTGGCCCTCTGACCCCACCCCCCCACACTCCAGGTTCGAGAGGAAGCACCAATCCCACAAACTTCCCCTGAGTGAACTCCACCAGTGCCATGCTGTTCTCCTTAACCCCACTGTTCATGGTGTCACGTGATTTGGTGTGTCCTAACACCAAAAGCCTGCTGGCCCTTTACCTGGCCCAGCTGGCTGAGGCCCCAGACACAGCCACTGCATCACAGGCCCCACCCCCTATTGTGTCAACGTGATACGTCACGGCAAAGCCATGGCCTACGAGTCCACTGGGACCCCGGTTGTAGAACCGTTATTAATGTTTTATATAAACTGTATTATGTTTTATATTAGAAATAATAATATGCAGACTGAGCAAAGTAGATTTGTCAAGCTAGCAACAGGCAGTTATTCAGGGCATATCCTCTGGACATTCTCCTTTCCACTTTGACTTCTGTTCATTATGATAAGAGGAACACCCAAACAGATCAATAGCCCACAGATACCAGTTTGCTTAGTGTTTGTTTGGGGTTTCCTGAAGATTATATTATAGTAATTGATTACCTCATTGTCCATTGCTAAAGAGAAACTGTGAGATCGGGCAGTTTGTATACCATAACAGGAAGACAACTGCCTCCATGATGACTCCCTCCCTTCGGAAGAGTGTCCTACAAACTTTGCAGAGCTTGCACCTTTTGAAGCTTTTAATTGGATGAATGGCCACAACATTCTATGTCATCTTCCTATAAAGCTGCACTCATGTTTGTAAACATTTGTAAACAAGAGTCCCTACTGAGGTGGGAAGCTTCCATTTCAGGCCCCTTCCAGTCCTGGCATGTTACATAAATACATTTTATCATCTGTGTATCAAGACTGGGTGCTTGGACACCTGGTGGCCAACTCTAATCGAGGTGTTGCCACATCGTGGGCCCTTTTTCAAGGCGCCCCCTTGGATATTTGTGCGGCTGCAGCTTGGGCTTCGCCGCTCACAATTGTCCGGTTCTACAGGTTGTACGTGACGGGACCGGTCCCTTCCATTGGGAACCCAGTGTTGGCTTCAATCAAGCCCCTGTAGCCTGCGGGCTCTGGTTCCTGGTCTCTATTCCCAGTCTATACCTGTTAGCACTTCCTGGATGCAGCTATTTTGAACCGAGTTTTCCCTTCCTACCGGACTATGTCTTCCAGTTGAGCATCCACGGGAGCTGCTCCTGGACTTGCTGACTGCCCTGTTGATGTGTTCCCAGGTCTGTCACATGGCCTCCAGGTACGTTGCCTTATGAGGCAAATATAGTTTGTTTACTATTGCATTGTGCAGCATTGGTGCATTACCCCTCTATGTATATACTATGTGTAGACAGCAGGACTGTGGCTTCATCCTAGCTTGGCTAGTAGACTGGAGCACCACTGCTGCTGTTCCCAGACAAGGGCACTTGAACTGTACTCGCATCCTCGCTGTGTATATAGTTCCTTGGTCAGCAGGTCTGTGGCCTGCTCTATGTGTGTGTCATGGAGCAGGGGACTACTGTTGCTGTGTACCTAGTTCATTTGTTTAACAAAGTAAGAGCTGCCATTGCCCTGCATTAGCTGTGCTAATCAGCAGGTCTCAACTGCTCCTGTATTACGCGAGACATGCATGAGCTGGCTCCTGCACCCCGTCGTGTATATAGTTTGTTTGGAACGACACTGTAGAGCTTGTTGTGGCCTCGCTCCTAGTTACTAGTAGAGCAGGCGGCCACCGCTCCTGTGATTGTGCGGAGGATGTATGAACTGTTTCCTACATCCCGTGATGTATATAGCTCCTTTGTTTCGACATTGTAGAATTGGGAGGGATGACCTCTGAAGGCTCTACCTGCTGATTAAGGAGTGTCGCTGTTGTGTTAAAAAGAAAGTGTGGGTATATGTAGATTTTTTGTGCCACAAATACTGCTTCAGAGAAAGTGTTCAGTATGGCTGCCAACATTTTCACCCCCGTTAGATCTTGTCTTAAAAGTGGGATATCATCATGTTTTTTTTTTGTTTTTGTTTTTTTTACATTAAAAGTTGTACCTATATTTTCTAAATATGCCCTGAAAGTTTCATTAACATCAGTTGCTTATAAGATGGAAAAACATTTTTTTTGTTTGACTCCTGTACCCAGAAGAGCAAGAGTGTGAGACGTCACACCAGGTATTTCACTGATTTAAACCAATGGCAAATGACGGGGAAAGCGATGTTACTGGGTCGGATATTTTGTGTGAAAGTGTTGATGTGGAGGATAGTTCACTCCCACAGTGCCCGACATCAGATACAGGAGAGCAGGATGACATATACACTTTTTTTTTTAATTTATTTTATTAATATGCGATGGGGTGCTGTTGTAATCCTGGCACGCTTTTGAGACAGACTCCTTAACTGAGAGAAATTAACCTGCCAATTAGCTCCTACACCTTCGCTCAAATTAATAATAGTGCTTAATTATCATGCATGGCAAATACTGGTATGATAATAATAATAATAATAATAATAATAATAATAATAATAATAATAATAATAATAATAATATATTTACAATATACTTTTTATGGATTTCATTATTATTAATCATTATTATTAATAATGTTATTATTAATAACATTTCCTTTGTTCATAAGCAGACACTAATACGTTAAAGTAGTTTAGTTTCTGTTTGTTAAACTGTTTTATAAATTGCCATAACGTACAATTACTCTCCCAAGCAGTAACATTGCTCAGCTGTTCAGAGGTGGGATGTTGAACTGATCAGTTTTGATCAGATCAGATTGTTTGTTGTCAGTCAGTTTAATGCAACCATATATTATACACCTATTTACCATGATATCTCTCGTCTGGGTGCATTATTATTATGTTTGGTAATGGGTTTTTGTCAGCACTAATGCAGCAATACCTGGTGTGATGTCATGCATAAGAAGAACATAGGAACATAAGAAAGTTTACAAACGAGAGGAAGCCATTCGACCCATCGTGCTCGTTTGGTGTCCATTAATAACTAAGTGATCCAAGGATCCTATCCAGTCTATTTTTAAATGTTCCCACATTTTCAGCATCTACCACATTGCTGGGGAGTTTGTTCCAGATTGTGACAACTCTCTGTGTAAAGAAGTGTCTCCTGTTTTCTGTTTTGAATGCCTTGAAGCCCAATTTCCATTTGTGTCCCCGGGTGTGTGTGTCCCTGCTGATCTGAAAAAGCTCCTCTGGTTTGATGTGGTCGATGCCCTTCATGATTCTGAAGACTTGGATCAAGTCCCCACGAAGTCTCTTCTGTTCCAGGGTGAAAAGGTTCAGTTCCCTCAGTCTCTCAGAGTAGGACTTTCCCTTCAGACTTGGAATAAGTCTGGTTGCTCTCCTCTGAACTGCCTCTAGAGCAGCAATATCCTTCTTGAAGTGTGGAGCCCAGAACTGTACACAGTATCCAGATGAGGTCTAACTAGTGCATTGCACAGTCTTAACATTACTTCCCTTGTTTTAAATTCTACACTTTTGACAATATACCCTAACATTGTGTTTGCCTTTTTTATTGCTTCCCCACATTGCTTGGATGGAGAAAGTGAGGAGTCCACATAGACTCCTAGGTCTTTCTCATGCGATACTTCATCTAGTTCTATTCCTCTCATAGTGTAATTATAGTGGACATTTTTGTTACCTGGATTTAATACCTTGCATTTGTCAACATTGAATTTCATCTGACAGGTGTCGGCCCACAACTGAATATTATCCAAGTCCCTCTGAATAACCTGTGCTGCCGAGACTGTATCTGCTGAGCCACCTATTTTAGTATCATCTGCAAATTTGACAAGTTTGCTGACTATCCCAGAGTCCAGATCATTAATATAGATTAGAAAAAGCAAAGGCCCTAGTACTGATCCCTGTGGAACTCCACTAACAACCTCACACCAGTTAGAAGCAACTCCTCTAATCGACACCCTCTGTTTCCTACACATCAACCAGTTCATAATTCATCTACTTACATTACCCTGAATGCCTACGGCTTCCAATTTGAGGATCAGTCTTTGGTGTGGAACCTTATCAAAAGCTTTCTGACAATCTAAGTATATCATATCATATGCTTTCACATGATCTACAGCTGCAGTTGCGTGTTCAAAAAATTCTAATAAATTAGTAAGATATGATCTGCCTCGTCTAAACCCATGTTGACTGTCTCCAAGAATATGGTTTTCAGTAAGATGCTCGTCTATTTTCTGTCTAATAATTTTTTCCAACGTTTTACAGGTGATGCAGGTGAGACTGATTGGTCTGTAATTTCCTGGCTCAGTTTTGTCCCCTTTCTTGTGGATTGGTATGACATTTGCTGTCTTCCAGTCAGTTGGCACATGCCCTGTTCTAAGTGTCATTTGGAATATTTGACTTAGCGGCCTAATTTCTTTAAGTACTGTTGGAAATATACCATCTGGCCCAGGTGATTTGTTTGTTTTTAATTCTGCTAGTCCCTTTAGTACCTTGCCTAGACTGATTGTTAACCTGTGGCATGTTATCCATCTTTTCGTTTGTAAAAACCTCTGTGAAATACTCATTTAGAACATTTTGACCAGATGGTATATTTCCAACAGTACTTAAAGAAATTAGGGAAATTATTTATAGGCTGCTAACAAAAAATGTCCAAAAGACACAAGAAAGGGGACAAAACTGAGCCAGGAAATTAAAGACCAATCAGTCTCACCTGCATCACCTGTAAAATGTTGTAGAAAATTATTAGACAGAAACTAGAGGAGCATCTCAATGAAAACCATATTCTTGGACATAGTCAACATGGGTTTAGACAAGGCAGATCATGTCTTACTAATTTATTGGAATTTTTCGAACATGCAACTGCAGCTGTAGATCACGTGAAAGCATATGATATGATATATTTAGAGTTTCAAAAAGCTTTTGATAAGGTTCCACACCAAAGACTGACCCTCAGATTGAAAGCTATAGGTATGCAGGGCAATGTGAGTAGATGGATTATGAATTGGTTGATGTATAGGAAACAGAGGGTGTCGATAAGAAGAGTTGCTTCTAACTGGAGTGAGGTTGTTATTGGAGTTCCACAGGGATCAGTATTAGGGCCTTTGCTTTTTCTAATCTATATTAATGATCTGGACTCTAGGATTGTTATCAAACTTGTCAAATTTGCAGATGATACTAAAATAGGTGGCTCAGCAGATACAGTCTCGGCAGCACAGGTTATTCAAAGGGACTTAGATAATATTCAGTGGACAAGTGCAAGGAATTACATGCAGGTAACATAAATGTCCACTATAATTACACTATGTGAGGAATAGAACTGGAAGAAGTAACACATGAGAAAGACCTAGGAGTCTATGTGGACTCATCACTTTCCCCATCCAAACAATGTGGGTAAGCAATAAAAAGGCAAACAAAATGCTAGGGTATATTGTGAAAAGTGTAGCATTGAAAACAACACGGGAAGTAATGTTAAGACTGTACAATGCACTAGTTAGGACATATATAATTAGGACATCTGGAATACTGTGTACAGTTCTGGGCATCACACTTCAATAAACAAATTGCTGCTCTAGAGGTAGTTCAGAGGCGAGCAACCAGACTCTTACAGGTTTGAAGGGAATGGCTTAAAGGCATTCAAGACAGAAAACAGGAGACACTTCTTCATACAGAGAGTTGTCACAATCTGGAACAAACTCCCCAGCAATGTGGTTGAAGCTGACAATTGTTTGTAAACTTCCTTATGTTCTTATAAGTGAGAAGGAGTAGGAAAGGTCAATATTGTGAAAGACTGAGAAGTGGTCTATTCTGGCCATCACACATTCATTTTGGTTACTTTTTAAAATTAAGTTATTACTTATGGCCAAGTACTTATGTTTATTAATTCCCAGTGTGCATTTAGGTTAAACCTAAAATGCAGGAACTTATTTTATACTTCATTGTAGTATAAAAGTTAAAAAAAAAAAAAAAAAAAACGTTAATTGTAATTATTTGTATGACAATTTATCGTCAAACTTAATTTTGTGATCCTTACAGCCCTGAGCACCAGAGCTGTAAGGTAAGCCAACACAGACAGGCAATGAACACTAATATGCGCTTTTCATTAACTCTCCTTTTTCCTACTTCTCTGCAGACAAAAGGCTACCGGAGGGGATTCAACCTTCAATAGCACTATCACAGCAGCGAGCAAGGGCAGGAATAAAAGCCGTTTGGACTTTCCTTTGTCTGGTTATTATTATATGCACACACAAGTTTTCACACAGCAAGGCACTTTGCTTTTTCACACAGCTGGACCTCATCACAGCTGTAGCCTCAGGAAACCACAATCCTGGTGTTTCCTTCAATCCATAGTGCTCACTGTCCTCCTCCATTCTCACTAAAGTTCTCTACTATGCTGCCCACTCCAAGACGCCCGTCCATGGTCTCTCCACTCTTCGGTTTCTGTTTTGACTGCTGGTGTCCTTTGTTCAGCACTCCCCTGCCCTGCAGTCACAGTCAATCAAACAGGAACAGGTGTGTCTGGAGTTCATGAGTGGCTGAGCCCTACCCAAATTAACCCTGGTGGGCCTAATTACCCGCAAGAGGCTCAACTAAAGGGATTAATCACAGTCGCATAGCTCAGCTCAGCTAAGTATCGTTTTTTCATGTTTACTAGTTTAGCTTAGAGATACATTGGTTGTTTACATGTTTACTTTAGCCAAGAAATATACAGTGCTGTGCAAAAGTTTTAGGCAGGTGTGAAAAAATGCTGTGCTAAGTTGCTAATTAACTAACAAACAATCACTGCCGTTACTACAATACAGTTGCAATATATAGTACTGTGCAAACGTTTTAGGCAGGTGTGAAAAAATGCTGTAAAGTAAGAATGCTTTCAAAAATAGACATGTTAATAGATTATATTTATCAATTAACAAAATGCAAAGTGAGTGAACAGAAGAAAAATGTACATCAAATACATTTTTGGTGTGACCACACTTTGCCTTCAAAACAGCATCAATTCTTCTAGGTACATTTGCAGAAATGCAGCCCCAAACTTGTAAGGAACCTCCACCATGCTTCACTATTTCACTTCACTCATTCATGTACCTCTCTCTTCATCAAAAAAACTGCCTTCTGCTACAGCCAAATATTTCAAATTTTGACTCATCAGTCCAGAGCACCTGCTGCCATTTTTCTCCACCCCAGTTACTGGGTTTTCATGCATAGTTGAGTCACAGGGTCCCACTGTTTTCTGCCAATTCTGAGCTGATGGCACTGCTGAACATCTTCGGATTGCAAAGGGATGTAAACATGATGTGTCTTTCATCTGCTGCAGTAAGTTTCCTTGACACAACGTCTACGGTCCTCAACGTTGCCCGTTTTATTGTGCTTCTTCAAAAGAGCTTGAACAGCACATCTGGAAACCACTGTCTGCCTTGAAATTTCTGCCTGGGAGAGACCTTGCTGATGCAGTACAATTACCTTGTGTCTTGTTGCTGTGCTCAGTCTTGCTATTGTGTATGACTTTTGACAGTAAACTGTCTTCAGCAACCTCACCTTAGCTAGCTGAGTTTGGCTGTTCCTCACCAAGTTTTATTCCTCCTACACAGCTGTTTCTGTTTCAGTTAATGATTGTGTTTCAACCTACATGTTGAATTGATGATCATTAGCACCTGTTTGGTATAATTGTTTAATTGTTTAACCTGACTATAGCTTTTGCTTTACAGAAACTATATGGATCTATGGACAAACTGCGCTAAGTAAGTTGCTAATTAACTAACAAACGTTAGTTAATTAGCAACTTACTTAGCGCAGTTTGTCCATAGATCGATGTAGTTTCTGTAAAGCAGAAGCGGTTACATTGTAGGCTTTTATTATTTAGCATTGTTACGAGCTATTCATCAGTGTAACTGTGTGTGCCTGGCACTGCCCTTGTCTGTATTCAAATCTAAAGCGACCAATAATTGTGCTATTAGCAGTCCTGACTGGGAGGGATTGTGCCATCCTGACAGCCTTGTGTCATTCAATGCAATGCATGTGTGTACCCTCCTAATTAGTTACAGGTGGAGTATTTAACAGCACCCAGGAAGTCTGTGCCAACAGTCAGCACCAGCAGCTTTCAGTGCCCCCCTTCCAAAGGGCCACAATTCCATAGGGCAGGGACTCTAGCTGTGGAACTCCAGCAAGGAGAAGACTGCAAGGAGACACCACACAGTAACAGCAGGCAGCCATGACTCTCTCCGATTCCAGTCCTGCTCTCTCCTTCGTCTCAGCTTGTACCTGCACAACATTGCCCCCCTAATCCCTCTAACCTCATCTCCCTGCCTCTCCCCTCCTCCTCCCTCCCCTCTGTCCCCCTCTCTGGAGGTCTGTGGAACTGCCACCCAGCTTCTAACAAGGCTGACTTCATCTCCGCCTCTGCCACCCACCACTTTCTGGATGTCTTCGCTCTCACTGAGACATAGATCTACCGAGATCTCAACCACCCCTATTGCCGTTATTGTTTCTGTATGTCCTGTCCCACTCCCCTCATCTTACCAGGCGGGGAGGAGGAACAGGGCCCCTGCTCTCCCCTTCTCTCCTCTTCTTCTGTCCCCTGCTTTCTCTCCTCTATCATGACTAACAGCTTTGAATTCCACACAGTAGAACTCACCTCTCCCTCTCACCTCTTCCTTCTAGTTTTCTACCAGCCTCCCTGTGGCCACCAACTAGATTGCATCTTCTCTAGAGGCTGCTCCCCTTCAACACTCTCCGTGACACCCATGGACATCTCAGACCACCACTTCATCTCTTTATTCCCTTTCTCTCTTCAGTTCTCCGCTCAACCCAATCCAGTCTGTGCGCCGCTGAATAGAAGTGGAAGTGGTCCAAACTCCCAGCTGCCCTTGAACTCTACTGCTCTCTACTATCCACATTCTCCTCCTCATTCACCTCAACCAAGAAGTCTTACTTCCTCTTTGAATCCTCTGTCAACCCCCGCAAACTCTATTCCACCTTCTCCTCCCTCTTTGCCCCCCTCCCCCTCCTCCTCCTTCCTCTCTCACTGCAGACGATTTTGCCTCCTTCTTCTCCTCCAAGGTCACAGACATCCACAAGCTCTTCAACAGTCCCCCCCTTCTCTCCCATCTTGCCCAAGTCTCCCAACAATCAAGCTTCCTTTTCTTCATTCTCACCTCTCTCAGACTTTGAACTTTCCTCTCTTCTTCTAGGTCACAAACCCACAACATGTGCCCTGGACCCTCTCCCCACTCGCCTCCTCCAAGCGACCGCTCCTGAACTACTCCCCTTCATCTCCTCCCTCCTCAACTCCTCCCTCCTCTCTGGCTGTTTCCCCTCTGCATTTAAACAAGTTGCTGTCATCCCACTCCTCAAGAAACCTACCCTCGACCCCACCTCTCCTCAGAATTACCGCCCTGTCTCCCTACTTCTCTTCCTCTCAAAGTCAATTGAGTGTGCGGTCCACTGTCAGCTCTCTGCATTTCCTTCCCATCACTCACTCCTGGATCCTCTGCAATCCGGCTTCCGTACAGCTCACTCCATTGAGACTGCTCTCCTGGCAGTCACTGACTTCCTCAGCTGTGCTCAGGCGGCCTCCCTCTCCTCAGTCCTCATCCTCCTTGATCTCTCCGCAGCATTTGACACCATTGATCACCTTGGAATATCTGGGACTGCTCTCACCTGGTTCTCCTCCTACCTCAACGACTGGACTTACCAAGTGACATGGCGAGGCTCCTCATCCATCCCCCAACCTCTCCTCACAGGCATACCCCAAGGTTCTGTCCTGGGCCCACTCTTGTTCTCTCCCTACACTCGCTCTCTGGGCCCCCTCATCGCATCCCATGAGTGCTTAAAACAAATAAACCTTTTCTACCTTAGGCCATATCTTACCACCTCTCAACTCATAACCTAGGTACTTGGTTTCCTGTGTAGCCCATGCGCATTTCTTTGGATTCAAAGTCAATCCTGCATGAATTCTCTGCAAGACTTTCAGGTGCTCCAGGTATTCCAGCCAGGAGGCACTATGGATCGTAACACCATCAAGGTAAGCATTTGCAAACCTCTCACATCTCAAAAGCATGCAGTCCAATAAATGTTGGCATTGCCAACCTGATCCAAAAGCTCATCTCTACATGGCATTGGATATTAATCAAAATTTGACACTGCATTCATTTTCCGGAAGTCAATACAAAACTGCATTGTGCCATCGTTCTTTGGCATCATGACATCCAGACTGGTTGTCACTATACAATAGCTCAATTACTGCCATCTTTCTCATGGTTTGAACTTCTGTAGGCAGGGCTGCAAGCATTCGCTCTGCAACCCTATAAGGAGTTGGATTTTTTTTAAATGAATGTGATTTACTGGAACTAGGGGGAAAAAAATAGATCACTTTTTGAACTGGTTTAAGATTTCAGGCACAGGCACATTTATCATACATACAGTGGGGGAAAAAAGTATTTGATCCCCTGCTGATTTTGTACATTTGCCCACTGACAAAGAAATGATCAGTCTATAATTTTAATGGTAGGTGTATTTTAACACTGAGGGACAGAATAACAACAAAAAAATCCAGAAAAATGCATTAAAAAAAAGTTATGAATTGATTTGCATGTTAATAAGGGAAATAAGTATTTGACCCCTTCAAATTAGTACTTGGTGGCAAAACCCTTGCTGGCAATCAAAGAGGTCAGACGTTTCTTGTAGTTGGCCACCAGGTTTGCACACATCTCAGGAGGGATTTTGTCCCACTCCTCTTTGCAGATCCTCTCCAAGTCATTAAGGTTTCGAGGCTGACGATTGGCAACTCGAACCTTCAGCTCCCTCCACAGATTTTCTATGGGATTAAGGTCTGGAGACTGGCTAGGCCACTCCAGGACCTTAATGTGCTTCTTATTGAGCCACTCCTTTGTTGCCTTGGCTGTGTGTTTTGGGTCATTGTCATGCTGGAATACCCATCCACGACCCATTTTCAATGCCCTGGCTGAGGGAAGGAGGTTCTCACCCAAGATTTGACGGTACATGGCCCCATCCATCGTCCATTTTTGATGGTGGGGATGGTGTTCTTGGGGTCATTCCTCCTCCTCC
This sequence comes from Amia ocellicauda, assembly GCF_036373705.1. Taxonomy (NCBI): domain Eukaryota; kingdom Metazoa; phylum Chordata; class Actinopteri; order Amiiformes; family Amiidae; genus Amia; species Amia ocellicauda. The sequence continues at coordinate 42,628,406 of NC_089851.1, read as the reverse complement.
AAACACGGCGAGTTGAGATGATGCCAAAGAGCTTGATTTTGGTCTCATCTGACCACAACACTTTCACCCAGTTCTCCTCTGAATCATTCAGATGTTGGCAAACTTCAGACGGGCCTGTACATGTGCTTTCTTGAGCAGGGGGACCTTGCTGGAGCTGCAGGATTTCAGTCCTTCACGACGTAGTGTGTTACCAATTGTTTTCTTGGTGACTATGGTCCCAGCTGCCTTGAGATCATTAACAAGATCCTCCCGTGTAGTTCTGGGCTGATTCCTCACCATTCTCATGATCATTGAGGTGAGATCTTGCATGGAGCCCCAGACCGAGGGAGACTGACAGTTATTTTGTGTTTCTTCCATTTGCGAATAATTGCACCAACTGTTGTCACCTTCTCACCAAGCTGCTTGGTGATGGTCTTGTAGCCCATTGCAGCCTTGTGTAGGTCTAAAATCTTGTCCCTGACATCCTTGGACAGCTCTTTGGTCTTGGCCATGGTGGAGAGTTTGGAATCTGATTGATTGATTGCTTCTGTGGACAGGTGTCTTTTATACAGGTAACGAGCTGAGATTAGGAGCACTCCCTTTAAGAGAGTGCTCCTAATCTCAGCTCGTTACCTGTATAAAAGACACCTGGGAGCCAGAAATCTTGCTGATTGATTCCCTCATTAACATGCAAATCAATTTATAACTTTTTTGAAATGCGTTTTTCTTGATTTTTTTGTTGTTATTCTGTCTCTCACTGTTAAAATACACCTACCATTAAAATTATAGAATGATAATTTCTTTGTCAGTGGGCAAACGTACAAAATCAGCAGGGGATCAAATACTTTTTTCCCTCACTGTAGACAGGTACATCACTTCTGGGCCTGTTGAGCATACTTCAGGTGTTCTTTTGCCATCTCCCGATGCAAAACTTATGAGACCATACCTTGGGGTGACTGTGGTTAATTTTCCCCTGCCTTCTCCTACGAATATCTAGGGGACCCCTCACCTGTCTACCATACAAAAGCTCAAAGGGCGAAAAATGTTTTATAGGCTTGGGGAACCTATGTGAACAGAATAAAAGGAAACCATTCATTCCAGTCTTTACAAATATCAGACACAAGTTTATGGTGCATGCCTTTAAGGGTCTTTTTAAAACACTCCACTATACCATCTGTAACTTTGAATGATAGGGGGATGTTCTTAATCCCTTCATCCCCAATTCCTTATATAGCCCCTGCACATAAAGAGAGATAAAGTTGGTTCCTTGATTGGTTAAGATCTCTTTTGGTACTCTGATACATGCAAACAACTGTATTTGAGTGGCTGGATTTATCCCTTGTCTATCCCAGAATCCCAGGCTATTGAGGAAGCACTTGACCTTGGTCTCATCCGTCCCAACCTCCCTAGCAGCTGCAAGTTTATTTTTCATTGCCAAGAAAGACAGTGGACTATGACCATGCATTGACTACAGGGGACACAACGATCTCACAATTAAGTATCGCTTCCATCTACCCCTGGTACCTGCAGCTCTGGAGCAAGTCCGAGGAGCGCAATTCTTCACTAAGCTTGACCTGCAAAGTGCCTATAACTTAATTTGCATTCACGAAGGAGATGAGTGGAAATCAGCATTCATCACTACAAGCAGTCATTATGAATACTTGTGTTCCATGCATTCATGAAAGAAGCCCTGAAAGAATTTCTAAATCACTTTGTAATACTGTACATAGATGATATTCTTATCTACTCCTCGACCCTTGCAGAACATAAGTCTGATACTGATGGATCATCGCAACCTGGAATACAGTGGGCTTTATTTTTTACCAGGTTCGTTACCGGGTTGTACAGACCCCACTCCAAGAACATCAAGGCTGATGCACTCTCTCGACAATTCAACTCCTCTGCTTCTCCTATCAGCACAGAACCCATCTTAACCCCGTCATGCATTGTTGGCCCTGTCAGATGGGATATTATGGCACAAATCTCCCAAGCCCTCAATTCCGAACCAGCTCCCCCTCAGTGTCCAGCAACTCACACCTTTGTACTTACCTCCATACGCCCCCAACTTCTCCACTGGATTCATTCCTCTCCCACTTCAGGATATCCTTGAATCCAACTAACTTTGTCCCTTGCCCCAAAACCAATTATGGGCCTGAGGAACGATCCTAGGTCCCAGCATTGGATATCCTGGACCCGTCCCTCATTCATGAGTTCCATTGTCCCCATCCAGCGGACCCTGCGCCCCGGCCCTGGGGTTGGCCCTCATCATCCTCAGAATTCTAATCCCAGCTTCTGACATTCCACAGCAACATGTGGAATCATCCAATTAACATTCCTCATCACCATGTACACTTCTTCCATCAACCATCTTCTACCATTGGTCTACACTCCCTCCTCCATCTCCTGCTTCCCTCTGCTCCACATATATATACCCCTTTGTTTCACTTGCACGTTGCACTTCTGAGCCTTGTATCCCTGTGTAACCTCCATGTATCTTTTGACTAGTGCCTGGGTCCTCCTCTCCTGTCTCACGCTCCGCATCACAATTAGGGTAGGGGTAATTTGTTTGGTTGTTTTGGGGGAAAGCTTCAGGGTGGCATAATCGCACACCACTAGAATATAACTACAAACTGTGTTACGTTTCACTATTGGTCTCACTATGTCCATAGATATCCTTTCAAAAGGAGTGCTAAAAAGTGGCTGAAAGGGAGATCTCCTATCCTATCTCATATCTCCCTTCTTACCCAGAGCAGTCTATTGGCATTAAGGACACATACGACAGTAGTCCTGCATGTCCTTATATGCATTAGGCCAAATAGAAAAAGCTGCTTCTATCCCTTGGTACGTCTTCTGTTGACCAAGGCATTCTGCCCATGGAAATGTATTTGCAAGATGCATAACTATCTCCCTACATTGTTTTGGAACAATTAACTGAGTGTACTGGGACCAAGATATAACATGTCTTTCTCTAATACACATCCCTCACAGTTTGGTGAAAAATCATCTTGTACACTTTTACCAGTTATGCAGATTACTTTCTGATAGAGGGATTTAAGGGTAGGGTCACTAACTAATTACCTTATATTCACATTAACCTGTCATTGAGATTGTATGGACATCCTCTCCTGTGGCTTTGGACCGGTTAAAGGAATGTTTGTCTCCCTGTTGCTTTTAGTTTGAAAACTGCTATCTGTGGCTTTACCGTAGTTTTGGCAGAGCCAATCATCTGGATCTGGTAATAGCTCTAAACCCCTCTTAGCTTGTGCCCTGGTCATGACAGCAGATACCACAGTGCTCTTCACCAAATTTGTTAGGATGGGTATAATTCTGGCTCAGAATAACCTCATATGGAAATCTTCCCACTACCCCCAACTTCAGCAAATAAGCTTGATCAGCTAGTTCCACCCTTACCTTTGCACTGAGATATTCTCAGTCCTCCCCATGAATAGCTTATACATGTTATACAAATGTGTAATCAATAATGGAATGGTCCAATAATGCCTCCCTGATTAATGTTCGAGTGCTACCTGTATTTAAAAATGCAGTAAAAGGTTTCCTAATAATCATTACTGCTAGCATTATCCTGCTCCCCTAAACTAGCCATGTGTGGAACATAACAAAGTTTAGCAGTTTTTGATTTATTTAAAGGGCAGACTAAAGCCCTATGCCCGGCCTGATTACAATAAAAACAAATCAAATCCTCCCTAGTGTCTCTTCCCCTGCTCACCCTTCCCGTTGTCTTCACTAAAGCTTGAACTGGAGCTGGAGCTGGAGCCAAAGTACTGTGCTAGTGTGACGTGACGGAGGCTCATTATATTTCTTTATCAGTGTGTGGGTTGTTTAATTTGTTATAGTTAATGACTTGATTATTCACTGATTATTTTATTTCTTATATTGATTATTCCGTTTGTTTGCAATGTTTCCTGTTTTGATGTATTTTCTTTTATTATTCACTTATTATCATCTGTTTATTATTGTGTGTTGTATGTTTCTGAGCTCTGACTGACTGGACACCCGCCTGTGCTATGAGGAATGTCACCCGCATTCTCACGCCGCTTACCCATTCCACCTGCTCCCCTGCACTAATTACCCACCCCCGAGTGCTGTATAAGGGGTGTGGTGTAGATAAACAAGAGAGTGCTTAATTTTTCATGGAGATGTGAATGAGAGGAGATCAGGACTGTGATCAGGCTGAGAACAGGGATCTTGCAACAATTGAGACGCTGAACAAACAAGAGCTTTGAGGCTGTGCGAGAGGAGCTTTTTGGGGCAGTGTGTGACCGGAGAGACTAAGCAGTGCTGTATAACTGTGAGAGGGACCGGGAGAAGTGCTGGAGTCAGGAGGGACACGCCTGCCTTGTGCAAGTTATGTGTCATTGCTTGTCATTGCCTCGCAGCAGTAGAAACAGACCACTGATGAGAGAAAGGGAATACGTACTTCTAAGAGAGAGGGTGATTGGAAGGATCTTTATTAATGTGCTGAGGTCTGTGTTCTAATGCTCCCTGTTGCCCCACTGGCCATGCCTTCCTTTGTTTACAACCTAAAAGAGTAAAAATAACAAAGGTTATTATTATGGTTATGATTTCTGCCCTGTAGTGCCGCCATTCCTGCCTGGACAAAGCTGCCATCCGGGTTCTGCGTGTATCTCAGCCCTGAAAGCAAGGGGTGCACTGATGCTGAATTCACAGGCTCTACCTGGAGAAGCATAATGGCCTTGCCTTATAATTGTGGGCGGCACAGCAGGGCGATCTGAGACGGCAGTGTTGGAACTATATTTCTATCGAGTCTGCGTGGGAATTTGGACTGGGTGCTTTATCTTTTGATTCTATTATTTTTCTCATTGTTGAATTGTGCCATTTAGATATTTTAGCTCTCATTATTATTGGTGAAGACTACTTGAGTCTTTTTATTATTCTTTATTCGTTTTAGGATACGTTTAGCCTGTGTTATTAAAGGCATTTTAATTAGCTGTTTCAATTCTATAATTTAGTAGTCTAGCTGTTGCCCTGTCTTCTATTCATTTTATTCTCTCCTGGGGTTATATTGTCCCAACATTGTTATTCATTGTACACAATAATTGATTTACATCACGTCTACTGTCCTTGTTTGCTGGGTGTGTTAGGAGTTCGTGTCTGGCTGTGCGGAGAATATTGGGTGGTTGAGGTCCCCCCGCTTCGGGTAATCTTTGGGGTGGCGTGGATGTTTGAGTTTTTATGTAGGGCCATCACCACCCGTGACACTGGCTTAGTGTATGCATATTGGTATTCTGCCATTTTAGCGGACACTGCACCACTAGTAGGCATATGTTCTTTAACCCAGATTCTAATGTCCGGTCGCAATGTTTGTAGAAATGACTTCCTTGGACCACTGATCTGGTTGCATCCACCTCTTATATAGACCATTCACACAATTATAGGCTTCCTGGGGCAGTTCTCCAACTGCAATTCCAAGTTCCAGAACCATTGTCGATAGGTCTCCTCACTGATCTGTAATCAAAGTTGTGGTTCATAATCAAAGTCCCGTTATCTGTCAATCCTTCTCATTCTTCTGAGTACTCAAAAAACAACACACCCTCCTTCCCAACCCCAGAAAGTGGATCTCTTCACATTTTATGAAGTCATGTAGCAGGTGATTGAGCTCCATGTAAATTGTCCCCACAAGGGATGTATTCTGCTGTTGTTTTGTTCATTGTTCTGAAAACTATTTGATTTCTTAAAAATGGATTCCTTCTTAATACATCTATCGTGGGAGTAGTGCCTACTATCGAGTAAACATAAAACCTCACCCGTACTTACTACAAAGTTGTGTATATTCAGTCTATATCATATATAAGGGGGGTGTTTCCATGCATGATACATTTGGTATTAGTTTAAAGTTTTACACATGACAGAAAGGTGGGCTATGTTCCTGTGTTTAAAATGAGAAAATTCACTCACCAGTGAGAAACAGCTTATTCCAGACGGGTATATCCAACAGAAGGGCAAATATAATGCCGGCCAGTATCCGTTTATATTAGGTTAGCAGACATATATTGTTGTTAAAATATATCAGCCAGCTGAGCATTCACTGTCACTCACATCCAGATTAATTAATTTAAGTATCCTTTCTTACAGTGTATCTGTACCGTAGAACATCGTGCTGTAATGCACTCACTGCAGAGTGAATGTGTATCTAATGTGTATCTAATGTATGTATTTTGTAACTGAAGTCTGGACATATCAGGTTTTCAACAATTCATGCATATCTCTCTATATGGAATAAACGTGACTTTTAATGACACTGCATCGAGTGGCACTGCTGTCAGCGGCTGTAACGTAAACATACAGTGTAATTGCAATTATTCATATTTACACGAATAGGTAAAGCATGGAGACGTCTGGATGATATTTAAGGAATACTGTTACAGGCTTATATATATGCGAAACTTACAAGCCAACACATCCAGTGTATGAGGTTTGTGCACTGCATATTGGGTGGATTAAATAAATAAATAAATAAATAAATAAATAAATGATCCGTTAAAGGCAAACTTGCAAAACGTAGGGGATACATTAAGGATTGGAAACAAATCTCATCTTAGAAAAATAACTATCTGAACAGATAATCTTCTAGGGGGTGGTCAATGTTTTGCCTTTATCCCAGGCACATTATACAAAGTGTAAGTGATAACTATACATGTCACATTGACACACACATACAGTACACAAAGCAGGCTTGGTGGTCAGTCAGACCACGCACACACACACACACACACACACACACACACAACCGGACATATTACAAAGGTGTACTGTAAAGAGTATTTATGTATGGAAATGCAGTTTAGACAATGGTACAAGTGTAAATATATCTGTGTAACACGATCATATATTTAAACATTGAACACTGGTTTCTTCATTACATATTTTGTCAGTGCGCAGTGCACACCGCAGGGCTTAACACTACACTTATTTATTCGGAGGGTTATGTCACTTGTAATGTGCTCATATTATAAGTGATGTTCAATGAGCTAAAACTACTTATTTGCGCTCCACTATGACAGAAGAACATCTTTATGGGCAGCGCACCTGTACATAAGGACTCACACTAATGTCTGCTGATGTTATTGATTAATTCGGCGTCACAACAGACTTGCATTCACATATGCCCCGTTTCCACTGGCTGAGCGGCCGGACGCGCCGTGTTTAGTGCCGGTTAACTTGCTGGTGCTGGACGCGTCCGTAAGTGTCCGTCCACTGAGGACACGATTCGCTTTCAGAATTGGAGGAGTGTGTTTGACTTGAGACACAGGGAGGAGATCAGAGACATTGTATCGGAAGATATAATCTCAAGTGCCGTGTGCGATCACGAAGAAATTACAAGTTTATTAGCAACATGGCGTGAAATCCACGTCCAGAAACAACGACTGCTTACAGTTAATATCCGAGTGCATTAAAAACGTGGATTTCACAGGACCGGTGCAGTGCCCTGACTAGTTAAAATAAACTGAAGGATAATAATCGCATCGTAGCAGCCGGTATTATTAATATTGTATGAACAGCTGGCCGGTGTTTCAGGCTGTTGTGTGAATGTGTGCAGGACAATCAATCCGCACAGACAGTCAGTGTGAAGGAACACGATTCATTAACGTGATACATTTACAAGATAAACTAATGAATAAATGAATACAGCAGATCTGGGTTTCCCTCTAAAACATTAAGGGCTGGTTTAATAAATGCGTCCATAATCGCCATGACTGAGACGTGCACACTTTAGTTCAATTATAACCGGCTGTATTGTAGCTGGATGATTCATCGTTAAACGTGTGTATTTTGTTCCAACTGTAACTTGCCCGGGTTAAGGACGTCTGATAAGTACATTATAAATAATACGGCAAATAGTATCGTTTGCAGCTACAAATCTGTAATAAGTAATACATGAAGGGAGTCACGCTGTGCCGACGCTTAAGCCAGAGGAACCGAGGCAATAGAAACTCCAACATAGCGGCGGAAACAGCTGGTTTCCAATGAACAGTTGCTAGTTTCTTCCAATGATACATGTAACCACTTAGAGTGTTGTAGTCAGTGCGTCGCAGTTTGTTTTTAATCTGCACCACTACACATAACCCAGCTAACACACAACGTTGTAGCAACATAATTCAACATTGTGGCAACATTGTGTGTTAGCTTGGAAGTGGACGCCGAATATAATATTTACATTGATCTGTTATTCACCCAACACACCATTGATCCACCTGCTAATAGATAATGGCATCCGCCAATAATAATAATAATAATAATAATAATAATAATAATAATAATAACTACACAGCTTTCATCAATGGCAGCTTTGGCTTTTATTTTATTTATTTTTTTATACTGTTTTATATTAAGTGTCAGCACGGAGAGCCATATCGCTGTGTTTCTCTGCTTTATTGACCCATCGCCGCTTCTCGCAGGCCGCCCTGCTCTTCCGCCCCTCTGGTTTCTATTCAAATTCAGACACTGTGATTGGCTCGCGGTGCCTCTCGCGCTGCCCGCCCATCCCGGAAGCCACGCAGCAAAACACGTCTCCTCCCCGCGCGCAGCTCCTCAGATTGTAGATTCAATTCAGCGAGGAGCTGAGCTGCGACATTCCCTCCTGCGACTCTTCATTTTTGATTTAATCCTGCCCTTAGTCTCATGGGGTGGTCTTTCAAAGTGCTGCCTGGCACTGCATCACAGTGCAATACAAGCCTTATTGCGGTATTGCATATGCGTCATACAATGAAACGCATATGTATCCATCCCCAAGGCCGTTTGCACATTTTCCAACATGGAATCAAAATAGATTTAATGAGGAGTTTTTGCAACTGATCAAAACACTGAAAGTCCACAATATTAAAAAGAAAAATAAAATCAACACATTGTTCTAAATGTATTACAAACATTAAAAAATGTATTGCCCCTTTGCTATGACACACCTAACTAATCAGTGGT